>NC_053417.1:12751455-13085205 GCF_016859285.1 Xiphias gladius | reverse complement strand
ATATGATTGGTCAAGTTATTCAAAAGTCAGGATTCGCTGCTTTTTCTTGTCTGTACGTTACAGTAAACCAAATATGTTCAGGTTTTGAACTGGATTTTTTCCAAGAGGCAATTTGAAGATTTTCCACTATTTTCTTACATTTTATAAGCCAAACAATTGATTGATTAATTGAGAAAATGGTAGATAGATTCATCAATAATGAAAATAATTATTAGCCGCAGCTCTACCAAGGTTTAACAATAAATGAAATGTCTTTATAACAATGGCTCTGAAATTATTTATATCAATTATAATAAACACAGAAATCTTGACCAAAAATGCT
This sequence comes from Xiphias gladius, assembly GCF_016859285.1. NCBI lineage: Eukaryota > Metazoa > Chordata > Actinopteri > Istiophoriformes > Xiphiidae > Xiphias > Xiphias gladius. The sequence goes on along the minus strand of NC_053417.1, from coordinate 13,084,883 downwards.
TTAAACATTAAACACTCTATAATGGATTATTCACTTATAGTAGTACTAGAATTAACTCACATATAATAAACATAAATATACTCACTTGATGGTGCCAATTATGACCTGGCAGAGTGGATAGATGAGAGGTTGGAGAACATCACTGGGGTGCAAGGTGCTGAGGACGCGACACCAGAGGTACAGACAGTGGATGTACTGCCAGTTATACACCGACTGATATGTCTCCTACAAAACACCCACAAGCAGAGTCAGTATCTAATTACAGGTGCTTAAAATTAGCACCAATAAGAATGTAAGAACTGAACTCTTAAAGTTCATTCAGTTATGTGCTCATTTTCGCAATGTCCCGTGCTAATGAGAACAACAAGCAGGCAAAAAAGTCAAAAACATCAGGGTGGTGTGCATGAAACATACTAGAAAGTAGCTTTGTCCTCTTAGCTAAGTTTATACATTAGATGTTTAAATCAAATTTAATCAAAGGAAAAAACATGAGAATTATCCTTAAAAATCAGTCATCATAAAGTGGCAAAACAGTCTGTGTATATCTTTATACGTTCCATCTAGGAGAGCATTGTATGTCTGTCGGCGCAAAGCTGTAAAAGCACAAAAGCAGACCATCTCCCTGAGCACATGTTCAAAAACCAACCTTTTTCTTCATGGTCATGGCGTTTCTGAGATGGATGGCCAGCTGTCGGATGTAGATGAAGGCGTGCTGGTACGTGGCCTGTGTGTCCAGGGAGTACATCTCTGTTAGAGTTCGCTGCATGAAGTTGATCATGGGCAGTGCATTGGGAGACGTGAACTTGCAGTTTTGTACATACGAAATGTACATTTGCTGCAAAATAGAAATAAAAACACCATGAGGAGAAGAGATCAATATACAGAATCAATATAACTTGGCACTGGTTATATAGGCTTGATGTGGTTTTAAGGGATTGTAAATAAAACCAAATGAAAAAGAATGCTAAAATATAGAGGATTAACTCTCCGCCATGGTAACATGATCTTTTAAAAGGCGAGTACTATCAACATAATCCCTGTTGTAGTGTATTTTACATCTAGGTTTGCTGCGTACCCCCTTGATTCCTGATTTACTTTCCATTTAGCTCACCTTGAGAATAGGGTTAAGATATGTTTCCTGCTTTTGTCGGCAGATTTTGTTGAGGGCCAGGAAGGCGAGAACCCGACTTGTTTCCTCCCCTGTGCTCCACTGCTTCATCAGTTGCTAGATACAAAAATGTAAGGGAAATTTAAAAAAAAAAGAAAGAAAAACACATCAAAAAGGCGATAACCCGTAGAGTCACATTCCATGCTTTCCTTTGGTGACTTATGTCCTACCTTTACCAGGTGCCGACACTGTTTGGGTAGACAAAGGTAATAAGGTACGAGCTGGTTGGCATGCCGCAGGACAGCGCTGATGACTGTAGCCTCTGTTAGACAGGATAACAGCTACAGGTGAAGAAGGAGACAACAGAGGCATTAGAGGAAAACAAGAGAATAACACAGGGATATTTTCAGGATGCAAAACAATGAAGAGGAAAAAAATGTCATTGCAGATGTACAGTACAGCTTTTTGTTGTAAATTAACTGTTCTGCATTTAAAATACCCCAATAAAAACACATCTCTGTGTACCTTATCTACTGTATATCATGTTTAAATCACAGTAGTACACAGAAATTAAAGTGAGGAAAGCACAGAGACACAGAGAAGCGGCACCTGAAGTGAGCAGGAAAACAAACCTGAACTACTCCACTGAGATACATCTTGATGTCGATCTGATTCTTCTGCCACTTTGGACTAGACAACGGGAGCACTGACCTGAGAACAAAAAAAAAAGGAAAAACACAATGAGAAATGTCCAACCTTTCCAGCGCTACATTAACGGTCAACAAGAGGTGAGATCAGCAGGTATACCATCCACTTCATACTTTTTCTGGTCTTTCTCTGGCTTTAGGTTGAGCATCCTCTGCAGGGAAATATAAATATCCCTGATACAGAACAGCACCAAGGCGTTGAACACTGCAGACCAGACAGAAAAAGGATTATTTACGCATATTTAAAAGTAGTGCATCATGTTGTGTTGTATCTTACAAAATATATCACATATTATATAACAAGGCTTGTGATTCAATAATGTGAGAAATCAAACAATCCACTGTGTACAATGTTCAAATTCAGTTATTGGAACACTATCAGACACTCCTTATTTTTGCTGTAGTAAAAATGTATCTAACTGTATCCAACACCATAATGCCCGTTTTCAGACTGAACCCACACATATCTATAATATTTACTGCCTAGATTGCAGCGTCTGTAGACACACACTTTTTTGAAAAATTACAGCAATGGACTACATTTTGACAGCTTACTAAAGAACATTTCAGTCTATGCTGAATCTGTAACCTGAAAATGTGACTGAAATACGGGGTAGGTATTTAACCTTAACACATTTTTGGTACCTGAGCGATTAGCAAAAACAGTACAGTAGGGCTAAACTACCACCATTTCAGCTCCACTGTCAAGTGCTGAAAGCTGCTACTGGAAGTCTGACCAGGTTCATTATAATGTTTACTCATTCTCTGCTCACATATGATTTGATTAAATATTGTTCAGATTTTTCAACATTTTATTTAGCCAACGGTATAGTTCAAAAACATAAGGTATCATAGGGTAGAAGAAAAACAAAACAAAACTCTGGTATTGGTCAAACCTCAGGTATTGCAGCCGCTCTAGTATCTAAAACTTTCAAACAATAAGCCTTGCTCTCAGAAGACATTTCTGAGTAGGTAAAGCACAATGTGTAAATGATAAAATTAATGATTGCTATAACGGTGTTGTGAATGCTATCTCACACTGTCGTGGCTTACTGGAGCACTCGAACAGAACAGAGTAGTAACACCAGTGTATTTTCTTTTGTGACAAATCAAAATGTCTGCTTTTTAAAAAAAAAAAAAGGCCTACACCCAGCCCAACTGGAAACATGAAACATTCAATTATACAGAGATAAGGGTTTGGCAATATGCCTAAAATACTGTGTAGTCAGTTTTGCTGGTTATTGGACTGTGTATAATTGTCGATATTGTAAGTCCACACCATAAATGAAACCCAATATAATTAAACATGTACAGTAACTTTGTCCCCTTGTTGTTTTGTGAAATGTTACTGACAGCATTTCAGGATTACATTTTAAAACACTGACAAGTTGTGTTCAAATATAATTCAATTTAGAATTTTGACTGCAACACTCAGCATTAATAATGACAATGTCATTTTTCCATCAACATGGTACAGCTTGAATGCTCATATCTGCATTTAACGTCGTGTCCTACCTGAACTGTCCGCCACTTTGTATCGACACTGACCCCCTCCTTCACCCTTGGTAGTAGCTACAGCGGCCTTAAAGGCCTGGGTGACTTCTCTGAAGAGACGGGATGTGGGTTCCTTCCTCATAGCAGCTTTCCAGGCCTCAATCATTTTGTCTGTGACTTTGATGGTCTCCACTGATTTCTTGGATTTCTTCGAACCTTTCTGACCCTCCTCATCGTCATCGTCCTCACCAGAGCTGGCCTCCTACATGTAAAACAGCCAGTGTGAAGAACTTTCTTTTGGAATAAAAGCTTATTATGAACACACACACACACACACACACACACACACACACACACACACACACACACACACACACACACTCACTCTCACTCTCTCTCTCTCTCTCACGCCAGCAGCTGCCCTACCTCCAGTGTGGATGGCAATCTGTGGTACTTTTTCTCATCCTCCTCCTCAGAGCTGTCTGCGTCGTCAAAGTTTAGGAGCGTTTTGTCGTTCTCTTGCAGAAACTTGTAGAACTCGGGATCTTTATTCTTTAACCTGGAAAGCTGCTCCTTGTGCTCAGAGGCCTTACCTTTCTTTTTTTCATCACTATAGAGAAAAATAAACACGAAAAAGATGTTTGTCTGTCCCCGAGAGGCTATGATGTTTTAAGTAGCATTACAACAGTGACACAGAATGTGTGACTTACGTCTGGGGAGCTGCAGAGTTCAAATCTTTCTGCTTGTTCTTTTTCTTGAGTCCATTCTGTTTGGGAGTGTCTTCCTCAGATTCACCTTCACCGGCAGAGTCAAAACCTGAGAGCAGGAACTCATCCAAACTGAGGTCTTCTAATTTTCTACAAGGGGGACAAAATTCAGCTGTTGAAGCAAGTTGGCCTACATGTGAGGGGGAACTCTATATGATCCACAGTTCACAGCGTTAATTCTAACCCTCTGGAGTTTAGCCGTCTGTTAGTAAGCCAAATATCTCCAGTTTATATTCTTGTAAAGTGAGTTTCCAACGAAAACAAAAACAGAATGAACGCTGATTTAAGCTGTCTGCTTACAAGAACCCCCAATACTACGCTAACGTTAACAGCATGGGTGGCTAAGACACTATCGCAAACCATGTAAGCTAACTAAAACGAGTCTATCGAACTCCACAAATTCACCCTCTGGATTGACACCAGTTACACTTATGAAAGCAACACGAATTTGCCGTTAAAACTTTTATTAAACAGCATATAGTAAAGGAAATGTCCACATACCTTTTCTGTTTCCCTGCCATGCTGGATCTAAAATGTGACACCACCAAACTTCAGTACCCACAATGCCCCGGTACAAAACGAAGGAATTGGTTTTATGGTTCATGGGTAAAGAGCGCCGTAAAGTACTTGGTTTACAAACATAATAAAACAATCATAATTCTTTTAGTCCAACACTGCAGGCATCTTTTGGCTTTAATGATAATAAATGAAAGCACTGACTTCGCTCAGAATTAACAAGTATTCAAATCAGCATTATAAAAAAAAGGTCGGCGAGCACACCAACCTCGAATTTGCACTGTCAAAAGCTGTGCATACAAGAACAAGCAGTGTTTTGATGCTACACGTGAGGTTTAAATTAAATGATCAGCTGCACCGGAGACCCGCAGAGGCACATTTTCCTTTTAATGTTTTTGTCCGTTACGTTATACAACTACAAAACTTGGCAGGCTTACAAACAGGAAAAACTCCCTGCTGTCACATCAAGACCGACGACGGTTGGTGGTGAGTGCTGGTTTTAATTCGTCTGTTAGGCAGAACTAACGTTAGCTAATCTAGTTAGCCCATACTTAAACAGCAATGACTTTTATTTTATTTTAATGGAAAATGATAAATACATAGTTTCCACTTGTATGCAGCCTTCAAGATGGAAAAGAGTAATAGGATCTATACATTATTGAACAGTGAGTTAATGAGTTGGTCGCTGTTTGTTTGATTTCGTCGTCCAGGCTAACCGAAGCCGGAGATGGTTCAGGTCCTGGCCAATCATGGTGCCTCCAAGCAAAACCCCCGCCTTTCGCGGTAGCGTTGAAATATTTATCGAATGCACTTCCGGACTCTGACCAGACAAAAAAGGAGGCACTTAAGGTCGCATGTGTCTCGTCGAATCATAATCGAACAATCATTGTAAACAGTTGACAGTTGCGTCTAAGAAAGAACTTCCTGTGTCTTTTATGTGTGCGTCTGCCTTCCCACGGTATCATATTGCAACAGCATAAGCAGCGGTGCTGCTTTCACCTCCGGCAGTTTGTCGCTCCACCTTAAAAAACCGATGTCAGCTTTCATGCAGTTTTTTGTTTTTTTTTCATCGACGTCAACCGCATACGGAAAGAAACAGAGGCTTTCTTCATATTTCGTATGCCTGAGTCAGAATATGGACAGACAGCCAGACACTGGTACCAATTTTAAACCAGTCTGACTGCGACAGCTGTTGATTTATCTGCCATCAATTCGAGGAAGACACTGTGTCCAAGGATACTCGCGACACGACCATCGGTAAAAGAAATGACACATTCATTTTCTCCGCTGCTGCTCATGCAGCTGATAGCTGCTTCTGTTCAAAATAGATGGAGTGGGGGTTGGGGTTTCTTCCGATCACACAAGGAGGCTGATATATGAATGGAATCATCCTTCTGTCCGAAAGAGATTGCAATGCAACATTTGTGTATCCAACAAGCTTGTGCGTTTTTGCCAATGAGCCTCTGAGGCTGTTGCGTGGTTGTCAGCCGGGGTTTTGAGGGGAGGGAAGATTTCAAGAGACAAGCCTGGGATGAGCAGGACAAGTGCTTTACTCTGTTAGTTTTAACTGTGGCAACTGTGTCGTCACGTTTGCCCCAACCTCCTGTCCATCCCTGTCTCAATTTGCAGCATTGTCTCGTGTTATTCCAGTGCGCGTGAGAGTAGATTGCTCGCACGTAGTGGAACATGTTCGGTGTGTTTTTGTGGTCTATTGTGTTTTGGAGAATGGGTCCCAAAGCTAGTCGCCAGGCAGCTGTGATGACATTTGAGATTGTTCTCAGTGGGACGGTGCAGAGTATTTAATGGAAAGAGTGCCTCTGAACAGACGACAGCATCATTATGATGCACTGATCCTCGGTGAATTGTGTATTTGACTGGAGAGACATGAGAAACTTAACTTAATCAGAATCAATAATGTGTTGTTTTGTTTCAGCCTTGAGCGTTGCATTTCTTAGACTTTAGACTTATCAATATTCCTCCCTCATGAGATTGTAGTGGCTGTTTATTTGCTCTAATTTCTTAAGATTGTGTTATTGTCACAGAAACTACTCTTTACATTTAAAAAGATGAAAAATGAATTATGAAAATAAAGTATAACTAAAGGACAATATTTACCTACATCACACTGTCGGATATAATCAGGCCATGTGGTATGATAATTATATGTCTAAGTAATTATTACAATGTCTTAATGAATAATTATAATGGTAATTCTCTTTATTTACCCAGTGAAGGATATTTTAAACATCTATTTGGGAACTCTCCAGAAAGAGAAGTTTGGAGTTTAAACCCTGTCAGGTTCTTCACTGCCTATTTTTCTACCCTTGTAAGGTATCAGTACATCAAATTCAGTATATTTGAGTGAAAATGTTTTCTTCCCAAAGTGTATTTAAGGCCTGTGATGTTTCTGGTTTAGCTGTAGCTGGGTTTACCTCGTACAGCAGTTTGCCTTAGGGCATCCTAAATATTCGTCAGAAAACGACTTCTAAGATGCCGTGTGATGATGGTTATGCAACCTTCTGAAATGTGTTCTCCATTCAAGAGAGCTGGGCAGCTGAGAGTACAAAGGAAAAGACTAACTCAGGCTACATCCTTCTCTCCTCCCACCCTGCTTACCCAAAGCTGCAGCTTGCGGGGGGGGGGGGGGGGGTTACAGCTAATTCTGGTGCAATTAAACTTGCTAGTCAGGAGTCTTTGCAATTACATAAAACTAGACAGTCAAATGGATGAGAAGCCTGCATTGATTTGATTCCACTTTAAGTAATAATGCCCATCTTTTGACACTCTCTCTATTGTCATAATGAGATTTAATCAGTCTTGACACTGAATGTTAAATATTCAGGCCGGCCAACCTAATACACTTTGTAATGGTACTGATATCTCTGTCATGGTGGTGGGCCGCCTGTCTTAGCTGTCAAGATGGGTGCTATAACAGTAACGGTAGGTACAATGATTGCTCAGGACACCCGTCGAATAAACTAAGCTCTTGCAGGTGGAAGACTTTTCTGAAGACAAAAGACATTTTTATACGATAATGATGTTGGTATTACCTACATTACAAAAGTTTTCTGGGGGTTTCAGTTGCCCAGAGTGTGGCCCAGGCAAGAGCCCGCGACCGCCACATCAGGCACCATGATGGAAGGGGGCATGCAGCTGCTCAACCGCGATGGCCACAGCATCTCACACAACTCCAAGCGCCACTACCACGACTCTTTCGTGTCCATGAACAGGATGCGACAGCGAGGCCTGCTGTGTGACATTGTGCTCCATGTCTCGAACAAAGAAATCAAGGCGCACAAAGTGGTGCTAGCATCCTGCAGCCCCTACTTCCACGCTATGTTTACCAGTAAGTTCAGTCCATGTTGTCCTGTCTTGTCTGATTTACTCTTATACACGCTGCCTGTTTCCACTTCACTTTGTGCTTTTATCTCTGAAATCCGTGACGCCAAGCATGTTGCATGCCTCAGACATTTTAAACTCTGACATGAAACTGCGCATCATTTTGCTCTGTTGCTCATAGTTTGATGACATAACAACTTTTGTGTGCAGTGAACATCACCTCATCCTTTCAGCATTACCACTTCCTTCCTCCTCTTCCTGTCTTGGGCACAGGTGGTCACATGAGGTGTGCGTTTGTCTCAGATTTCCTCCCGATTCCTAGACCTTTGTAAGGGTACAGTGTGTCTCCAGACAGTTTGTTGTCTGGTTTTGAGACTCAGCTGCTAGGCTTCCTCTTGTCTGACCCAGTCACTAATTGGCCCAATTTAACGGAAACTGCTGATCTTTCATGATCATCTAAACAGCAAAATCAAAGCTCCCCTGCGGATACTGTGTTTGTGATTTCTTCAAACTAATAGGAGATGAAACATTTGACTGCTGATGTGAAACCTCCTGACGCATTGTTCTGCAGGAACACCCACATTGCGCAAGACTGTATATATTCAGGAATTTCAAAAACTTCCACTTCATTCTTATAACTTTTAGGAAAAATGTAATAGCTCTTGTTCTGTACGGTCATGCAGATGAGATGTCGGAAAGTCGGCAGACCCACGTGACCCTTCATGACATCGACCCTCAGGCTTTGGAACAGCTAGTCCAGTACGCCTATACGGCCGAGATTGTGGTCGGGGAAGGCAATGTGCAGGTAACGTAGAAGATTTCAGATTTCCAGACAAAACCTTTAAATTAGACTTTGGATTTGGCCCCCTATTCATCATAAAAGGCAAAAAGAGACAACAGACTCACAGGATATTTCCACCTGTAATTGCTAGACGTTGCTCCCAGCAGCGAGCCTGCTGCAGCTCAACGGGGTGCGGGACGCCTGCTGTAAGTTCCTCCTCAGCCAGCTGGACCCCTCCAACTGCCTGGGCATCCGAGGCTTCGCTGACACGCACTCCTGCAGTGACCTGCTGAAGTCGGCACACAAGTATGTCCTGCAGCACTTTGTAGAGGTGTCCAAGACAGAAGAGTTCATGCTGCTGCCACTGAAACAGGTAGGGGTGATGCTTTTTCTGTCTCCTGCTGTTTCTTCCTGTGACATTTAGCAGTGTAGTTATATTCTGTCACCATAGGAAAAGTAGGAGACTTTTTCAATGTAAAAGCTACTGTCTAGTAGACAATACATTTCTGGATATCGCCTAGTCTCAGTTTACTTTTGACAACTGGTGGCACTCATAATACTTTAAAATGATATTCATTATGAATTCACAACAGACAGTTACTGACATTTGGGTTAACAACTTGCTGCCTACTACACTTCAGTGGTTTAGCTCGTTTAATCCACCTAATTGCTTAGAAATATGCCAAATGAAACACCAGAGAGAGATGAACATAAAGTAATAGAAAGAAGCATTTAATTATGTTCCTGTATGTTGTTTGTCATATTTTTCTCACTAATATGAGCACAGTTACCTGTATCCAAACCAGTTTTTCACCACCACACAGACTCCCCAAGGGAAGTGGCTATTAGCATGCCGTTATGTTTTTAACACTCATCAGAAAACCTCTTTTCTTCCTCAGCTAGATGCATCTATCACCATCTCTTGTGGTTTTATCATCCCACTGTGCTACCATGGACTACTTTGGCACATCAATTTAGCCAGACTATCTTTTATTCATCACCTGGGCTCAGCAATGGCAATGCTGTGGTTCATGTCCTGGAAGTGGTAATTGGGCAAAGCCAGGGATATTTTCACTGCTGCTGTGCTGCTTATAGAGCTGAAAGCATTGCTTACTTCTCTGAGGTTTCAATAAGGGTTTCATTTTTGGTTCCACTAATTTACTGTTGTTTATTCGGCCAACATTTTGGGGGAAATGTAGGTTAGACTTAGGCAAGCAACGTTGGCCAGACGCTGCTCGCCAAGTCTGGATTCCCTGACTAGCGGGATAAACTGCTTAAGTAGCCTTGAGCAAGGCACATAACACCAGCTACTCATTAGAGCTGCTCAGCTGTCGACGTGATCAGACTGTGCCCGATTCTTAGTGTGAGTGTATATTGAGTAGGGCAGTCCTAAAAAAGAAAGTATTGTTTTCAGAGAAACTACCCCAGTTAAATAAAGGTTAAAGAAACAATGAAGGCACAGTCTGTGATCCAAATTTAAACAAAATGATTGCTCCACCAACCATAGTCAACACACAGGAGTGGGACCTGCTGCTCACTCAAAAGATGATTTACAAGTCTGTTGTTAAGGGGGTCATGTTTGTCATTACAAGGGTTAAATAGGCTTATGAATTAAACTATAGAGTATCAAAACAGCACTGCACTAATATTTAAACTATACCTTTAACTCTTAAGTTATGTGAATATTCCTGAATGGTCAAAACATGACGTTAAAATACACAGTTTACAAACTCAGTTTTTTTGGTAATCTTTTGTTGCTTCTTATGTTTTTGCTTCTATTAAAATTTATTTCAAAATATCATACTAAATCTAAAAGCCCAGCATGTTAGGGATAAAACTGCATCATCTCTTATATGAAATTGTATTTTTTTTCGAACAAATGCCCGTTGAGTCGTGTCAGGTGACAATGAATTAAAGTGCTGGTGAAAAGAAGTAACAAACAGCTGCCAGCATCACTTTCCCATTATCTTCTCACCTCTCTAAGGAACAATCCCCACAGCACTGAAGAGATTGTCCTTCATGAGGGTACAACACAAAGCTTCACTCGCTCTGTCTGTGGCTTTCAAAGCCTTGAGACTGGATCTGCAATGTGAGTGTGTGGGCATAGTCCATTAAAACAGTAAAAGTTAAGCGTCATAAAGGCAGATTAAAAATAGACCCTTTTCTTTTCTTCATCTCTATTCTTCTGTCTCACTCTTTCCTTTGGCATACCGCCCATTCTGTCTACAGCTGTTCTGTGTCTCTCATAAATCTGCACCAGATCTGGATTTATGTACTGGCTGCTCCAAAGGACTCTGAGCTCATGGAGTTGTGAAATATGCCCCATATATCTTTTGTTGGTATATGAAGGACGTGGCAAGGCATGGCAGGATTTTGACTAGCCACCCTTGGTGATGCTTCACTGATTCACTCAGCATTACATGTGACATTATGAAGACAACAAAGGATGGATGCATCCTAATTGCAGTGTGCATAAAGACATTTTAAGCATCTTGATGTAGCTGAAATGCCTTTACAGTCATACTTCCCTCATTCCCGCTGCATGCCATACCAAACAGGCAGTTAATACACTCGTACATCAGGGCAATTTTCCTTACTTCTCCACACACACACACACACACACACACACACACACACACACACACACTTTTGTATGCAGTATGCAGTATGCAGCATGAGCATGCAGAGGTAAGAGGGACTGCAGGGTGGGGCAGCAGCAGTAGCAGTATTTCTCTTTTTGACTGTGGATTAGTGGAGGCTGTTCCTAGGAGGCTGTAAACTGTTGCCCTGATCTGGCCAGGGAAGACAGCAGCAGCAACTGGCTGCTCTGGCCCCACCCAACCCTTCCAGCTTTGGGTTTATCTGGGAACAGTGCCAGCCATCCACTCAGTCTGCAGCACTTGTTGTGCTGTGACACACACACACTTAGTGGAACTTAAATATATCACAGCGCCACTACACACATAGAGACCTTCATATGAAACACAAGCAATTCTGTGGTCAAATGGTGCCAAAATGATTTTGTTTTGCTTTATTTTTGCATTGATTGATCCAGTTAGATGAGTGTCAATTTAAAACAATGCAGACAAAACAGAGCCAAACCAATCCCGTCAAATATCAGTCTGGATAAAGTGTAGCAAGTCAAGGGAGACAGAAGAAAGGAGGAAGGAAGAGAGGCATCAGCTCTGCAGACAAAGTCAGGTACAAAATACTGGAACTAATACTGTCTGTGACCACCGAAACTTACTTCCTGTGTGTTGACATGTTAGATCAGGAAGCTTTCACTGTGACTTCCCCCCCCCCCACAGAGCAAAAGGTTCCACAAGTGCTTCTCTAATGGTCACAGTTAAATTAAAGACACTTGGAGTTAACATTTGAGAAAGCTGTTCTTGTAAATCATTATATAGAATGTCCCTGCCCATCTGCTTTGTCCTCTCTATCAAGGTCCTTGATTTGATTTCCAGCGACAATCTCAACGTGCCATCAGAAGAGGAAGTGTACCGGGCTGTGTTGAGCTGGGTGAAACATGATATAGATGGACGCAGGCAACATGTACCTTGGGTAAGACTTGTCCAATCTCACCTGACATGATTTCTCGCCATTGAATTTTTTTAGTTTGACTATAATATACACAAAACCCGCCATCACGTTAGCTCAATTTCCCCATCCTGATCCCTACTCACCTCCCACCATCCTCTGTCCCCGTCAGCTGATGAAGTGTGTACGGCTGCCACTGTTAAGGCGAGACTTTCTCATGAGCAATGTGGATACAGAGCTGCTGGTGCGTCATCACTCGGAGTGCAAGGACCTGTTGATCGAGGCTTTGAAGTACCACCTGATGCCTGAGCAGAGGGGAGTCCTCAGCAACAGCCGAACACGCCCCCGCCGCTGTGAGGGCGCCAGTCCTGTGCTCTTCGCCGTTGGTCAGTGTACCCCTGAAGGTACCCACCAGGGTACACTTAGGTCACATATCTCATGTCACTCATAAACTGTACAAACATCAATATTTTTACAGCTGGGAGATAAAAAAAAGTGATATAATTATATAAGATTGGCTATTATTTTAGAATTTTCTAGTATTGTCATATGTAGCTTAAATGTTCTGTTTAATGTGTGCATTTCATAAAAGTGAAATATTTGTTTGAACCAATGTAACTATGAAATTTGAATGAAACAAACATTAAATGCCTCTACCTGCTTTATTCTAGTATCTAGATGATTTTTTTTTTTACCCAGAGATGATATCCATCTTTTTTTAAATTGTATGAGAAAACATCACTCAGTCTAATATATTAAAAAAAAAATTTTTTTTAATTCTCTCACAACTAAAACATATACATTCAATTAGTGTTTATTATTTGGTCTTAAGCCTAAAAACTTTCAGTTGCAAGTATTGCATACTTGTTTACACTGTATGTCAAAATGTCAAAATCCAAATAAAAGCCATTTCTTAAAAGCAATTAAGAAGGGAACTTGATCCTGCACTGAGCCACGAGTCCACATGGCTCTCAGCCATAATTACCCCACAACTTGGAACAATTCCTCTGAAATGATGGCCAAAATCTCTTTGCTTACAATATTATATTTTCATGTTTACATTACTGATTGATGTTAAAGGTTTTTTTTCACCATATTGTGTGTCTCAGGTGGAGGCAGCCTGTTTGCTATTCATGGAGACTGTGAGGCATACGACACCAGGACAGACCGCTGGCACATGGTGGCATCCATGTCTACTCGGCGGGCTCGAGTGGGCGTGGCAGCCATTGGCAACAGACTCTATGCTGTTGGAGGGTGAGTGATGAGAACCATGATGTTGGCTCCTGACGCAAAACTAGGCAACCCACCATTTCATCTCTTACTCAGACATTACATTGTGTGATGTGAACTAAAAAAAAGGAAAAGGAAGCCTTGGCAGGCGGAATATGTGGATGATTTACATGTAAAAGGATCCTGAGTGATGGTTATGCAAAAATTGAATTGCTTCATCCTTGTGCTTCTGATAAGCTATTAAGGTTTTTTTCCTCTATTCAAAAAGCCTGTTAAACTTGACTGATTTTCTGTTGCCATGCATTGCATATTTATTAAGACATGATTCAAGGCACCATACTGCAGTGTTAATCATCAAAAAGCCTTTTCTGAGTCATTTATATCCCTACATCTCCTCAGGTACGATGGCACCTCAGACCTCGCAACCGTTGAGTCGTACGACCCCATCACTAACTCCTGGCAACCTGAGGTTTCCATGGGAACACGGCGGAGCTGTTTGGGTGTAGCTGTCCTGCATGGCCTGCTGTACGCTGCTGGAGGTTATGATGGAGCTTCTTGTCTCAACAGGTACACACAGACTGACATTACGCTGATGAATGCTGAACATCCTGATACATTTAAGCTATGATTTAACACAGTGTTACAGTTTGTTGTAGCTTTTTACCTTGGAGTCTGATTATATTGAACACAAGTAAGTCCTTTTCTCCTCTCACAGTGCAGAGCGTTATGACCCTCTGACCAGTACATGGACCTCAATTGCTGCCATGAGCACCCGTCGAAGATACGTCCGAGTCGCAACTCTGGGTAGGAACTTGCCAGAGAGCATAAAATATCATGAACATACTGTTCTACTATATTTTAATGTTTCACGGTTTACATTTTTAATATCTGAAATCAAGCGGGAGTTGCCACTTTGGAATTCGACTGCTAATATTTGCATTCTGAGTGTTTACTACCTTCTCCCCTCCAGATGGCAGCTTGTACGCAGTGGGAGGTTATGACAGCTCCTCACATCTCGCAACAGTGGAGAAATATGACCCCCAGGTAAATTGTGTGCTTCTGAATTTCTCATCAAAGTAGGTTGTCTGTTGCCAGGTTTAGATCAGCTGAATGTGGAAGAAAAAAACATGGAAGTATGGATGAATCTATGAACACGTGACCAATGCTCAGTCTCGTGGTTTAATGAACAGAACAACGCATGGACAGCCATCGCCAATATGCTGAGTCGGCGCAGCAGTGCCGGGGTGGCCGTGCTGGACGGCATGCTGTATGTCGCAGGAGGCAATGATGGCACCAGCTGCCTGAACTCAGTGGAGCGGTTCAACCCCAAGACCAACACCTGGGAGGGAGTGGCCCCCATGAACATACGCAGGTTAGTCTGGAGCCAGAATTAATACTAATACCAACAGAACAGGCCAGTCCCATTCCAGTGAGAAAGAAGTATGTCTTTCAGAGCTGTTAAAACTATGATAAGGAAAGATGGTAAATTGACTCTACCCGCTGTGAACAATGTAGCAAATACAAAATTTGTAACTTCCACAACTCACTTTAAATATGAGAGTAAAACTGCACAGGATATATGAGCTCTGTAGAGAGATGTTTGGCCTGAACACTAGCCCCGTTATTGTCAGATTTCAGACACGAGCCACCAGAGCAGGTGAGAAAGCGGCTAGCAGCTAAATGTATTCCTGCTTGTTAAATCACAAAGGTAGAGATGCCATTTACTAAGTTTAAAAACTTAAGAAAAGGATCAGGCCCCATTTCACTTTATTTTTTATCAGTACAAAGACTCACAACCTCTATTAAAAGCTAGAATTTTTCAGTGTGTCTACTGGTCATATTTTCAGGCAAAAATATGATTTTTTTTTTTTTTTTTTTTGCATTTGTTAATGTGACCTTGTACAGTTGAGAGAGACAGAGAAAAGATGACATAGAACCTGGGGTGGATCCAGGGAATTTAATTAAATGGCACACCTTAGCCAACTGGGCCATCAGGACAACCCAGTTCTACTATGCCAAGTGCACAGGTTCAACTCATAGTACAGATATAATGAAATGCATTGGCCTCAAATGCATTCAATGTTTTTTTCTGTTCAGCCTCTCCAGTTTTTATCTTTCTTTTGCGCTTCGTAACTAACATATAGCACCTTGGTGAGGAAGTGTGGATGGTCAAAACCCCAATTTTGTCTCATCTTTGGTAGAGGATGAAATCTCCTTTTAAAAAAAACACTAGTGCTGTCTTTATAGAACTTGTCAAAAGGGTACCTCTGCTGGCATGATTTTGCTCTTCAAGGCGTGGGATTTGGGGCATTTGAATGTCTTCCTCACCACCTAAACCTTCTTACAGCATAATTATCAAATGAACTATTTTCCACGACAGTCGTTTCATTCTTATTTCTTAGAAGATGAAACTTGTCTTGTGGGTGATTATCAAAGCAGGCTTGCATGTACACTCTCACAGCTTTGTACTGTTGCAAGATAGGCCTCAGGTTTGGAGACGTAGCAGTCTTTGTGGACACATCGGCAAATTCACTTGTTCCCCTGGCCCCAGACGCACACATACGGACACACACTCAAGCACACAATGTCTTGTCTGTGCGTTAGGCTCCCCTGCTCCTACAGTATACTGACAACAGTTGACTATGCAGCCCCATGAATAACTCGTGTTAATCAGCTGTATGGCTTTGGGTGCTTTTCATATCCAGTTGCTGAGAGGCTCCATTCACACAGACCAAAACATCACACTATGTTGTACACTCATCTCTCACTCCTCTAATGCCAGGGTTGGCATATGCTGACGTGAAATTATTTTGCAGTGATTGTCTGGGTCAACATAACCTTGCTACTGTATATCTTGATAATGACTGGGAATTTTGAAAATAAACATTCAAACATCTTTTGGACTAAATCCTCATTGATGAAAAAGATCTGTTGTCTGTTTTTGTTGTCATTAAATTTTCCAAATGTCCCTGCTATGATTAATAATTAAGTAAAGTATTATTGGCACTTCCTGGTGTCCTCAAACTGTGTGGCACAGGAAGAATTATTAGTCACTGCAATAATGATGAAGCTCTAGTATTTTTTATTTAAAAAATATCAGTTATTGTTCCCTTTGTTAGACACATCTCACAATCTCGTTTGTCGTCTTTCGGTTTTTCAATGCAATCATTGACAGTGTTTATGCAGCGGGCTTGGATACTGTGAACGAAATGCCAAGCCAGCACTGCACCCAAGGTAAATTAACTGGCACTGATTTGTATTGGCATAATAAATCTAGAATTTGCCAGATGAAACAGATTTATTTTCCATTCCAGGTAAGAGCCACAAAAATCATTTGTAATACTGCGCATTAAAAAATATGCAACACATGGAGAATTTAGATATTCTTAACCTTTTTTTTTTTTTTTTCTCTTTCCAGGAGCACTCATGACCTGGTGTCAATGGACGGCTGGTTATACGCAGTGGGAGGTAATGATGGCAGTTCCAGTCTGAACTCCATCGAGAAGTACAACCCACGCAGCAACAAATGGGTCGCAGCCTCCTGCATGTTCACGCGGCGCAGCAGTGTGGGCGTGGCTGTGCTGGAGCTGCTGAACTTCCCACCCCCCTCCTCACCCACCCTCTCGGTTTCCTCCACTAGCCTTTGACAGGAGGTCGCCGCTTGGCTGAGTTCAGCCTCTGCTGCTACAGCCCAGACTGGCTCTGGGAAGAGACGCAACTGCTCGGTTTGATGGGGGGAGGAGGAAGAGGACGGGAGCGGACAGGTAAATGGATGGAATGGGGAGAAGAGAAAGAGGAAGGCTGTGAATTAGGCTCCTGGTTAGGTTAATATACAGTATCCTCAAGAATGAGTGGCACTCTCGGTAAAGATTTGCCAGCCATGGTTTAAAAAAATGTGTAACAAAAGTCATGAATTTTAATTTTTTTTCATTTCTTTCTTTTTTTTTTTTTTTTTTTTTTTTTTTTAATTTTATGCTCAAACCAATCTGGCTGCTTTTTACCAAGTTTGCCCATAATTCTGGACTGGATTCCACTGTACAGCTCCACCATACAGATACCAGCTCCCACTCTCTTCAAGAGTACAAAGATATGTCTGGAAAAAGATGTGTGAACTTTGATTGGTCTTTCCTCAAGCCATTTTTTCCCCCACCACTCCAGTGTTTGACACACTCACCATGAGACGTCATGGACACTTAATTTCTTTCATGAGTGATGTAAATGTTTTTGTTTTGATGTTGCTGTCTTCTGCAAGATTTTTATTTTGATGCCGGGAGTTTTTGCAATAATGTATAAAAAAAGAGAAGCTGAATGATTTTACTTTTGGAATGTAGCATTTGACTTGTTATACCATGCATGTTTTACGTGCTGGCATTGACTCCCAACAGGAGGATAAAATGTTGTAGTGCTGCTATGCCACACTAGGTGGCAGTAACAGGTAATGTTATAAACCCTCCCCACACTGCAAGAGAGCATGGACACCAAGGACATAGACAAGCTAGACCCTCAGATCTGTAAATGTGGATGGATCCTTTTTTTTTTTTTTATAAGAAACAGAGAATAATTATGTTTAACTACATGTATTTATAAAAATGTATAAATTCTAATATATTCTGTTTGAAAGATGCTTAGAGAAGGAAACAGATCAGACCTATGCCTATTTAAGAGTCTTTTTAATATATTTATTTAGGTGTGTGATGTGCATATCGTTAATGGGAAAGACAAAGAGAATGTGTAAGTGTGAGAGAGGTGTTGGTTCAGTTTGAGAGCATTTGGAGTTTCTCCAGAGAGGACTGATTGTTGCATTTTGATATGCAGCATTTCATTTGCATTTCTTAATGTTTCTTCACTGCCACAAGCATGATCTCACATGACACTGTACCATATGTCCGCTACATTTGTGCGAAAGGCTTCAGGTGCTTGCAAACCTACTGACCAGTCAATGAAAGGACTCTGTATTTTCTTTAATCCTACTTCTCAATTATTTTTAAAAAGACATGGAGGTGTATATAATCCTTGGACATGTGACAGCTTGACATTAAAGCAGGAAGTACTAGTTTACCTTCATTATACCAACACTTGACACTAATGAGTAATGTTGTTGACACTTGGTGCTGTCATATTCCCTTCTACACTCTATCGGGTGTAGTGTCTTGTTATATTACCTCATTGTTGAAATGAAACTCTGTTGCAACAAAGTTGAACTAGAAAACAACTGTATAAGTTACGACAAATATACTGGCTATAGAACCTGTGGTGGGTGATTTGGGAATGTCACCACTTAACTTGCATTGTCTAAAATGAATGGATCACTTTTTGACTCAGTTAAGAGTCAAGACCTAGGTTCGGTTCAGTTCATGTGTAGCACAGTGATACCATTCCAGACTTCTGAGAAGTTGCCTTTCTTTTCCTTATTTTAAAGGATTTTGTTGATCCGATTCTGTTTATCTAAAACTACCTGTCTTTTCATTTGTGTGCTAAAGCGGACCCAGTAGATTAGGGGCTGTGATGGTTTTATGGAGATGATGTTATTCTGTAAAGTCGATGTGAGTCAGGGAAAGACTACAAGGGAAAGGTGCACAAAACCACATAAGATTTTGCCCTCCATTCTGCTGATCGAACTGTAAATAGAAAGATCGCTAAAGTTCTCTTAAATCCATTTGTGCAATTTCAATGTGACTGTAACTTTTTTAGTTTGTGTTTAATGTGGTGATAATTGTTTATTTATGTTTGTTATTTATGAAGAACTTTAAAATATTGAATTTTGCACTATTGCGAAATGGAGCAATATTAAACACTGTAAAAAAGAAAAAAAAAGAAAAAGAAATAAAGTTGTTTTCAGATGTGATACCTGTCCTGATGGCTTTGAACACACACATACACACACTTGTTGGTTCAAAATCAAAAACATATCCTGTAACAGAAGAGCATCAGGTTTTATCCCTGCATCTGCAAGTACTGTAAGCGTCTCACTATACTCACTATATGTCACGGATACGAGAAGCAGCTAAATGCCAAATGAGAACACATACATTCAAATGCACACAGACACACACAAAAAAAACAAACACACTAAAGGTTGTGTTGCTAAGTGTTCGTTGCTAGGCTCACTATACACTGTTGCATGGTACCTTCCCAACACTCCTCTTTTGCAGTGATCTAAGCAGACAGCTGAACACTCACTTTACCCTTCTTGACCTCAGTCACATGGCATTCACACCTGTGGCTGCCTCTGCACACACTCAAACCTATCAACTCACAGGCAGAATACACACAAAGCCAAATACCTACAGCTTTGACTGAGGAAAAAAAAAATAATGCCATGAATGTACACACTGCTGGTTGAACAGTATATTGTAATGCACATCTGTGCATGTGTTTGAGGCTTTGCTATACTTAAGGCATTAGAATGCATATTGTAAAAAAACAGCACATATTGTGGTTGCACATACATACATTAGGAAGTTAAGGTAAGAAACTGAACATAAACCTGCAAACCTAAATGTTTTTTAAAACCCAAATATTATACTTTTTCTCTCAGCCATAGTGCCAAAATGACTGCGAGTAATGAGAATATGATGTTATTTATTACAGTTTTCATGTATCAATATGAAACGCTACATTCTTAAAGATATCTACCCAACCTTGGTGATAGAATGCCAAAATCTTTTGACTATCGAACACTTAACAACCTGTATGCTTAAAAGGTGGTTGTAAAAGTTTGTTGGTTATGAGTTCATGTTGGTTACAATAGACAAGTTGACAAGTTGTTCTGACATGTTTTTTGGCAGCTAAATATGCAGCTTCTGGCAGAGATATGTGGGCTTCCAGGATGGTTGATAGCACGAGAAGGAAGTAGTGTAATTAGCCATTTAGCCATATGTTGGTGGAACATACTGAGCGTATGGACGGTGGTTTGAGAAGTTTCAATGGACTGATACTGTTGGTCATTGTTACCATTGGCATCCAACGTAATAAATATGAATTCAAGCTGACCACAGCCACTGTTCTTGATAAAAGACAAACTACCCACTTTTCACAGCCACATTTGAAAGCCTGAAAGGTATGAGCATTTGAAACTAAAGAAGATTTTGGCTGGAATATCACTTGAATGTGTGTGCAAGTAACGTACATGTGTTAGGAATTTAACTGGTGCATGAACTTTGCGTGTGTCTGATTGCTATAGCTGTGAGTCACCTCTGCCACTATGACGATGCTAATGAGTTTACAACCTGATCCAGGAGGGAGACAGTCAGTACCTTCCCTCTGTCTTCCCAGCATTCCCGCCACTGGAGCCTCTCCTCTTTCCCCTGGTGTCAGCCACTGCACAGCCCTTATCGGGCCATGGAGATGCTGCTCCAGTAGGACTGAAGTTTCAACTGGACCATTGCACCTACTGTGAAATGCCGCACACTTTTTGACCTTCTACTTATATAAGAGCAGGCCTGCAATGGAAAATCTTTCAGCCCCATCAAAACTATTTATGACTGTACAGCTACACACAGCAGTGTGCTCATAGTAAAAATAATATGGAAGGCTCAACCAGACACAAGAGGTGTGCTCAATAGCAGACCAGCAGTGGGTGGACAAAATAACAGAAACACTTTATATCTCTGCAGTCAGGTAGCAACTGCTGTAGATCACAATTCAGAATGCAGCTATACAAGTGAGTCATATTAATCACAGTAGCATTTTCTAAGTAATGTTTTGCAACTTACAGAAGGACAAAGATGCGAGAGGGTAACATAGATAAATTATTAGATAGGAAAATTAAGTAGAAAATTAAAATCAGCTAATGAAAAAGAAAAAGAACAGTAAAATTAATTAGGTTTTAATTAAGTTCAATCTACTATAAAGTATAAAATCATAAAGCTTTGAATTTATTTTTTAAACTCAATTTTAATAATTTAACAATATTATTCATTGATGTATTCATTTATATTTTTGACTTGTTTTATAACCTTTTACAACATTTTGTCAGTTTCAGAGCTCCATCAGATAATACCCGCCCACTGGAGTCACAAACAGCAAAATGAGAAAATGTGGCCCGATAATAGTATAAAAAACCATCATGATGTGCTGAACACAAGAAAGATGCTCTATTTGTTAGAACCTTGTCCAACGTGCTGTTACAACACTCCCTGTAACCTGTCTCATTCTTGAGTTTGTCTCTTTTGTTCTAAAGAAGTGAAAGGTATTGTTAAAAATTTTAAATGATAGAAAAAAAGATAAATTTTCCATACTGTGTGTCTATGTGCATATTTGTTACCTCTAAATAAAAAGAATCTTATTTCTGGTCATTTCACTATTTTACTATAAACACATGAACTTGCAGTCTATGACAAAAACAGGCAGCTACAAAATTTGGAAACTGAAACAGTTAATATAGCTTTGACTGATCTTGTCTTCAAAGGGGGGCTTGGGTCCAATTAAGAATCCTTTACGGTCGTCCTGTGTGAGAACTTTGGCACGTCAGATTCTCTGTTGGACACCTGATGTTGGGGGCCTCATATCCAGACTCCGTTTTAGTGGCCTGAGGTGTGACTTTAGCACCGCTGGTCTCACCCGCTGAGTCTGGATAAACACAATGACTTCATGGTGAGAGCCAAAGTTCATCCCACCATACAGGGGGGGAATGACATTATGAAAATGGAATTTAGTTTCCTTCTTTCAAACTGATACATTTCATAAAATTTAACAGCTTTAAGGAAAACACAGATTAAGTTTGATTAACATTGGTACAGTTGCATACGGTCTGATTTAAGCAGACAGTTAAACATACCAAAATTTGGTAAACACATTTGGTAAAACATACCAAAAATTAAAGTAATTATTTTTAACTGCTAACAATGTGGGCTATTGTTTGGAAACTGCTCATTCAGGAGTTGTGAGCCCCACCGTATGAAACAGAGTGGGGGGAAAAATGAATGGGATGTTTGTCTAGATATTGTGTTGCTTTTGGCAAAGCACCTGGTATTTCCCCTTTCCGTTGAGCAATGTGACACAAAACTGACTATTGTAGTAGTCTAAACTTACCCACAAAGTGAGTTATATAACAACAGGCACATTTGCAAATATTAACACTAAAGTCTGTGGCCCCAATGATGTCCTGTAAAGGCTGCTTAAAACAAGCTAGTTTGTACAATCCCATTTACATTGTCCAACCACTTTTAACCAGTCTCCTTCTGAACTGCTTCACTTGAAAGCTGGACAAAAAAGACTGTTGTCCTTGACAGAGGAGAGATGCAAGAAACATAAAAACTGGTATAGTGTACACACTTTTTTACAATCTCTCCTTAAACATATTCACAATGTTGCACCCGGTTGTACGCATGAAAACATACCAGAACCAAAGTTGCTGGATGGTCAAAAAACGGGGAGACCAATTTGCTTTGCCACTAGCGGGGCAAAAAATTTGCCGTCAAAGTAGGACTTCATGATGCTGCCTTCAAACTGAATGTTGTTGTGTTTTCAACATGAGTAGCCAAGTACACGATATGCTTGGTGCTGAATTTGTTTACATTGTGAGAAAAATAAAAGTGACCAAAAAAATGAACATTTACGTATTCCAATTTTTAAAAACTTGTTTGATTTTGTGTTTCCTGCCTTTCAGAGTGTAAGAAAAATACAGAGTAAACAGTTAACAAAGTTTATAATAAACTTAAAGAGTGCTTCTTACATGCTTATGTACAGTATCTTAGCGAAACATGCTAACATTTAGCATGTTGTTAATATCTTTAGCATCTCTCATGTTTAGCACCTCTGAAAGTACAATGCAGTTAAGGGTAACTCGAATCCAGTCATTAGTTTTAGAGGTTTCCTGAACTTAAGTGTTGTAAAATGACCAACGTCAAGACAAGATTCTTCCTCTGCGGACTCTGAATGAATGGACCAAAATTCAGGGCACCCCATCTGATATTTAGTGAGATATTTCACTCTTGACACTCCAGCATTGGTGAAAATGTATTTATATCATAAGGTTTAAGCTAGTACCTAATATTTTATTGTATTTTAGGGACAGATTTACCCACTCTGGGTTTTGTACCTGGTGGTAGAATCTTCCTTATTCAATAAAAATTCTTGGGAAATAGTTTGATCCTAATCTTGGTCAAGACTGGATGATGCACATCACCTGAAATAGCTCATTGAAACCGGATTGACTTCACAGTAAAAAATCCCAGGTTGAGTTTTTTTTTGTTGTCTGCCTTCCTCATAGTTATTCCTCATAATACCATGAGAGAGAGGTGAGTCACTATGATGGCTGCATGTATTATCAAGTTCATTTTACTGCTTTTCCATGATGATCCAAAACCAGAATAGAAAGGTGCTTTCAAATGATGACCTCATTGGCTGAATTACAGGGATAACAGTGTAATCAGTTGGATTACTACTGAAGTAATCAGATTACTTCCAACAGATCCGATTCATATACAATATAAGCATAATCCTCAAACAGCTACCACGGCATAGTGATTCAGAGGGTCCCTTTTAGTAGAGAGTCACAGATAATACTTTTTTTTTTTTCATTTTCAGCTTTGAGATAGGCAACAAACAATTCTGGTTTCATTTAACTGTCGAAATCTATTGGATAAGATGATAAGCATGTTTCACAGATATTGAGAGTAAATAAATTTGCAATTTTATGTACTGTAAAAGAATTATTTGCACCTCTTCAGTCTCACCATCAATATTTTTTAACATTAGATAAAATCCAAAAGAAATCAACAATTTCTCTAAAATTCAGGTAATATTTTTCCCTAGTAATTATATTTATCTCTTACTTCTCTACCCTGATATACATAGTGTAATGGTGATACTTATTATATCTTTACTGTTATTTTTTTTTAACTTTGACCTTTTAACAATATTTTAGATTTGACACTTTTTGGTTGGATCACAGCCATATAAACGTGAATGTCTGTCTGGCCTAGTGCTGAAGTTACATCATTGGTCGGGTGAATGCTGCATGACTTAAGTTAAACCATTGGACAACCAGAGGAATGTTGGAGTTTCCCCTCTGGCGGCTGCCTTTTTAAAATGAATTGACAGATTCTATTACATAATCGGGGGGGGTGTTTAAAGGCAGTGTTGCCAACTTAGCGCCTATGTTGCTAGATTTACTGACTTTTCAAACGCCTTCACAAAAGCACCTAGCAACAAATCTAGCAACTTTTTGGATAAACCATAGGTTTATAGGTGTATGGTGATTTTATCAGACGATGTCGCAGTTACAACATCAGGATATCAGCAGTGCAGTGAAGCAGCTTGGAAATGGCTTGGAAGTGACTGCTGATTGACATGTAGGCCGAATGGACCGCGTTTCAGTCACTATTTCATTCTTGTTCCGTTCTCTGACAGCAGAAACAGAAAAACATGTAAATGAGAACAGCTTTATTGGGAATTGGGCTGCATTAAATTACCGTACGTTTGAGCGCAGACAGGAGGAGAGAAGCAAACAGATAAACGGCTGAAACTGGCAGACACTAGGCAGAATGCAAATATGATGCAATGACGTCATGGATATGCTAATTAGCTTTTAATGTCATTTAGCGACATTCAGTTACTTTTCGAGTAGGTTTTAGCTACTTTTCATTGAAAGTAGTTGTTTACAGTGGTTACTCAACAGTTTTCAACTGCGTCCGCAATTTCACACATTGACCTTAAACGGTCCAGCCATATCCTAGGTTTTGACCTAGTGTTGTTACAAGAGAAGAGAAAAGATGAGAAAAGAAAAAAAAAAGGAATTAATCATTGTCCATTTCCTGTAATTTCCATGCTTGTCTTCTTGTAGATAGCAAGAGTGAGTCATCTTTGCCATTGAACTAAAATATTTGACAGTGCCTATAAAATGTTCCATAGTGGGAGGGTTTCTCTGAAGTCAGCAGAACAGATTTTGTACTTGCAAGCCCAGGAACCTTGATATTAAACGTCTCACTTTCTCCGAAAAAGGCTGAATATGTGGACAGTAGCAAAATCGGTGGGCACGGTCCAATTGTACTGATCCACACTTCTGCCAGCAAGAGTACTGGGTCCCAGTTCATTTGGATTTCTGCTTCGGGTTTATAAAGAACTGAATCAAATTCAGAAACAGCTTCAAAACAGCTACCCAAATTCATATATAAAAATGTTATAGTGAAGTAACAATAAAATAAAAAAAGTTTGTTGGTATTCTTGTTTATTAGCTGGCAATCAACTGTTAAAACCGAGTGCCCAAATATCTGTTTGGCCATGTTTTTAACATTAGCTAACATGGCACCATACTGTATCTACGTGATATCAGACCCATTTACTCAAGGGAGGATCATGTAAAATGATCAAAGAGACATTTTTGTCCTCTTTAGCTTTTAGATTTTATATGTTACACTGTGTTTTTGGTTGAAATGCCATTGATCTAACACATCCCTACTTGTTGGACGTTAACCATTTCACAAGATGCTTAGTACGTGCAATTAGATCTGCATGCTGAAATACAAAGAACACTCAGTGGCAATTATGTAAACCATAGAACTTAACTCAGTGAATTGCAGGCAAGCTAGTACAGGTAGTCTATTTCTATGACTTCGTCTACTGATGTGATACAAGACAATTTCTCTGGTCAGCTTTATATCTTGTCAGTCCCTTACCAAGATGTTTTATATTAAGTTACAACACATGCAGCTCAATCAGTTTTTTTCATTGATTAAATTACTGGGCCTTGTCGTGAGCTCTAAGAACAATCAAACAGGGTTTTAAAGAACAATTACACTCTATCTTGGAGGCATCAAGTGAAAACTCTACAGTTGGTTTTAACAGGCCGATGTCTGTTGTTGCCTCAGGTGCATCCATTTAACAATCCAGTTGAACAGGTTGGCATTACCTGAAAGCGAGCAGCACACGTTTCATTTTATGATTGTGAGTACAGCAGCTCACCATAGACAATGACCTAATTTATGAGCAAACACAGGATGATCATGAGTGTTTGACTCCTCCATCTGATTGATAAGACAACTGTCCACTTAAGGAGACCAACTGTGGAAAATTTGATGTTTTCTAGTGTGAGTCATGAATATTGCAACCTAAAACCTTTTATTTTTAACTTAATTCCTAAAAGGTCTAAATGGGAAAGTAAAAAGGCTAATTTGACTGCGTAGGATTAACTTCACAATTAACTTTACACTATGTTGGCAGGAAAAAACGCTAGGCTTGTGCCTTAACCATTTCCTTAGAGTGAGTTTCACTTTTTGCTGGCAGGTTTCTCATTTATGAACAAACTCCTTACATGCAAACAAGACATGTTTGCATACGCATCTTGCGTTATGAAAATTAGAACCTTTGATGCACAAACATCCTGCTTAAAACCTACCTTTGCATACCAGTGACAGGTGACTGGCCAAAAAGTGATGAAGGGCTAAAGAAAAATATCCCATATAGAAATGGCAGAACAAGACCCAGAATATCTGATGTTCACTGTTTGAAAAGAATATGATACATGACACATTCACCTCCTCAGTTTAGATATCACAGTGATATTTTTAACATCTACACAGTGTTTTCTTTTCAAATTACTAGAGTAAAATAAAACTTAATACCTAATACTGCCTAATACTTAAGTTTCAAAATGACGCTGATGTGTTTAAAGTATGTGAGCCAAAAATTAATTGACTCCTTAAGTCTACAAGGATTTTTCATGTTTGGGCATTCCAATGGAAGCTCCCATCTCCCCCTTTGATTGACACACACCATCCAGTGTGTTTAGTAACCACTCAGTGCAGCGTTGAGCCAACAATGAGCCCCATTTGGCTCCTGGAACGTGTGAAATGGCACACTTCTCCCTGAACCCCCCTGTCTTTGTTTTTGCGATTGATTTAACAGACAGAGGCAACTCACAGAAGGTGCGAGTCCTACTGGGTATTCACCACACACACACACACACACACAGCCTTTGACACAGCCCAAAACTCCACCCCTTTTACACACACACTCTCACAGGTCTGACTATACAGCCCTCACCCGGCCCACTTCTCTCTCAGTACAAGTCTGAATTCAGCAGGGAGTGCACTGCACTCTTGGAATACACTCATCCATCACAGAAGGACTAATTTGTCTACAGAGCAGCGCAAAGCCACACAGACCACAGCAGCATGGGGAGTAGCATGTCATGTGTCCCCCAGCACAACTTCAGATTCTCCAGCAAAAGTTTCATACGCAGAAACAGGTAAGAACAATCGGACTTGCCCAGGTATTCTTACTGTACTTGTATCAGTGTGTTAGCTCTGCACACAGAACATGTCATGCCCTTGACTGCCATTTGTTATTTTAGACTCTGTGTTTCAGCTGGAAGGAATTCTTGGTATTTCCCAGGGTTTGAGCAGTGGGGTTAAACGGAGGTTGTGAATTTTGTGAGGCCAGGGTCAGGATCATATGGTAAACCAGCATAGTCCAGGAGTCGTTCCTGAGTGGTGCCCGTCTGGCCAACGGTGTCAATGATCCAGTTACCATTTGCCTGCTCTTTGCATCTCTCTGAAGATGATCTGCCAGCTGTCAGTGAATCTGATTTCCCTCCAAACTCAGAACTTGACCCCCATTCATTATCACGATCACATGTGGGCAATTACAGTTACTAAGTGATAGGATCTGGTTTATGACACCTGATATATATGTTTATAGTTTGTAGTGATCTGACCTGAAGGCACTGAACATGAACACAAGAAATGACTGACATTAATGGGTTATGCTCTGTTTTCTTTCTGGTTTTCTTTAATCCTTTAGCATTATTTGCCTGGGCATGTTACACTCGGTACAGCCCACTCTGCTGGACCACCACATCTGGTTCTAATTAGCCTCTGCTCCTCTCCTATGCTCTGTGCTGTGTGATGATTCAGGGTCTGGTTTTGTCAAACGTGTCATATACTGTAGCTCTTGATTTTCAAACAAAGAAAAAGGCAGGGCAACCCTAAAACAAAAAAACAAAAACAAAACAGAAATGCTAGCACCCGACAACTCAGGCTTGAACACTGATACACCTTCCAAGTTGGATCGACGGTTCGGCATAAACACTACATCCATTTTGTTTCCTGTGCACCCTAGTAACTCTTTGTGTTGGTGAATCAGACTAGATTCAGGTATTCCCCTCAGAGAAGGGGAGTGAGAAGCATTGAATACCACAGCACTGACTTGGCGAATGTGGGGTGTGCAAATCCACTACCTATTATCTACATTCCTCTTTAACTTTCAACTGCAAATTGCATCAGTGTGCAGACTGCAATTGCACTAATCAATGAATGATGCTGGACATGGACTTCCTGATTAGACAGACCTTGATTCCCACCATGAAAACAAAAGTGCGTATTGTTGCACAGAGGACACTGGCACGCATATGTGCAGATAAGCAGATAAACTACAAGCTGAGATTGCACAAGCAGTCCCCAAGTCTTATCATTGCAGTCAGGGAGCTTCCTCATAAAGATGTGACACTAATGGTAACAGATGAGGGTCATGCAAAACAAAGAGGGACATTGAATGCTGATTTTCTTATGCATATCCTCACTATCAGAAACACAAGACCTGATTGTTCTTATCATTTAAATGGCTGGCATTGATTGACAGAGGACAAAGACAGGGCCTCTGGTTAATTTATATGTCCTGAGACAAAAAATATAATTCAAAGTCCTTAATCTTCTGTGAAAATTGAATTGTGTCGGTAGTTCAGGATTCAGTGTGACTTGATTACTATGGAAAGAAGTGGAAAAACATACAAATAAGTCACTGACACTGAATTTTAAATGCAAAACAGTAGAGCAAAGACTGCTGTAATTAGGTCAAAGCTCCATCTGACAACAGTAGGTGACAGTGATCTCCAATAAACAGGAAATACTCCTTGTTGACACTGCAGTTGGGAAGTTAACTGAACGGCAAGCATGGAATAGATGGTAAACATTTGAGAGTGAGTGGTAACACGTGGCTTTCCTTTCTCTTGGGCAGCAGCCGCCTGTTTCGCAAAAAGAACCCACAAGAGGGACAGGAGAAGTCCAACAGCATCATCAATATCTTGTGCACTGTCACCCCCAGGAAGGTAAGAACCTCCATCAGGTTGGAGGAGATGGCAATAACATGAAACTCAATCATCTGCATACTAAACAAAACTGTTCTGCTATAATCGTCAACCTCTGTGTGATTTGACTTTATTGCCATCTCTCTGACTGATTTTAACAACAAGTGTAACTGTTTTATTCATGTCTTCATTAACATTATGACCGGTTGCAGGAAATGTCCCCTAAAGATCTGCAGACAATAGAGAACATAAAATGGGATCCTCCGTTTCCATATGACCCAGCCAGCGGCTGGAAGAAGAGCAGCATCAATGTGAAGAATTACGGACGGATGATTCACAGCTCCAAAGTTCGTTTCCGCTTCCTCCACTGCCAGGTGAGTGGAACAAAAAAACTTCTCAGTGACTCTATGTTGAAGCAACAGGAAAACAACTATAAAAGAAAACAAAGCTAATGCTGCACAATCCTCCTTGTGGTTAATGAGGTCTTAAACAACAACCAAGCCTACAATGACACATCATGCCAGTCATCTATGTGAACCCTTTGAGTGTCAAAACCAAAAAAACAGGTGGAGAGAAACAGGATGTTGCTCTGCGGCCACCAGACACACTGAAACTCGCTGCTGGCATTGACGTGGTGGCTGGCTTTGAATAATCCAATCAGTTTTCCACAGAGTGGGCCGCAGCCTGTGTTTGGACATGCTCACTTCTGCTGCAGTTGTGAAACATCTCCGAGAGAAAACCTCAGGGTAGAGAGAGTTCCTCTGATCCCAGGGACTGATAAGAGGACGTGCCGGCTCCTCACTGTGGGAACTGCAGTTTATCAGAGCTGTGACACAACAGCTGTCAAAATGTAGAAAGAAAAGACTGATTGAAGGAATGACGTCATGATGCCAAAAGAACACATTGTATAAAACAGAAAAAACATACTGCAAAGGAAACATGTATTGCATAGCTGTTGACAAAGAAAGCCACTACAGGCAGAGAGGATTGCAAAAAGAAGTGACTTTAAAATCTCATTTTGTGGTCACTGTAGAAATTCCTTTCCGGGAATCCTTGTGCAGCCTACGAAATCCGAACATTTCCTGTAGGTGCTCCATGAATCAGCAGATGATGCAAGAGCAAGACGTTTCAATATGAAATAAAGAATCAGACATCAACCCTAAAGAACAATTCATCTTAGATTGTGGTGGCGAGGCTTATTAGGCTGTAAAATATGACTATTTCCTCATCTGGGACCAAAATCAGAGCACAACATGGGCTTTCAGTCATGTGCCTATGTGCAAGGTTTCCTTTCATCAACACTAAACCAGCTGATTTTATTGGTTAGTTTTCTATTTAGGTCTGACAATCTTTGAAATCAGCTGTTTGTTTCTGTTTTAAAACCTGCTCACATTGTATGTGAATTTTAATAGCACTGTAATACAAGTATTGTACTTTTCCTGCAAAACCATTTATTCTCACAGGCAGAATATTTTATCGTTTCACTTATCATCTCTGCAGGAGGTACATGACTGCTACCTGGATCTTTTCCAGACACACCTTCATTTTGTTTCCAACAACACAACCGGATTGACATACCAGGTGAGTTTTTTTTTTTTTTCCTTAACTCAGGCAATAGAAAAAACGATCACATCTTGTCCTTCAAATCCATGGTTCCTCAGTATCAACCATTATTCTCAGGATGGATGTTTATAGTTCTGATATTTCTGTGGGGCACAGTTTTATGTTACGTGATCATACCTTTTGACATGCGTACCCTGTCAACCAGCAGTGTGTTGGTAAACAGAAAGTATGAATGTTACTTTACCACTCATAAAGTGTGCGCAGCCATTAATCATCGTTTTACTTTGTCTGTTGCAAGCTTACCTTCATATCAAAAAGTGGCAGGTGAGCACCTGTATACGGAATCAGTTAGAATATAGATGACGGCAAATGCAAGGCAGACATGGATGCATCATCGGGTTAAACGCTTACCTCAGTGTCATGGTGATTCATTTTTTCTTTGCTACAATTTAGAGCTGAACCGTTGGCTCAAATAGAGCATAACAGCAAGGGAAATGATGCAGAGAATGCTTTCAGTAGTTGAATGAGAGAATGTTTTGGTCTAAAGAAACGTGACTGAACTTCTTATTGCTTTGTGTTTAGGGAACTCTTCCGCTGAAAGAGCTAACCATCTGTAACCTGCAACAGAACTGCAACCATAGTCAACCCCAGGAATTCGCCTTTCAAATAAACGGTAAGTTCTACTTCAGTAGAAAACACACAAGTACTTGTTGGCACCGAGCCCTGGAATGTCATAATCATCTGTTTTGAGTTTTATTGGTTGAGCTGAATTTAGCTTATCAATCACTCAGACTGGAACCGGCTAATCCAGCAGGATGTTAACAAGTCAGTGGCTGACTTCAAACTTCAAAAAAGGATGAACTAGAGCTGGACTGAGAGTCCTGGTCTTTGGCTTATTATTTATCCAAATCTAATGCTCACAGTTGTTTTCTCTGCTGGTGGTCTGCTATGTTATCAATAATGGATCAAAGTAAAAATTCTCCTCCCTTAAAAAACAGCAAGAAATCCCACGCTATTTTTAAGCTGCAGCATTTCCTATGTTGTCACATTCCAGGGATTCAAAGGTGCCGCAACCCTCTTCACCTCCACTCAACCCCAAGACTAACTAGAGCTGGGCCCCCCTCACCCTTCATCAGGGGGCCAAACCGGTCCTAAAGACCCTGCTTGTTAGACAACAGGTGCACTACAGTCAGCCCAGCTGTCGTGCAGAAAAGCCCAGCTACCGCTCTTAGCCTTGTCACTGCATATAATCTATGGTACATTCCAAAAACTGCTCAGGTTAATGTCTGGGAGAAAAGCCACTTAGCTTTCGAACTCTTAATGGACAAAACAATCTGAGACTTGATTTCTTTTCATTAAGTATAAAGAAGAGGCTGTGGGGACTAGAGAGCTTTGGTTCTTACCTGGGAAAAAATAAATTCAGTTGAGTCAGGATTTAATGTAAAATGACTGAATGAAGGGTGTAAGGTATCTGTGTTTATATTTCTTTACCATTACTTTCTTACTGAACTCTGAAACATCTCTGCCGTCACAATACTTACACTCTTTAACAATTCCACAGATCAAACTTGGTATTTTGTGGTATTGTATTTCAGTTTGTTTTCATTGTTCAGTGTGGACTTTTACCTATCTTATGGGAATCATCGCTGGCAGCAAACATAGAGGAAGCATGACGAAGTTCTGAGTCAAGTGAGAAATCTCATGTAGTGATGTCCCCTCTGTGAGACCTGCGTCTTGCTCTGACTGAGCTGAAAATATGAATCAGCTTTAGTGTAAAGTGGTGTTGGTGAGTTAGTGGGTGACAGAGCAAACACAGCACGAGAGGATCTGTAGAAATCCCCTTAAGCTTTTACACAGAATTAATGTATCTATGAAAGTTAGATAATGAGAGTGAATTACCTTTAACAACAGTTAATGACCTCTGCAGACTGTCTGAAAGTTAGAACGAGACAAGGTCTGATCATGTGCTTCCAGTCCCAAAAGTTTTCACTTCACTCGTCTTGCTTGAAATGTGGGAAAACATAACTTTTCAAAGGAGTGCTATGGTCAAGGTCTACAATGAAGAGTTGGAATGAAGAGAAAGTTAAACAGATGAGACCAGAGTAGCTGCTTAAGGAGCGGTCAGTGGGCCACGGTTCCAGACAATTACAGTACAAAGCCATGGGGCTGGAATGAAAGAGGCTATCTGTGCTGGTTATCTCTGGTATGTGTGGGACTGATAGATAGAAGGAGATTCCAGCTCTTTTCGTCCAAGGCCCTGTTCATTCCTGCTGGGTAAACAGTGTGAGGGAGGGAGAGTCTGCTACCGCTTGAAATGCCAGAT
The DNA here is from genome assembly GCF_016859285.1 of Xiphias gladius. Lineage (NCBI taxonomy): Eukaryota > Metazoa > Chordata > Actinopteri > Istiophoriformes > Xiphiidae > Xiphias > Xiphias gladius. Next base: position 13,051,491 of record NC_053417.1, on the reverse strand, counting down.
GAAGCAGGTCAAGGGGTGTCTTCTACAGTAGGTCGTACATGTGGTTTAAAGTCTTAAACAGACGTTAACATTTATTGTACTTATTGCACAACTTGTTCTGAACAGCCAAGGAAGCAGAGTGTGAACTTCATCAATGATTCACCACCGTGGCAGAAAGCTTTCTGAAAAAAGGCTGGGAAAGAAAAGCCTGGGTAACACTTTCCTGTTTTGACCTTGTGACCTTTGCACCCTGCAGGCGTCAGCCTTAACCCCATCATTGTCTACTGTGCCAACCAAGAAGAAATGGACCTATGGTTTGGCCTGCTCAAAGAAAACATTGAGGCAAATGGAGGCACTGCAACTGTAACCGAAAACTACACCAGAGTGAAAGTAAGTTAAGCAACACTTTTTTACGCCACCTTGCTCCAAATAGCCTAAGTTTACATTACATCAGGCTGGATAAAAGTGGGCTCTTGTGTTGCAACAAAGATTCATATTCTTTTTTTTTTTTTTTTTTCCCTATTCAAACGGGCATGTGAGTGTGGTGGTCTTTTAATCCACCTGGTTGATTAGCCAAAAAATTCTTTGGCTTCAACCACTTCTGATAAAACAGGATGTGTGTGAGCGTGTAGAGTTGGTGAGTCAAGTAGGTCACTAATGGCTCTGCCTGAGGCCTGGATACTAGGGAGTGGCCTTGACCGCATCACAGCCAATATCCAACTAACCCCTCACATCTGCACAGGGTTAAAGTGCTGACTCCACACCCACAGGTGGGGAAATGGCTGATGAAACACATGAAGCTAAATGTGTCACGACAGAACAAAATAACTGAACTGATGATGCTCTTATAAGCCCGAGCTTATAAGCCTTTTCTATGAACAAACATGAGTAATATTCCCAGAGAAAAAAATCCAAATCGACCTGTTTAAATTTGTTTAAGAGCAGAGTTCTGTTCATATTCAGATGGCTGATGATACTGACCGACTTCCGTTATCCCCTGTGTACCTTCTGCAGCTAAACCAGGACGAGGCTCCTGAGGGCAGAGAGGAGCTGAGGAACTCCATCAACAGAGAGCCCATCTATGAGTGGGAGGGCTCTCAGCGAGACAGCCTGGGCCCCATCACCTATGTCACTAAGGTCCGACTGCAGCACCTGCCCTGTCAGGTATGACATCACTGCCGCTTATCAAGAGTGACTCACTATTTCTGGTCACACAGTAAAAACACACTGTGTTTGCTCGTTCCCATTTGTGGAAATGTACAGTACAACAGACTGCAAGTCATGATACAATCATGAATTTTTCACTTGATGAATACGAAACAGGATAACATCATCTTTGAATCCAAGTGACTCAAATAGCTCTTAAATTGTGAAACAAACAAAGTACTCCAACATAATGTAAGGAGTGAATGGGATGGATGGAGTCTATATTTTGGCAAATGATACCTCTCCAGCAGATATAACTCTATTCTATAACACTGTAAAACAGTGTCAGACACCTGCAACCAGCTGATGAAGAACATACTATATGACTCTTTGCTAACCAGATCAGACAAAAGCACCAACAAAAAGCCTCACGTAACAGCCAATAAAAACACTAGTCATGATACAGCTTGCATGGATATCTGTAATTAATTCTCTGTGGGAAATAGCAGCAGTCCTATTGAAGTGTGTGAGATTTAGGGCCTGGGTGTGTGAGAGGCATTTGCCTGGCTTACACAGTGAGTCAACTCACCTCACAGCTGGAATGTCAGCTGTCTGTCCAGACACACCCTCTGAGAGGGAGAGGAAACATAAACTCCTAGTCTGCTGCACCTTTAAATGCCCCACTAACTGGTTGGACTGAAGGTCTCAGTGGGATTTAAACCGTGCCTCTCAAGAGAGTATTAAAGGATAACTGGGGTTTTTTGTTTAATGTTTGCACCAGGTCTCACAGTTGCCTCTGTGTTTTGTATTATTCAGTCTTATCTTCACACGGGCAGAATGACTGGAGTTATCATGGCTTATTTTCTCACCGTCAGAAATTTAAAAAACATATTTGGTGCCATTTTTTCTTGTACAATATCAAAACTTGAAAAATGTATAGAGATATATATAAGACAGTTAAAATTAAGCTTTAATTTGATTTGCTCCAAGTTTCTCTATTACTTTAACTCAAGGATTTTCCATTCACCTTGCACTCGAATGGAGAAACAGACGTCTCCACAAAGGAATAATCCCTTGTGTTGCCTTAGAAATGTTGTGGTCTATCACTGTCTTCCTATTTAGGATAGGACAGTATATTATGGAAATGTAAACAAACCATAGAGGGTGGCTAACTGGTCTTACCTATAGATGACAATAGTATTCAGGTAATGGATAATAATAATGTCCCATAACAACAACATTGAAACACAACTACACACACACATAAAGCTCACTAGCAGCTATAATCTTGTGTCCACAGGAACAGAGTGACAGATTACTGGTGATGTACCCAGCAACGCTGATCATCCTATCAGAGGAGAATGATGGGCTCTTCTATAAGGTAAAACTGACCTATTACTCTCAAACTTGCTCATATCTTGAGTTGTGTGCATGCAGTATTTCCATTGTTTTCTTTCAGAGAGCTGTGTTTAAGAGTCATTATGATTGCAGGGGAAACTGCCACTCAACATGATTACTGTGACCACACCCTGCCAAGACATCAAGCCTAACACCTTTATGATTGAAGGTAAACAGATTGAATCATTGAACTGCTTCACTACACACTGGCATTCAAACAGACATGTTAAAGGGATTTTAATGAGTGTACATTCTTATGCATGCTTTACGTTAAGTGCCCTTTTCCATGAATCTGCTGGCGTCACAGAGTGTGACCCTCCATGAATGAACTGGTTTTATCCCCAGTGAATGACAATCTGACTATAGCACATTCCAGTGAGCGACTGGACCGAATGACAGGCTTTGTCCTTCCTCTCCTCTCTTCCCAGGGAAGCTGATCAACCCCATAGTGGTGTCGTGCTTGGATAGGACAGCGTTCTGCGACTGGATCCAGCATTTCAAAGCTGCTGACGTGCCCGTTCTCAGCCCCCCACCCCCTGTGTATGACATCATCTACACCCCGACGCAAAGAGAGGTAAGGCCCGCCTTCCTTCCTTTCATGAGCCAAGAACAATTACGTTGTTCACAACTGCCGATGATTGGTAACTATCGAGCAAGCTATCGCCACTTGGTTTGTGAACCTGCGGGTGGGGTGAATTCAAGTATGAGTAAAAGTGATAAGGCAGACAGACAACATGGTCCTGCCTCTTTTGTAAATTAACATTCAGCGTGACTATGAAATTATTTACAATTACTACATCTACTACTGCCACCAAATCAGTGCAACATAAGGCTAAAAATGACAAAAGTCTAGAATCTTTGCTCATTTTCTTTAATTTCTATTGTGTCCTATAATCTCTAGGCGCCACAGTTTGACAGGTGGAGCGGAAACAGCCAAGGACGAACTGAGTCCTTAAAGTTCAGCCATTCACCGAGTGGACAGGGGTCCCACAACCTTCAGTTACCCATTAATGAAGACAACCCTCTCTCCCCAGGATACTCTGAACCCCTCTGTGTAAGTCAGCTATGTGCTACTTCTCAAGTTCAAGTATTCTTGGACTAACAAACTGAGGCAAACACACCAACAGTACGATATTTGCACAGCTATAAATGTGGTAGGAGTGAGTTGTGCGTTGCTAAAAAAAACTTTTGCGTTTGTTTTGGTGGAGCTGAGCAGCAACACAAAAGTTAATTATTAAGTGAAGTCTAGAGACCAAAGTGCTCCTGTAACAGCCACAAAGACTTAAGTGATAATCCTAAGGCCCTCTAGTAAGAAAAAAAAAAAAAAAAAAAACATAACAAAGTCAATAATTTTTACCATATCAACATCTGCCCATGAAAACGACTTTTGGACATAGGGAAATAAGAGGCCCATAAAGGCTGATTCAGCAGAGAAAAGTTTACTTGTTGATTTATACCATGTAAGAAGTACCAAAGGCTTCTGCATTATCAGGACTATTGACCACACTCCCCCAGGAGAAGGGCTATGTAGACTGACCGTCCATCCAATTAGCTTCAAGTGGAGAGGGCTCAGTGCCCAGAAGACATGTTGTTGTTCAGCTTCTGACCTGAACCATTACTCTCCCACTTCAATTGATGGAGACCTTTCTCACGAAAAATCACAGAATGATGCTGAAAACTAGAGAGGATAAACAGTTTATAACATTTGCTCTACTTGGACTCAGTAGTGAAATCCCTGATGCCGGCCGTGTTGTAAAGCTAGAACTCTTGGCTGACATTTGCCCTGTGTGTGTTTGATGTCCCTACAGTACAGCTCCAGCCGTCCCTCCTCGACTGAGACTGCCCGCCTGGGCAGCAGGACCAACAGCGTGTCTTCCCACACCAGGCCCGAGCATGACCTACGACCTTTTTCACTGCGCTACTCCTCACCCCAGCGCAGTTCCCACCTCCAGCCTGCTGAGAGCTCGGTGCTGTCTCAGATCTACAGCACACCCTACTCTGCCCTGCATCGTGCCAGCCCACAACGGCTGGAGAAAGCCCCACTCGTCAAGGTAATTCAGTCTGGCGTCTAACATGAAAAACCGAATATTCCCTTTGAGACTGTTGACTGATTTTACATGTCATGTGCGCAGTGACTAAAATAGACACCCCAAGCAGTAGGCTGAGAGGGGTCATGAGGTATATGGTGAGAACAAATGGGGTAATAGTGGTATTTGTGAAGAACTGAGGTTGAAAGATCAATCTATGTGATGGCGCAGAGAATGAAATCTCTATTACAGTTCATAAACAAAACTAAAGCCACCAACAAGGAAACATTTACTATACTTAAGGGCTATCCCTACATCCCAATGGCAGTGAGAGTGCAGTTATGAACACTGACAGCTGACTGCTGATTTGTGAAACAACAGATTGTTGTCACACCAGCACTGTTGCAGCTCATCACTGGCATTAGTCCTAAACTTCTACTTGGTAATCTGACCCTAAATCCCAAAACGAAGTGTGGTTTATGTGACTGTCTTATGTTAAGCTGAAGAGCGTGAGAGAGAAAGACAGATAGAGCGATAGAGCCAGAGAGGAGGAGGGAGAATCAGTGATTGATTTTCCTCTCATCCCCTGGTGTTTTAAACTAACTCCTGGTCTGAATCTTTTCTGATCAGTCTAACAGCTGGAGCACACCTCAGACATCCTTGAACTACTCCCTGAACGCCCCCCAGCGCCACTCAGACATGTGCGCCTCCCGACAACCCTTGTCACCCCTGTACGATGAGCCCTGCAGCCCTGAAATCTACTCCCTGGATGAGGCCAGGCCACTGGTAAGTGATACTGGTTCTGCAGGTTCACTTTACACCTGCACGGCCTGTCTGATATCAAGCAGTGCACGTGCGCACACACACACACACACACACACACACACACACACACACACACACACACACACACACACACACACACACACACACACACACACAGGTCTCTACTGTGAATGTGAAGACTTGGCAACAATCAGTAATTATATAATCAGGATCTCTGCATAATCAAGCCAAATACCGAACGTGTGTGTATACCTTTATACATGCAACTTTCACCTGCGTGGATGAATGTCTACACAAATTTCCACTCAAAAGTCAAGTTTATTTTATTTATCAGTCTCTGGTCAAGGTGGTAGACATGTTTTTTTTTCAGCACGTTAAATTATCCATACGTAATTTCTTCATAGGAAGATTTCATCATTACTAAATTTACGAAAATTAATAAATGACTTGTTTCACTATTCTTGTTTAAAGCACCAGACCTGGCAAGAGCCAATTCAGCACCACCACCACCAGCAGGCCACCCAGCTCCTACCCTCCTCCATCCAGCTCCTACCCTCCTCCTTCCAGCTCCGCACCCCTCCCATGGGCAGGCGCTGCAGGAGAAGCCTGGTTTTGACCAACTCCCAGGGACAGGCTCTGGGCCTGGAGATGGAAAATCCTCAAAGCCAAGCAGAGCAGAGAGCCGAGGCCACTTCTAGGCTAAAGCTGCTGCCTGCACCCGGCCAAGTGCAAGAGCAGGTGAGAAATACAGAGATACTCATCTCCCAGGACACTCCTGTTTCTGGAATGCTGTGGTATGAAGTGCAACGATATACTGGTTCTGAATATTTGAACAGGTGCCACAAATAAAACAGTCTTTGATATTTTAGGAAATATTAGAATGTTTGTTATAGCTGATCACAGGAAGTAACTTTCTTTTGTTTTCACATCTGTTGACAGTCACTTCTCCCATCGAGCTCTGCGAGGAACACCTCTCAGATGCCTTACGGTTACTCACCAGGTAAGAACTGAAGGCATGCAATCATAAACCTGATGAAACATTCTTCTTTTAATGCATGTCTTTAGTGTGCAAGTGTGTTGACTGGATTCAGAGGTCAAGCATGTTCAGCGGTTTTACAATAAATCATTATATGCTTCCAATACAGACAAAAAAAAAATGTAATTAAAGATGTTTTATCATGTCAAAGAAAAAGGGAGAGTGCCTATTTTCATGGCATGGCTAGATACCATTATATTTCTATTGAGAAACAATGGTCGCACATTCAAATCACAGCAGACACTGCGGCATCATATTTCCTCACAAGTGTGAGTTATGAAAGTCAGCACTGTCCGCTGACTTCCTACGTACCACCAAGGACACAGAGCATTGCTCACACTCCATTATAACTTAAATTAAACACTGCAGGCACTTTGGATTGATTGAAGTCCTGAGTCTGTCAGCAGGTAGACAGAAGGTTAAAGGCTACGGAATTGAAAGTGCAGGAAATGCACAAATGTGCCAGTGACATGGAGCTTAGTGCAGCTCTAAATGCCATTTGTGCACATGCCCCATGTGGGGGAGGGCCCGTGTAAGAGAACACTGTTCCACAGACAGGATTTACTCCTTCACTGTGATTGACAGCACACAACTGGGCTGCACACATATCTACAGGCTCTTTTATCACATATGAAAACAAGGATAGGATGTACCCGGTGATTGCAAATTAATTCTTAAACGTGCTATGACCAAGTGATTTTATCTGACAGGTTGCATGTTACTGTACTATTGGAAAAAAAAAAAGAATGAAGTAGTAGTTTAGTGTAGTAGGGGCATGTTATGCTACTGGTTTTACAGTAAGATTAAATGTTGGGACAAAGCCAATCACACCGTAGTACACAAGTACTTTGGGACTATGTCCAAGTTTATTCAGTCAGGGCGAGGTTTTGTCTTTTATTGTTACGAACTGAAAGCCTGGGAATCTGTTCTCGCTCTTATAGATCACCACTCGTACCTTGAACCCACAGAACCAGATGACCAGGAAATGGACTATGATAACATTTGGGAGTACGACTGTGATACTGGAATGATTCAGCCAACGTCTGGAATTTCGACACACTGGACAGGATTAGACTTTGGGGCCAGAGGCCCTGGTGCCATGGCAACCCACCAGAGATGGTCATAAAACAAAACAATAGCCAGGCCACTCGTCTGGACGTGTACAAACAACAGATCTCTATCAGAGGGATAATAAAAGCCAACTAGCACAGCCTGTGTTGCTCCTGCTGTGGACAGTGTGAACTAACAGATCCCATGAACTGGGCTGTTAGATGTTGGATAGTCAAGCAGCGGAATGATGAGTGCAAGTATGAAGAGCAACGGGCTAAATCAAAACATTATGAAAGTGATAGAGACGGACTTCAAATGTCATTTTGATATGTAGCATTCAAGAGAGTAGACAGCACAGTATACATACTGTGTAGCTTTAATGTTATTTTTTAATGCATTTCATAATTGCACTAAAGGTTTTAATATGTAGTTCAAGAACCTCCAGTTTTTTGATAAATCAAGTATTTTCTGACATGCTGTCCAGTTTACATTTTGTTATTTTTTTCTTTTTGTTTCTACTTAAAACTATAAAAAGCATTCCATCAGGGCTTGTTATAGTAAAGGATGTATATTTTTGTAAATGTTGTACATTTATTATTTTATTATACTGGATTGTCATTGCAAATAGATGTGGCTCTAACTGACTGCATTGGTGCTAATGTTACTATCACTACAGCCGAGTAATGATATCTGTGTGGCTTCCTTTTTTCCCATTTTTGTTTGAATTGTTTATTTATATTTGGAAATAAAAGTAGAAATATTGATCAACAAGTTTATCTGTATTTTTTCTCATTCTAAGGATACTCTTTAATCTGTTGTATGGAAAGTAAATGCAGGATTCTGTTAAGTACCTTGGCTGTTTTAAAGCAAAGTTCTGAGAGATGTAGATGATAAATCAAAGAACTGTCAAGATTAGATTTGGTCATGAAAAACGAATGAGACAGACAACAGCAAACATGTTATGCCTCATGAATGATGCACTCCCTTTCCAGGCCTTCCAAGCCAGTATCTGTCACCATGGGTGAACCAGTGATATTTTGAAATGAATGACCCAGTCTGAGATGCACTATTTTTCTAAACTGCATATATCAGCCGAGTGTTTCTGCTGTGAGAATACTGTGACAGCTTCTTGAGCTGTGCTCAACAGCACTTTACACACTTAATATTTTATGGCTCAACCTTGCCATCTGCTGGAGAAAAATATACATGATTCTTGAAGAAGGACCTCCTCTGAATATTTGGCAACAATGTTGAATAAGCATATTATTGTCATTTGTTTTTTGGGTCTATATTACAGTTCTCAGGGACAAATATATTACTGGTAATTACTTGAAAACTGCAGCTCACACAGCTGCTCCCGATCAGGTTTTTACATGAGTTTATTTCGCCCTCTAGTGTCTGAAAAGTTTCACTTTCAGGTCTGAGTGTTTGTGGAATAGCAACAGACACAGCACACAACTGATAAACTCTGTTTACTGTAGTTGAACTGAAAGACATCAACAGCTCACTTAACAGCCCATATGAAAAAATACTGTACATTCATCTATAAATAACCTATCACGAAAATAAAATGCCCTTCATAGAGTATATAATCGATACTGGCACAGAATACAGTCCCCCAAATGAATTACACAATTACAATTATTGCAACGGATCTGAACTCATTCACTTTGTAAAATATTTCCAATTATTGTTACTGGAAATATTCAACACAGACGCTTCGGGTAAAAGCATCTCCAACATATAAGTAATGTAATGGAAACAAACATGCTCCATTAGCACCATTCTGAATTCTTTGAGTGCCTCAAGTAAATCCATTTATCACATGTCCATCTAACATCTCAACTTGGTACAGCTCGAGCAAGCTTGCTGCTAATCTTACTTTTCCATTTAATGGTGAGATCAGTGAAACTTAAGATTAATAAAACAATTATATTGGAAATGAGTAACAGCACATCAAACATTTGTCATATTCCTCGAAGGACTCGGGTCCTGCAGCGACTCGCATCAGGAATTCATGCAAAAAAACAATCATTTTAATGGTGACGTATTTAGAGGAAGAGAGATCAAGTCTCTGATTGTGCGGTGTGATGCAGTTTCTTCTCACTGGCTCCCGCCTCCATCTTGACGTATTTACGCAGGTATCGGATTGCTGACAGAGCACTTACATTCGCCAGCAGAACTGTGCGAAAATAAAATAAAAACGAAAAGTGAGTCATCATATTACCTATGAGACTTTCCAGCTCAACACTGAATCTATCTGTTCATATTTAGTTCACTTTTTCTGAAGTTTATTTTATTTCAGGTGCTTTGCAGATTGTACAGCCTCAGAATATAATTTAAAGTCAGAATCCTTACAGTCCTTAAAAAGCTCAAATGAACTAATTTCAATATGAAATTCAAATCTAGCATAAATAGAAATGTAGTGACAGAATGAACAACCACTTTAAAATTTCAGTCTTAAAAAAGTCTTTTCTGTAATATTAAAATATATAAATGCTACATACATACCAGCCTTCCAGGCATCCCCAACTTCTGGGTTTGCAGTCCTTAGTACCCATGAAGCAAATGCAATACAAACCAGACACATATCTGACTGTCTGAGAGGCAGGAGGGAGGCATCCAGTCCTTCAAAGATAGAGACAGAGTATTACAGAAAATGTTTTTGCATCATTTTGCCGTTCATACAAACGCAATACACAGGATGAAAGCAACCAGCCACAGATCCACAGAGAAGTCCAGTGGGGGATCAGGGGGCATTATAATTGGCATTAACACACCAACAGCTGAGCACAAGCCCCCAGTAATATGTTGCGACTTCCTGTTCTGTCACAGTGTGACCCGATCAAATCCCAGCACCTGCACAGATTCCAGTTCTGGAAATACAAGGCTGCTTGATGCTACTGATGTTTGAAAGTGTGACTCTAGGGGCCTTGAAGATAATCCTCACAGATAAGTGCTGTGCATTAGATGCCGTATTAATATGATCTGAGTTATTATCTTGATTTAAGATCATTGGAAGTTTAAGAAGAGGGATTTACATACACATAAGGACTCCACAAGATGAGGTAATTTCATTCTCCTTCACAGTCAATCATAAATTAGAGCACTCCACTGGCATCTTAGAGAAGACACTCATTGAGTGAAGTCGAGTTATCACGTACAACCCTTCCTCTTGGCTTTCACCACTACGTGCAAGCAGTCCAGTGAGTGTCCGCTGACAGCTGAGGTAAGAGAGAGTCCAACCCGGTCATGACTGTAACAGCTGACTGAGTGGATAACATATCTTACACTACAACTCTCCAGATGTGAGGAAGGCAAAAAGAGCTCAACGGGAAGAGGTCAAATATTGTAAATGCATTATTTTTAAATTCAGCTGTGGAAAAAAGTACATCTTTCATTTTTATTTTTTTTTTAATTTTTAAAACGTATAAGTGTATACAATTAAAGAATCTGGCTCCCTGCATTCACAACAATACTGTCTGTTAATTCAATTTAGAGTTGCAAAAAATAATTCACTCACTTCCAGCCTAAAGACTTAGCCAACACTCCACTAGGTTAACTCTGAATCTAGTAGCTGAGTTTCACTGGTAACAATCGACTTCATCTGTTAACTACTAAAAAACAATTGTGGTTTGCTAATGTTGTGTAAAAAACACTTATTCATTTGCAACTGTTTCACTTACAACTGCGTAAAATTAGACAGAATGCACAGTAATATTGTGTTACTTAAGATAGATATGAACTAATCAGCTTTGTGCAAATGATGAATCCTCTGAAGTCTGGCTATCTTTGTAAAATCACAGGGGTCTGTCTCATCTGAGTACATAGTGGGACAGGCTTTAATGCACATGATGAATGCACAGTCAGCATTTTGTGTGTTTCTCAACTGCTCATGAAGAAGACCTGTAAAAAGCTTTTCATGACTCTAACAATGTCTGACCCACGATGCAGAAGCAGAGATTTTGCTTTCTTGGTGCCTACTTTACCCACAATGCAGCTCAATTACCATCAGTTCTGGTGGAGACTAGGGTGTGTTTATTCTAGTAGCAGCTAATGTAGCCTCGAGCTGCTAGCATCAAGCAGAGATGAGGAGCGGGCTACAGAGGTCTGGTAAGCTCACTCCTTTCTAACTCCATACCTCCAGTTTCTCTTCAATCAGTGATGCATGATTGTGTTCACTATGTGAAATTGGACTTACTTGGATTTGAAACAGCCATCTGTAAGTCCTCATATCTGAAAGGCTGCTGTGCTTGTTGCCTAGAGATCCTGTCCTCCAGGTGGTAGAGAAGTGGATCAGGAAACATCACGTCTTGATTTCCCAGAGCATTACTGGGATAAACTGTCTTTCGAAGGCATCTGCCACTTTGCCTCACAGGTACATGAGACAGAGAGTTGGAGAGAGTCTGCTTCTGGACTGTAGATCCAGTAAAATTAATACTCCTGAAGGAGAGTATTGTTTTCCAGAAGAAATTCTGTCTGAGGTCATTATCTGTGAAGAAATTCTCATAAATGTCTGCAGAAATCTGAGAAGCGCTCGCCTTACGGCTCAACCTGGTCACCACCCTCACAGGACCGCAGTTATCTTCTTCATCTGATTCAACGGAAGAATCGTCAGAAGCAGAGGAAGAAAAGAAGTAGTCATAAGCCTCGGGGAACTGTAGATTTCTATTAGCTGAGCGAGAGTAGGAAAAGATAGGAACCAGCTCGTCTTTGGCCGGATCTTCCGCTGTGATGAGAGGGGACAAGAGGTCTTCTGTACCAAACTCTGAGAAAAAATGATCATATGTTTCAGGAACAGAATTTCCATCCGTGTAGATGGTGGTTATGTTATCTGTGGCTGACTGGCTGGGAATTGATTGCTTTCCACCAAAGAGGTATTGAAATATATCCGTAACAGAGGTTCTGTAGCTGGTTGTCAATGGGGAAGGTAGAGAGTCCGTGTCTTTGTCTTGCTTAGGCTTACGTTTCTCAGAAAAATTCTCAACTTTTTCTGATTCTCCTCCCTCATCTAAGGTTTGTAAAGTTTGGCCTTTCCATCTGGAGCTGAAAGATTCCAGGGCATGTAGATTGTGCACACTTACATTTTTGGAAATCTGTCTGAGGTTCTTTTGAGCACTTTCAGAGAGGACCGCTGGAGAGATGTCCCTCCCAGATGTCAACATTATATTCTCAGGGTAAATGTCATTACCCAGACTCACCGGGACAGGTTCACTCTCCCACATAATACTTCTTGGGGAGGAAGAATCAACTGTCATAACAGAATCTAAAATTGATTCTACACAATCAGGAACTCTGGACGTGTACTCATTGGTTTGCTCAGGCCTGGGCTCATCCAGTTGCGTAAAAAAGCCTGAGTCAGTTGTAGAAAACATGCGTGTCTCCTCAGTTTCGTGTAAAGGTGGGAGGGAGATGGGTGGATCAGCTTTGTTGATCATTCGTAAACCCAGAATGTCATTTATTGTCAGCTTCTCCATCTCACTCCAAAAAGAAGACATGGCAAACACAGAATGTTTTGACTCTGGTGCCTTTTTAGGTTCGCATTCAGCTTCGGATGCTCTGACAGCATCTTCTGCTCCACCCGGTAAATCACATTTTGATTGTGTTGACCCATTTGATAGAGACTGGCTTATGGATCCAGATTTAGCATCTCCTTCCTCGTGTTTTGCCGAGATTAGTGGGTTTTTTTCTCCTCGACTTCCATACTCATTTTGACTGACAGATGAACAAAAACTCCCCGACAGGTCTGTGATATTTTCATTTGAGAGTGATGTGACAGATTCTGTAATGTCACTGACAGATTCCAGAGTACAGCAGGATGATACTGGTGTTATATCTGAAGGATTTGTTATGGAGTCTTCAGACACGGACAGCTTGGTTTTGCTCTGACTGCTGTCTGTTTGATTAATCTGATTAATTTCGCCAGATGTGCAGGGATTCGTACTTGCTATTATTTGTGATGCTGCTAATTGAGCTCTCTCAGCTGTTCCATTTTTCTCTGACAAAATATCAACTTTGGATAAAGTCCCAACCTCCAGAGGACGTTCATTTAAAATGGAGGGACTTTTGGACAGATAACTTTTATCAGGGGATGAACTGATACTATCTGATTTTAATTTAGCACACGTCACTTTACTGGAAATCTCCTTTAAGAATGGACAGGCTGTGGTTTCGAAATGCTGGGGTTTTGTGTTGAGGGCATGAGTCTTCTCCAGTGTAGAGCTATATCGGTCAGTGTCGTGACAGTCAATATCCAGCTGTTGTTGGGGCTCAGCCTCTCTTTGACACAGTGTGTGGTTGTCTCCGCCAGAATTTCCAGCCTCTACAGCCAGGATTGACTTAGCAGCGGATAGTTTGTCATTTTGGCTGACTTCCACAGTGGAATCATTTGACTCTGTGCTTGGTAAAATGCTGTGGTATATTGATTTGACCTCTGCTGTACAGCACTTTAGACTTTGTTCGTTTTCATAACCAGTGATAGAAAGATTCACTTTATCAGACTGCTGGAGACTCTCTGCATGATTGTCCTTTCTTTCACTGTTTGCTGTTTCTCTGGCCATGTCTGATTTACCAGTTGCACCTGCAGTAACTAAAACTTGGAACCCAGAATATTTATTCAGTCTAGTTAATTCTTCTACTTGTAATTTGGTGCATGGCTGTAAATGTCGTACCACATTACCACTGTTGCTTGCTGCTGACATCACACTGTCATCAGTTTGACTCAATGAGGTTACTGACCTGTCGTTAGTTGCGTTTTTTTCAGTCGAGATTGTTGCTTTACACCTTTCTTGTCTAACTATACTCTCCGGTAAATACTGGTACTGACTCTCACATCGAGGAACGGTGTGAGAAAGATCATTTGCTTTTATCTCCTTAGCAGATTTCGTCACTGGTTGATTGCTTGTGACTGAATGTAAAGAGGATGCAACATTTTTTTGTGGCTCATTTAAATAAAATAAATTCACATCCTCAGATAAACACAGACCTGTTCCTCCTCTCCCTGCATACTGCTCCTCCTCTGAGTCACGCGGCTTAGCTAAAACCTGCCTCTCATATCCACGCGCACTCTCAGCTGGCTCAAAGCTTTGTCGTCTCTTCTTCCTTCTCTTCCTTTTTACAGAGGCAGATGGAGACAATTCTTGGCTTGCTGATTTGTTTATTCCTGTTGCGTCTGACTGTAAAACAGCAGGGTTTTGTTCGTCTTTCCATTTAACATTTGTCACCATTTCTAGATTACTGGGTGAATTAGTGTTGCACTTATCACTGAGAGTTAACTGACTTGTCAAAAAATATTCCTGCTCGACATCCTTCTTAGGTGTGCACATATCCACTTTCATCCCTTCGTCTGTGTGAGGTTTTGTTTCTGAGCAGGCAACCCTGTCCGCTAAGTCATTAGACTGATTCCACTTTGTTACCTCATTTACTCTGGTTTCTGTGCAGGCTTCCTCTCTGATGAATAACTCTGTTTTGGGTTTAGCTGATTTGTTAGTCTGGAGCACTAAGTTACTGGCTGCAGGTTCAGAGGAAATGTTGGAACCAGGCTTGACTTTTTTGATTGCGTTTGTGTTGCTGATGGTGTCGACAGGCCTTATGGTCTCTTTGCCAACTGCTGTTTCACCCCTGGCAGGCAAAGAGTTTGACTTGGGGATGTTTTTTGGCAAAGTGCTGCTATTGGATTGTTGCCCATCACTGCACTGTTCCTCCTCCAGTATTGCCTCTCTATTATTTCCAGCTCCCAAATGGCTTGGCTGAGCAAACCTCTCAGCCTCTGTGAGATTTTTTAGCCTTTCAAAGAATATATTGACAGACTGCAGGTCTATATCCTCCTCACTGCCTGAAAGGATGCTCTCCATTCCACCGACGCCAGGTTTGCTGAGGTAATGCTCCACAGGAGAGCCCTCACAGTCTGGGGGGGTCGACTGGGCGCTCATCCTCTGAAAAGCCTGCTGTTAGGTCAACTTTCTGAACCCTCTTAGCAAGTATGGACCCTGCATCATCAATATCACTCATCCCCGAGTCATCCACACCTGCTATTGAAGGAGGAAGCAGGTTACACTCCTCGCACTCCGCAAAGAACTATTCCCAGTCACGGTCAGAGATATCCACACTGTATTCAAAGTCATCCATTTCGACTTGGAAGGTCCAATATAACCTGGAAAATCAATCAAAAGAGGAATAATATTAAAACAGTCACTGTTAAAAGTATTAGAATTTCTAACAGGTAATTTTGGCACCAGAGTACAAAATTCTTCAAAATCAAAAGATCCTCTCACAATAAACGCAAAAGAAAAACATATGTTACGAGCATGAATACCAAACCCTAACCTGCCACAAGATAACTAAATCGGCAGATGGATGAAGGCATTCAGGCAATTAAAAAAACACAAGCATGCTGATTTTAACTGTACATATGTTTTGCAACACAATTAGTAAATTTTTAAATAGAAGAAATTAAATGTTAAAACTTGTTACAGTATCTCTATCTATCAATGTGATAGGGCACGGAATTAAAACTAGCCAGTAAGGGAAAACTATCGCCGATCAAATAAAAATAAAATATTTACAAGTATGACAACAGGAGGTATTAGTAATCTCTTCATTTCTAGCTGTCTGCATATGTACACACACATCTGTTCAGGTTGCTTACCTGTCAGGTTTCAGCTGTGATCCTGGTCTACAGGAGGTGAAGGTCTATGAAGTCTGGAGTCCCAGCAGCACCACGTTGTGTCCCCTGGTGGGCGTTCTTTTGCATGAGCTTGCAGTGCTGCAGGCCCCATGATTTGATAAATATAGAAGTGCTTCTGATCACGTAATACACGCAGTGTCTTTACAGCAGCCACCTCCAACAGAGGCATAATGTTTCAAAACTTTAAATAGACTCTCCACTAGCAAGCTGCTTAACTGGTTACAAGGTATTTTTAATTTTACTATCGTTTAATTTGATAAACACTTGAAAAATCTCCAATAAACCTGGTCTATGTGATATCTGTGTTTTGTTTTGTTTTTTGGCCTTTTTTAATTCACTCTGTAACATGATATTTAGTCAAGTAAGTTAGAAAGTGCTAAAAACCTAGCAACGCCCACAGAAGCGCCCCTGGCAGCTGCTGCTGGCCCAAACACCAGTCAGGCCCCATGGGGGTGATGCGCGGTATGTGTGACTCAGCTGATACCTCACTGGTGTGACATCACGGGTCGACAGCGGCTCTGTCTCTTTCCCATGCAATCTTTCCAGACGCTGCAGGAGAGCCAGAGACATCGGGAGACGACACTGGAACTAAAACACGTGAGACTCATGTGATTCGTCTGCACCTCAAAAACACAGAAGAACAGACAAAAGAATCATGTTAACTTAATTAGAGTAAACTGACCATTGGTGATACTTTGTAAAAGCCAAATTTTCAAAATGGAATTACAAGTTTTAACTAATCGTTTTATTAACAGTTCAAGTCCGCCTTCAGCAGCAATAACATAAGGAAAATGTGTTTTTGTTTTTGTTATTTCACCTGTATGTTTGACCACTGTGCAGAATGATGTGTATGTGCAGAGTCTGACACTATAAGGTTGTTTTCGTAATCATTTAATTTAAGACATGTTCAACAGTTGTGTACATGTGTATGTACAAGCATGATTTTGTGATTTGGAAATCGATCATGGTCCATTAAACTTTTGAAATAAAATATATTTGTAAACTTATACATTTAGTAGATTTTTCCATGAGGGCGAAGGAACAGATGCAATTTTAAGAATTTTTAAGGAGGTAACTGAACATTTTGTGGGGAAACCATATCAGACGAGAAAGGCAAATAATTATTCAAAGCATTGAGTAATTTTATATTTCTTAAAACACGTCTGGTAGGAATCTTCAATAATTCATTTATTAAGGCTTTATGGATCAATAAGGACAGCTCTTGGTTGCCTTATTGTGAAAAATCTATTTGACTGGTGTATGTCCCCCTCCAGTATACTTTGCGTTCTTTAGGCTCAGATGTGTCTGACTTTATAGTAAACTATCAAATCTGCAACTATAAATATTAGTATAACATTAACAAGGCTTCTTCTACTACAAACAGGCATCAAATCTGGGAGTGTAAATGTTTAGAAGTTTTTAATTTATAGATTTTGTACCAGGCGCCCTGTAGCTCTTTTCCAGAAGATAACTGGTCTGTTATTAACGGATTATTACTGGTCAATAAAGCATTAATAAATGATTCACCATCCAAGCTATTGCCTCAGCTTCCAAGCTTGTCATAAAATATGCCTTATTAGAACGCAGCAACCAAAAGTCTAATGTATGACAAAATATTTTAAGCCCAAAAGTCCTCTTAGTTGTGTGAGGGAAATTACTTATATAGCCATGTATAGCATTGATTTACTGTTTATTCTTATATGCTCATGTACTGATTGTACCTTTAAGCTGTTGCTCTTAGTAATAGTCCATTGTACCTGCATGTGCCTTTTTGACCTTTCTACACATACCTGCACGCATACACACACATCTAACCAGATACCGACACCTTTGCATATGACCATTTCTGTCTGATAGACAGATCCTCTGTGTAGTTATGTTTGCCCACATAAACATATAAATATATGCTGATTTCAACTGATCTTGGTCAGTCGGTTTGAACACTGCTCTGATCCATTTACAAATGCCACACTGTATTGCCTTTTGACGTTATAAAACTGAACACAAAGACAATCTTTGAGCTTTGACTGTTTCTTCCCACCCAGTTTAACCCTTTAATTGCCTTAACAAGTTGCCTTTTGGAGCTAGGAAGATGCGGTTCGAAGCACTGAAAAGCGAGTGGACATTTGAGCTTAGGTGTTCTGTTACATGCATATACTTTTCGTAAAGTATGAATTTCTGTGATCCAAAGTTTCATGGTTTTTGACTACATGTTTCCGCTATATCTGTCTTGCTATATTTGTGATCTTTAAGTTTAAATTCAACATACATCATACTCAATATACTCTTAGGCGGCTGAAATCGTGGCACAGATGTCAGACTGAAACCAGGGCGTATTTCCGCTTCAATGTGAAATCTACCATTAGGGAGAACGGCTTATCTGAGGAGGACTTGAGTCTTTGTTTACAGCTATCAGTAAGACTTAGTAAGGACAATGTGATTACGGGGCCATGCTTTCTCTCAAAATGTCACTGACACTAAAAAGATACCAAGATAACCTATCAGTCCTGATCTCATTATCAACTGTTAAACTGTACTTAACAGATGCCTAATGTGCCTTAATTGCACTTGAATGTATTGATTAACAATGATGATGGTCCCATTGGTAAAAAACTCACATGATATATTTTACTGCTCGCAGTGTTTTGTGAACATCATGCCTGGCGAATTTTGCAGATTCTTCACAATAAAAGTCTCAATTTTGCAAAATGCTAAGTTATAGGCATCACACAACTCAAAGGATGAAATTTGGAAAATTCTTGCATTTTCAAAGACACACATTTCATCACGCTGCATTCAGAATTCGCATCTCACTCTTTCACAGGCTGTAACTACAGCCTTTATTTGCTTAATTTTCATCAGAGATAGATAGATAGATATTTATGAGAAAACAGAGCCTCTAACAAGCCAATCCACAGCCTGGGCTGAGCGCCCATGAGAGTCCTCTCAACTCATCAGCTGTTAAAAAGGGAGACAAGCCAGGGCCTGTGTGGCTACTGCACCTGGGGCAGTGGGCCGTTTTGACACGGGTGGGATTCTGTTTCCATCAACAGGATTAGCCTCTTATGAGTCAGTTCTTGGAGTTAAGATTGGAATCTGTTTGGGCTGTTTCACGGCAGCTAATGCAACAGAATTTCACCCTAATTGTTTTCCACGTCAGCCCCGGCAATTCATCGTCAATTAAACAAAGCCCAGTAAACAGACACATTCAGCACCGGCTCAGTGACATGATGTTTACACAGAGAGGAGTTTGTGTATGGTCCCGTTACCAAGCACCCTTGGTTGGTGGCATCCTTTGTGTCAAACAGGAGTGCAAAGTCTTAATTATTGCAAAGGGTAGAAAACAGAAAACAGTAGACAAAGATTCCTATTTTGGATCTTTAGAGACTGTTTAGAAAGCATACAGGCTGTTGAGCACTTTACAAATGCCACACAGGTTGATGTAGACTTAACTGTTACTGTTGTTAGAAGGGAGTCACAATAATGGGAGAGAAAGAGAGAAAAGGTAGTTCTGCTACACAGAATATAGATGTAAAAGAATGCACTAATGATTAAAAACGTTAATGATTAAACTGTTGTTTAAAATATATTAGTAAACACTCTCCAGCTCAGTTAGTTCATTCTCATTGTTAGAGAAGTGGACTTAACAGGATGCAACACAGCTACTGTAATTGTTTTTCTCTTTCTCAGCAGAAATGTGCTTCAGTATCAGGGGCTAAGTGGAAAGACTCATAGGAAAGACAGTGTGTTCATCACATGAAAATATATTTCAAACAGACGATCTGGTCTTACCTGTTATTTCAAACTTTTAAAAGATGAGAGTTGATACCTTCGAATATAATAAATTAGTGGCTGCACACTAGTTACCTCACTCTATGTTGTTTTCAGCACTTGAGCATCAAGTTCATTGGGTGTATGCAAGCTCCTATCTTTTCATTTTATTTTCTGTTCAGGCACTGCATGATACATCTGTCAACCTCAGCTTGGTTATTATAACGCAAATTATAACAAAACCCCTTGTATAAATCGATTATTTTTGCAGGATAATCAATCAATCAATTTCTCTGTTCCCCTAAAGATCCCATTTTAACGTATTCATTTTTATAATTGTGTTTTTATATTTTCATATTTATATGAATTAAAGTCGGTTTAATATGATAAAAACCACAAGAACTGAATAAAGCAAGAGTGCATCCCTGACTTTTCTTTTGCCATCGCTTTTTATTCACTTTTCTTTTCATTTCACGGGCCTGATCATTTTTGCACTAGTAAAACTCCCCTTACATAAGTTAATCGACTATTTCAAACCACCAGGAACTAGTGTGGTCCCAGTGTAGCATTTGAAATTGTCGTACCTGTGGACTATTGGTTCATCCTCGGTGTGAAGCAAAGAGCACCTGCGGGCACTCGGGGGATTATGCGGTCTGACAATGGTGAGATTTGATCAGCCGCACACACAAAACATCATTGTCCTCACCTGAAATGTCACCGGCGACAGAGCAGTATCGGTGCACCGAGTTCTTTGGGGACCATGTCAAAATCCAGCAAGTCGACTCCGCCGAGTTTAGACTGTACCTCCAGGCTACCGTACCGAGACTGCGACATGCTTTATTAAGGAGCAGACCTCGGAAGGGCTTCATTTCGCCTCAGGATTAAGCTGTGTGAAGCGGTGTTGCCTTGTATTTGACAAGGAACAGCGACCAAATAGACATGTTTATTCTGAGAGCCGCTTCTGCCTGGAAATAGCCGCATAATTTAATGTACCGAGTCCTCACATTGTTTATTAACTGTGGGACGAGCTGGGTCACCTCCAAGCGAGCATTGCAGTACTTGATGTTAACCACAAGATGGCGCCAAACAACCACCGATTCAGATCAAGCTGAGTCGATGCCACATAAAGCTCCACTGGTGTCGTAAACCGATATTTGATATTTGATGAAATACCTAAATCGATAAAAAGGCGCTGTCGGTAGAAGTAAAAGGAATTATACTCCGATAAAGCCGCACTCAACTACACCAGAATGGCTCCTGTCAGGGTTTTATAACAATGTTGTGCCATCACCACTGATACACTAACATGTTGTTGTACGTGGTGGCGCAGCTAATTTAGCTACTTTATATACTGCTGGGTTGTTCGGTCTTTACATTGCATCATATTTTATAAACTCATCAGAGTTTTGTTTTTTTAACGTAAAATCTTAAAGCCAGTACGAAACACCTGTCCAGGTGTGCAGGGCTTTTAATCTGCTAAGTAACTAGTATATGTAACTGTCAGATAAAGGAAATGGAGTGAAAAGTACATATTTCCTTCTGAAATGTATTTGGGTGGAAGTAGAAAGTGGCATAAAGTCAAGTAAAGTGAGAATTTCAACAATGTACTCACTGCAAGTACCGGCACTTGCATAATTGCACAGTTGTGTTTCGCTACTGTAAATAGTGGAAACCCAAGGCTCTGTTTCCTGCAGTGTGTGCGACAAATGCACCCTGGAACAATACATTTGAAGTACAGGTATCCCTTGATAAAGAGGACCAAATAAAATCAATCACTTTTACTTATTTTATTTTTTTTTAGTATTACACTTAAATAAAAAATGAATTGTTCGCCGAAAGCAGCCATGTTAAGTGGAAGTTTGGCAAATCGCGGTCAGATCTGTGTTTTTCTACATAACCTACTCCTACAGGATCTATACAGTATAACTCTATACATTTTTATGATTAAGGAGGGAAGCTCTTGGAAATGATTAATTTATTATTAATGCAGTAACACTACTACTACTACTTAAAATCCCATTCAGGCTCCTTTAGCCTTGATACTTTAGATAATGTTGTAATTGCATTTAACCTACAAGAACAGTATCTTATTGTCTTATCTTTTACTGATGTCCAATTGTAGTGTCTTCTTATGTGAATAATAACTGCATAACATGAAGTAAATATGCATATTGAATCATATTTATGTTTACCCAAATACATGTACACACAGTTTAAGTATTTTTGTCTCTAGATCTTTCAGGCTGCATACAGCCCCAAACTCCACCAATTGGGTAGCCCACACGTAGCCCGAGAGGCAAAAGTCCGCTTCAATCGGATTACCATAATCAACATTTTTATCAGCTCCTCACATGTCTCATCTCTACTATGGTGGCTTTTAGTGAATAAAATCAAACTGTTCCAGTTCAGTCTCAGTGGAGCTGTAAGCCAAAATCTCATTGACAACACAGTTTACTCGCATGTTTTCATGGGAGGCTCCCTGAAACGTTCAAGAATTAGAAACATGTTGTTTTCGATGGGAAAACTGAGCAGACTGGCTGAGAGCTCTAAGGTATAGCTAAACTTACAGCTACACTAAAGATTCCTTAATAGTGTGCAGAGTCATCTTTGGCCATAGTCACATACCCAGTGCTTGAATCTGTTGGTTCAATCTCCAGTGCTTCCTTCCCCCTCACTAGTAGGCAAAGAAACACATTATTACCCATTAGCTGGTGTCAAGGAATTTTTAGACCTCCAGACAGCGGATCGAATTCTTCTTTCAGACTCCAGCCTTAAGGCAGTCTGACTCTTTGCACATAGAACAATTTGGTCCCTTTTTGCCACTTTTCCCCTTGAAGTGAAACAGCTGAAATGATTGTAAAACAACCGGAGGGAGACCTACACATTAGCCAAGCTGAACGGTTCATAATTAAGGCAGCAGATGCTTCTCATCAGCTATGCCCCCGTGGTGTTGGGTGACCCTGAATGACTCTGGTCTGTTTCTGGTCTCTGTCTGCCCTGACCACATACAGCCCTTGAGGCCCTTATCAGCTCTGTTAATTTGTGAAAGGCAGCTAATACTGTTCACTTCATCTGCTTTGAACAACAGCTTTTAGTCCAACATTAGTCGTTAGTTTAATTTCTTCTTCTCCTCACCACCTTATGATCATGAAGCATTGTTCATGATCAATCATGAGAAATTTTTTCAATCAAACCTGTGTTCACATGTTCTCAGATGGGGTTATTCCCAAAAGCTTTTTGTTTCAGATGAATGAGAGACACCCTTGTATAACTCTGAACATCCTCATCTTGTAGAACAAGCAAAGACTCTGTAACAGTCTTCCAAAAAAGCTATTTGAAGACTGAACCTTTACATATGTTGAGTTGTTATAATTATTTTGTATTTTTTGATTTTGTCCCAACTACTAATCGTTATACTTGTATCTATATTCTCCCTTCTCCTGCAGTAACCTGATTTTCCCAAAAGGTTTGTAAAAATGTCATCTAGTCTAAAACAAAAGTTTCAGTTTAGCTTCAAGCCCCCTATTTAGTTTATTTGTGCTTATTTCCAATGTATTTAATTGAGGTTTCAATTGAGTGAAAAGTTCTGCTTTACTTAATCCTGGCAGCTTTGTGTTCACTCTCACTTCAGAAAACCCTCCGTTCCTTGTCTCTGTCTCTGCTTCTCTGCAGATAGACTCCTGAAAAGGTGTTTACTCTGAGTTAAATATACAGCGAGCCATGCGAGAAATCATTCTTCTCTCGGCGGACTCGGTGGGTTAATAAGTTATCTGAGGACAAAGAGCTGACAAGCCCGGCACCACAAACTGAGCGATGGCCTTCCTTCCTCTGGCCAGGATCACTGGGGTTATCAGTGGCAGGGGAACAATAGGAAGTGGTAAAAACCAATCACAAAAAAAAAAAAAAAAACAATCACATTGCAGCACTGTCACTCACCTTCTGCATGCCACCACACAGCTCTGCAGAGTGCTGCTGGGAAACAGAGCTGTCCGCGCACCGCTCTCATCACACGTAATACACACAGGCTCCTGTGCTGTCATCACTTTAGCCGACGTGTCGCAGCATGAAACGGCCCTTTGACCTCTCATTCATTACAACTGCTCACTGCCTGATGCTGACCACAATCATGGCCCATTGTAAACGTCTCTTCAGAGCACCTGTACAGAATGCATGACCCACCAACAGGCATGAAAACCTACTGGAAGCGTGCCAGCGTACTCGTTGCTGGCTGAATTATGATGTGCAAATATTTCCAGAGCCGTTAGACAAGTCAAGAAGTCAAGAAGGCACCAAATGTAAAGTAAATGAAAAGAAAATCAAAGCCTCTGCACATTATACCCATTACTTGTCATATTTGACAATCTCAATCGTGAATATTGGACTTTACTGTATTTTTATGTACATACTAACAGCAGTAGTGAAAAGTAACTAAGTGCATTTACACAAGTAGTGCACTTGAGGACAAATTTGAAGCGCTTATACTCTCCTTGAGTGTTTCCATTCCAGTGATAGGTACTGGTTACCTTGGCGTTTGATTCATTGTTACAGATTAAACATTTCAATATATTTTAAAATTGTTAACATTAGCTTAAAGTTGACCAGCTAAAACATTAAAATGCTTCTTAAATAATGCATGAGCAATAATGATCCAATAATACTGTATATACAGTAACAATGTACCACGTTATTTTTCTTCTCCATGAGTACTCTTACTTTTGATACTTTAAGTATATTTTTCTGAAAATACTCCTGTACTTTTACTTATAATGGTTGTAGTCAGCCTTTTTATAATAACTGTATTCAAAGACAATGTGCAAACAATGTGAAAGGGGTTGCTCATAGTAAAGAACCTGCAGGGAAATATAACCTGAATCTGCAGCTCCCCTCAGCTTTATTGTGAGTTTCAGCTCATTGTTTAGATGTCTACTCCAAAACTTTACTGGTTTGTTCACGCTCACCAGTCTTACAGTGTTGTCTTCAGCTGCAGCAGGCATCTGTTTTCAGAGACAAAGATCTAAAAACCCACTGTATGCTACCTGCTACGTGTTTGTGACGAGCTGGTGAAAACAAAAATACACACACCAAAATGTGCAGACAACTCAGCTTCAATACTTCAACCTTCAATACTTGACACTATAGACAAAGTGGGTATGGATGACTTCATATTGAGAACATTTCAAGTTTTCTTTGGTTATTTCTGAATTTAGAGAATAATGTTTCTGAAAAGATGAATTATGTTAGCTAACATGAAGTAATGGCTCATAAGCATCACCTCGCCCCTTGTAAAATGTTATCTTTGGATCTGGGCTGCAACATGATCATGAAGTCCGTTTTCAGGGTGTCTCCTCCCCAGTAAGGAAAAGGCGTACTGCACAGGTTGCAACCTTGTCAAAAACAGCCTGTAAATCACAGCTGGAGAGCAAAGGCCTGTAGCGCACACCCTCGGGCCTGTAGTCTACACACACTAAGTCTGAGTCAAATGCCTGTCTGTGTTTGCTGTGCCCCGGTTGCCCTCTGGATCTGAGTCAGCCAGCTGGTGAGAGTGGGTGTTGTGTTGCTGAGGGCATGGGACGTCCCCTGAGTAGCCTCAGTCTCAGCCTTCTCTCAGCTTTGTCACTGGGCAGAATGACTGAGATAAGGCACAAATCCCTCCCTCTACAAAAAAACTACCTCTCCACTACCTATTTGTGGTTTAACAGACACGTATTTCCACCACCAAAAACAGCAGCTTGTTTGCTTCCTGTTGATGTGGATCACCCACTCAGTTAAAATGACTCTCCCCTGAAACCACTCAGTGCACTAGGTTATCAATGGTTGAAAACAGAGCCTCAGCAGTGAGGTAAACTGTAGAGAATACCTCCCTGGTTTGTTTAACCACAGCTGGTTGCTTGTTGCCTGACATTTGTTAATGATGCATTGCTTCAAGGCTGAATGGCACATTCTTGCGTTGACACTTCAGATGTTTTTAACTCTTTTGCCATTGAGGTCCAGAAGACTGTGGATCAAGTAGGACTGAAAGGCAGCTAAATTAACACAACCAGTTAGTCAATGCTGGCCTTGCCGCCTGAGAGTGTGGAAGAATTTGCATTGAGACTGCACCATTCACGCTACAATACAGCGGGTCCCTGACAAGTGCTCCAGTGCTCGTCTGGGTCTCGGGGAGTACAGCTCTCCAAGGAAAGAGACTCTTCATTTGTATGATGCCAGAGGCCAAATGGAGAGCTTAGGTAACAACAGGGAAGTTGAAGCTTATTTGCTTGGTAGTTGCCATAACAGAAAGGGTAATAATTAGTATTGGCTGATGTGTTCCCCCTGCTTAATGGGGCACGACGAAAGCAAACGGTCAGAGGTCAATATTACCAGTGCCATCAGCTCCTAAAACCTCTCAGAGCTACACCCCTTTCACACTGTCGGGGCACATAGTCAGGCTTATGGTACATTCACACAGTGTCAGCAGAATGGGAGGAACAGTAAAACTTATTATTACACATAACTTGGAACGTTCATGCATAATTCCAAGATGGTTACACCCACTTTTATCCTTGTAGTCACTCCAGATCAACAGCCTAAACAAGCTGCTTTTGTAGTGTTACATGTTTCTAGTGATTCGTTAACAAGTGAAACCAGATACAAACTTGTACAGCGTATTTTTAATGAGATAAATTAGATTCAATAATTGATTTTTTTGATATGTACCTAGTAAAGCTCGGAGGCTGTTGTGAAAAGTTTTTCCCACTTCACCGGGATTTGAGATGTTTGATGTGAAAGCAGCGTTTTGCAGTTAACACAGAAATCCTCTAGTAGGATAAAGCATAATCATAATCATATCTGAGAAGATATTAAGCATGTATAAGTTTTGCATGAGCATATGACCTCTGATATTCTCTATGATGTTATGCTTAATAATAGAAGAGAGCTGGAAATGGGGTGGGAGTGAAGCAGGGATTTGGTAGCAATTACTTTTCCACTGTGGAGACTTGAAGTGGAAGTCCCTGATTTTACACAGAAAGGTAAGTTAACCCATAATGAAGAGGGCCAATAAACCTGTAAAACAGTTCCATAATGTCTGGAGGAGCTAAACAAAATAACCCTTGTGATGTCGCCCGGGTTATCTCAGCTGAAAAGATTGCATTACAGCCTGAGGGCGACGTGGTTTGTTTAACAGACAGGTAGATTCTAATGAAGAGATGCTTTCGAGCTGCATTACTGAAAGTGTAGGATCCAAAGTTTTTTGGACTCGCACCAGTCAAACAGTTAGGATAAAAAAATCGTAAGACCGAGGCATTTTCTGAATCAATTTTTTTTAATCCTCTCTTTCACAAGTCTCCAAATTTTATGGACTTGCAATACTAAATCGCAGGAGTACCCTGTTAAAGTTTGGTTAAGTTTCTCTTCAAACAAATAGAACTCAGGACAGTAAAAGCACTTCTAAGTGAATGTACTGCATACCTACTACACAACAAGTAGAAATATTCCTCACCTGTATATCTTTGTTTTCTCACAGCTGATCAAAAATGGGTAGAATTTAATGGCTATTTTATAATCTGCACTTCATTTATTATTTGTATCAATCTAAAGTATGCATAAATATTGTCTTTAAAATGTCCCGTTTTCCTTAACAGAGAAGCAGTGTTTACATATACTGCATCATATTATAGCATACGATGTCAAATGCATATATGGAAGACACAGAAAATATAGTACATCATACACATGTCATGCATTACTCACCAGCCTGTGTGCTATTTCAATTCTTCAGTTCACTGAAAAAAATTTGGGAACTTCACATTGAAGGGATCAGGACAAGATTGTGAAACCCAGGACCTTTTTGCTTTGAGGAAAAAATGCTAATTAATGACCCACCATGCTGCCCAGCTGAAATTAAAACATACCAAAAAAAAATATAGGATAAATCTTAGTTGTGATCAGTGATTTCCTATGAGTCCGAAGAAGAAGCCAGGACAAAGAAACACCTGCCAGCTTTTGGCCTTAACGCTAGTGATGATGATGTCACAACTCTCCCTGGTTCACTGCAAGTTTTCACCTAATCTTCTATGATTCAACCACCGCTGTTAGACCACCGCAGACTCTAACAGTGTTGCAATGCTGGTTGACGCCTATACAAACAGGCAAAACTTTCTGGTGTGCAAGTTTTCAGCAAACTTTATTATTACATGTACGTGTTGTCTCAGTCAGATCCAGGCAAAGATGCTTTATGTTGCAAAATCGTGGCTTTTTCAAGCTGCTTTATTTCATCACGGTACAGATTACCATGCGGTGTGATGTTTCACCACTAGCACGGGTTTGCTTTGAATAATGTTGTCTACAGTATGTTCCTTAAAATAATTGTGGAAAACCCACAAAGAGTCTCAAGGGGTCAAAATGCAAGATTTTATGTGTGGGCACTTTTGACTCGAGAAGCTAGGGTGTTGGGTAGCTGGAAGAACAGGGACAACAAAGATCATATACTTGAGAAACTTCACAATTTTAATCAAACTACACAGAGCATGACATGCTGGGAGAAAGCCTACCCCCACTGTAGCCTGGGAAAATACCAGCTTGTCTTGAGAACTTCCAAACAATCACTTCTTCCCCGTCCTCTACTCTCTCAGAGCCCCCACTGTGTTCTAATATAGCCTTAGAAGGGGGTACCAGGGCTGTGAGAGGTTAGTGCTGTCAGTGGGTACATTATAGTAGAAGCTGCTGGACCGCCACAAGATATTACTAAATACTAGCTGTCGCTTTGAGGTTGCTGAGGTGAACTGCTCGGTTTTAGCAGGTGGGGAGCCGGGTGGGGCTCGGGCTTTCACAGTAGGTTCTGGTTGATTAAAAGTGTTTCAGCACAGTGGTGACCGGTGGTACCCAACCGTCTGCCATGAGGAAACTAACAGCATCATATATTACAATGATCAGCTGGGGCCTGTGAGTGTTCCCACAACAATCAGAACATGAGAGGGTGAGCATGTGGAGACGGAGATTTAAAGGGGTGAGGTCTTTTAATATTGTCCCAATGAAAGGATAGAGTCAGTCTCTGTCAGCTTTTAGTGGGTTTATGAGTTCAAAGCTTGGTTACTGCAAATATTCAGTTTAAGGTAGTTCACTCAAGACATTTACATGTTTTACAGTTACCATACTATAACCTGAGTGTGGACAAGGTGTTTGATAGTTGAGTCGATGTCCGATTTCTTATGACCGCAAAAAGGCTGTGTAACTTAAACGTAAACATATGCCATTTTTTGGCATTCGCTGAAACGATGATGCTGGCATTGTCTTGGGAGGACAGTGTGTGAAGAACATGCGTTGCATCTGAGGCTATCTTCAGAGCCTGTCGAGTAAGACGCTGCTCATAGATAGCCTGCAGAGTGAGGTGGTTTCTAAGGCAGATGTGAGCACTACACACACACACACACACACACTAAAAAAATGCAGCCCCCTCATTGGCATGCCATCGCTCACTGACGCAGCAAAGGTGCCAACCCAGTCAACCTTGTCTTCTGGAAAGTACATTTGTATGTTGCTGAACTGAGTGAATGAAGCACTACATTTATGAATGGAAGCGGAGTCACCAGGCGGGGGTCGGGGTGGATGGCAGGTACACAATGCACACAATGCTCTAAGACACTGGGGTACGCATCCAGAGTCTGTCGTTAGGTTTAGGCGACAAAAGCACTTTGTAGGGGGGGATTGTGGTTTTGGTTTAATGCAAATAAACAGGTGGTGTATGAAATCACTGGGGACTTTTTCTGTGTTAAACCAGACCATGAGCTTTCCCTTACATTAACCAAGTGCTGTTAGTGCCTCAACATAACCATAGAAAAGTGTAATAATGCTGTAGTCACAACAAATGGATATTTTACTGGAAGATCAGATATTCTGGCAGAAAACATACCTCGTCCGAATATTTTACTGATTCGTTCAGTATCAGCGTATCTGGGACTTGGAAAATAGGTAAATTAACAACATATCCTCATTACGTTAACAGAAAATGTAATCTAGTCACAATTATGTTTACACAAAACATATTTACTGCTACCATTTAGTTGTATATAAAAGTAATTTAGGGGAGACAGGGTTGACCCAGTGGGCTCTGGCACAACAGCAAAGGGTTGTCTGGCAAGAAAGTTCAACGTTGCTCATCTTTTACTACAAAGCAATCCAATGTCATCCGGCAACACACTGTGGTTGCTAATCAAATACATTCAAGTGCTCGTTACTAGATCACTTTTTAACATGAAGGGGATGATTTACTGTTTAACTGCCGATTGTCATGACAGAGGATACAATTATCTTTGCCATGATTTCCACAGTTGTTGTCCTTGTCTTTTTTAACGCTGCAGTGATTTTCAGAATGCACCAGAAAAACAATTCGAGTTTGTACGTGAGCAAAGAGCATCATGAAAGACCGACAAGTAATCCAGCAATGCTGACAGTTTTAATGCCTGTAACATAACATAAAGGTGAGGAGGTATTTAAATGGTAGTTGTAGAAATCATATTCTATCACTCCTATTGCCTTAGTCAAGTTAGAGTTTGTGCAAATACATGGTTTCTCTACTTTCAGAAAACAATCTATTATTGGAAACGGACGTGTGGGCTCAAGCCTACTGAAGAGCAGTTTAAAGGACCTCTGCTTTCACTTGCCCCCACCTCTCAACTCCCTCCTGATTTAACCTCAGGCCAGAATGTTTCTTTTACTCATGCTGTGTCACCTTCTCTTATATGGCCATCCCCTGCTCCCCTGCTGTGGGCCAACCTGCCATGTAAAGAACTTGCTCCGTGGAAAGAGGGGCTCCACAGGTGAGAGCGGCCCGAGGACAAGCTCTCCTGCTGGGCCGCGCCACATGCTCACACTTTCTACCCCCTCTCTGCTGGAAGCTAACATCCTACTTTTACAGTCACAGGCACATTGGCAAGCAAGCTGGCATGCTCACACATACATATGCTAGAGAGGAGAATGGAACCTGTTGATTGCTATGTTTATGAATGTCTGCAATGTTTTTTTGTTTGCTCTCTCCGTGTGTGCTCTTGGGTCGCCCACCTGCTGCCATAAGGCTTATTATAATGGCCAATTGAATAAGAGAAGAATCCATGGAAGTAAAAAAAAATCACAGTACAGAGTATGTTTTAGAGTAACATGTTGTATTTATGTGTGTTCTTGTTCGCTCACTCCCTGTCCTCCGTTGTGGCACGACACAGGCGGGTTGAGCGGAGGGACAGAAGCAGGACTCAGATATAGACGACCAAGCACTCAGGCACTTCTTGCTGCGTCTTGGTTTCAGTCTGGAGCTATTTCAAAGGTTATTGATGTGTCTACCAACTGGGAGCTTTCTAAACAACTACCCTGCTGCAACAGGTTACAAGTCCAGCTTCCCGCTCATTAGGCTCTAATTGATTGTAATCTGGCCTTTGAGAAGTACTGGCCCACTATGGGGTTGTTCTGCACATGTGAGTGCCCCCACTGTCCCTTCTACTTGTCCACCTCACTCGCCAGCAGGGTCTGGAGTACAGACACAATTGGCCCTCTCAGATGGAATCATTAAAGCGGGTGGGATAGCATGAGCTCTTTCATACATCAGGCCTCTGTGGACCAGCTTGAGACCAGGGACAGTGGCCACTCTGCCTGCGCAGTGGGAGAGCCCCATCCTGGGCAGGCCATTGTTGGCCTCACCCCTCGACTTGTTGCCTGTGGTTCTGGCTGCATTGGCTTGATTTGTATGCCAAAGTCCTGGACTAAAGACAGCCATGCAGGGGAGCTGGGTCAATATTGGTTTTGAGAGCTAGAGGAAAAATGTCAGAATGTTAAATTCTATTGACTTCCCCCCACTGCTATTTGTTTCTGTGGCAAAACGCCTACAGGGCCATTAGTGTAAACAGGGCTTTGTCTTGGGGCTCAGCTTCCAGCAGGAGTCTGATAGAACAAAACCCAGAGATAGAGGGTCTGGTCTGGCTTAAAAATGGCTGAGCTGGGAGGCTGAAGAGAGACCTTAAAATGACAAAGACAGAGATAGAGAGAAAAAAAAACTGTTTTGATCCCCTCTGACACAGCTGAATTACACCTGCCATCTTTGCAAATGACTGCTGTAAGTGCTTTTTTGGCATTTTGAAATATCTGTACAAATGAGTGAGTGCTTCAAGCTGGCTCTGACCATTCTTTGGTTGCTTTATCAAAAAGTAAATATTAAGACAGTCCATAATAAAAAACATCGCATGGTCAGATGAATATTCGGAGTGTCATTAATGTTTTACCTTATCTCTTCCTGTAAGGTTGTCCTATGCTTTTCAATATCATATGTATGAAATAACCTTTCCACGTGCAAATTTCCCTATTGTGTCTTTATTCAGAGGTCTGCTGGGTAAAAGTGAAGAACATCTGTTTTACAGCATCCCTCCTCCTTTTGCTCTCAGTTTTCTCCGGTCTCTTTTAGCTCCCCAGGAATATGGGATCTTTTTAAAATTACTTCAATTAACATGGAGCCATAAAACCGTTCTCCTTGAATGTTTTCACACCCTTGTTTCTTTGCTTTCTCCTCTGGTCCTCCCAGCTTTCTTTTACCTATCTCCCCCTAAGTTTATTAGGCTTCAGGCTTTTGTGCTGCAGCAACAAGTTACTTCCTCCATAGGCGGACAGGGAGGAACCATGGAAATACTGAGGAAAAGGCACATAAAGGCCTAAAGGGGCAACTCTTTCATTGGAAACTGTAAAAGTGTGTTTTTGTAAAAGCTTGACTTTGGACTATAAAATGTGCTGAAGTCCATGCCGCAACCTCATCCTTGATGAATTAATACTCTAATTTCTACCTGTTTAGCTCTATCACTGCTAATAGATTACTAAGCATGCAGTTGTACTGGTTGTACGTGTGTGTGAAATCACACATTACTGAAAGGTGACACATTTCTCTCACTTGGCACTAGAGGACCACCAAAGGCTACGACAGTGGGCAGTACACAAACTTACTGGCACTTCTTTCTAAACTGTGCCGTAAAGTAGTCTAACAAGGTAGGTTTGCTTAGCCCCCCCCAAGCAAATAACATTTTCATTGCTTGACGGTTTGAGTAGGTGTACCCTTTTTTCTTTAAATTTACCTAAGAAGAACACTGTTTATTGGATCAAACATATCGAAAATTAAAGATAAAGATCTTCAGTGTTGGTTTGATGATGTCTGCAATGCACAGACAGGCTGTTGCTGCAGCTAATGAAGACTTGTTTCGAGCACTTGTCTGCAAAAGGAAAGACAAGAGTAGAGGGAAAGGCATGGACAGACGGTCTGTGTGTGTGTGTGTGTGTGTGTGTGTGTGTGTGTGTGTGTGTGTGTGTGTGTGTGTGTGTGTGTGTGTGTGTGTGTGTGTATGTGCTGTTGTGTCTAAAAGCATTTGTTCTGGCAAGGTCAGTAAGTTTATTCAGTCTCTGGAGACCTGGATGGCCTACTGGACAGGACTAGACCTGCTCTGCTGCTGCTGCAGACAATAGAATCAGTCAGACTGTCCTGTCCAGTCTGTGTCAGAGACCCTGTCCAAACCAGCTTTGGTTTGAATTCTTGCATAACATAGCTGACTCCAGTCAGGGTCAGGGAAATAAGGCCCTCTTGCCAAGCACAAGATGATGCTGAAGGTTTAAGGCTGTTAAGTGTTGCAGCTAACAAGTATTAGTGGCAGCAAGAAGTTAGAACTTAATGTAGAAGTCTTGATCAAGATATGGTGCCTGTTTGTGCGCACTGTTTTGCTTACTTTCCATCATTCCTGGTAGTGCATGCACAGTGAGCACTAAAGATGTCAAGACTTGTTTTTCTAGCTCTAATAAAATGCCAGTTCTTGCAGTTCACTTTTCATTCAACTGTCAGGGATTTAAAAAAAGTCCAGACTAACAAATCACAGTAAAGTTGAGGTTTTAATTTTGTTTTGTCTAACTCGGAGATTAACTGTTTCACCCAGAACTTACATATCAATGATTACATTACATTATGCTCTGCTTGCTACCATATTTATGGATTTTTTTGTCAGTGGCACTGATCCCTGAAAAACAAGACCTGGAAACTTCATAAACATTAATGTCACATTTCCGTAATCTTCACGCTCCATCTTCAGCAACTGGGACAGATTTCCAAGTTTCAAGTTTAATAGTTTGAGTAAACAACAAAAATGTCAAAGAATCATTCTACACAAAGACTGAATTGTAAAGTGAAATCAGCTGTTTCAGAAAATGGCTAAAAACAATATATGTTTATGTTCAAGTCAGAAACCCTCTAGAAGCTGTAGTAATTATGATACTGGTCAATCGGTAGCAAAGTATGGAGTATGTGATGGTGATACCCTGGTGGTGGTAAATAAACATTAGACTTTTCCTATTTCCTACCAGCAGTGAATGCTGGTTTCTTTTAACCATGAGCACTAACCACAACCAAATGTTTATTATTGTAGCCATGATGACAGAGGACTAGTAGGCTCACTTCTTTATAGCTCCACATCCCCAGACTCTTTTCATTTTCAAATTTGTAGTCTTCAGACGCAACCACTGCTGACTCAAGTGAAATCACATGAGACAATTTATCAGGCGTAACACAGTTCCCTCTGTGCTTATATGTGTCATTCTGAATAGCATGGATCAATGACATATTCTGTTGGTTAATTTGGAGGACTTGTTGTGATCCTGTGATCCTGGTGAAGAAAAAGACTTAATAATGTAAGTTATATACTTGCTGTTTGTTATACTAAAATAAAAAAAACTACATCATCCAAACTTTAGTAACGGACTAAAATAAATTGTATGGCAAATGTTGGGTGGTTTTACACTCCACAGCTTTGAAAGAACACAGTGCACTGGTTTTTATGAAGACATAAGAGGACATCAGTATTGTCTTTTTCTTCTTCAGCGACCCCGAGCGTTTGTCTGGTCTACTCATGTTCTGCATTACACTGGACGGACCCTCCCTCTCCAAAAGGAGCTGCACAGAGCGGGTGAGTATGAGCATTGTCTGTTTGACTCAGGAAGACAAAAAGTTACAGTACAAGCAGCTAGAAAGGCATCTGTCACCACTGTGAGTGCACACACATGGAAGAAATATAACAGTTGTAAAAGTGGGCCACATGTGATCACAGCTTGGCATCCAAATCTCCATCTCGCCAGTATACCCAACAAACAATCAACAATTCTCCTCAGTAGGGGTGACTCTGCATGAACATATTTGCTCATTGTGATTGCCAGCTTTCTGCCAGCCCCTTCTGGTGAGAGAGTGAGCAAACATGTCCCTCTCTCCGGTGGACCTGCTGTAAAGCAAAGACTGAAAGACCCAAAACAAAAGGAGGGCAAAAGAGCAGTCAGAAAGGTAAAGAAAAGTGGGGTGAAGGTTGAAACTAGGAGAATAATTAGAATAATCTTTGTCTCTGATGCTACTGATACCAGAAGCACATACTTACCACTACCTCTTTACACCCGAAAGGTAAAAAGAAACTTTTCAAAAATACAGCAAACGCAAACCAATGTAAATTCTTTGGAATTTTATAGCCAGTAAAATACCTTTTTTTAATGGGCAAGAATAACCGAGCTGTGTCCAAACCATGGTCATTGTGGGTTTGTGGCTCCTCCGCTTCCTGTGTTTCCTCTCTGTGGACTCTCCTCAGCTACACAGAGTCAAAGGAGTCAAAAGCCAGCCAGCATGTGTGATGAAATCGTCGCCCACTGTGAGTGTTGCCCTGGGGAACTGTTGGACACAACCCGACTCTTAACACCTGACACCTCACTGTGAATGATCCTCTAAAGAGTGCACATCCTTCTCACCCAGGCAAAATCAACTGGGCAATTTACACACTCGTCTCTGAGGTGATTTAATGGGTTTTCTTCTCTTGATTTGCTATCATTGTGAGAACCAACTTCAGTTTCATACCTTCAAACTGAAGTCATTACAGTAATTTCACTGAAACTCATTTCAAGCTTTTTTAGGGTTTGGATTTGCGGTTATGGTTATATTCAGAACTAGATTTAGACAAGAGTAGGGAATGTCCTCATAATTGTAGTACGTCCTTGCTGATTTCGAAAGGTTTATGACCCATCTTGTGGTTTTGGAGTTTCCAAAACACAAAATGAAAAGAGAGCCACTGCTGAATTTAGGTCAAGCACTGCAAGAGAAGGGCATGGAAAAGACGGCATGACATTAGTCACCTGGAAACTCAAGCTACGTTTCTCATCCCACTAAAATGACATCATGAGAAAGCACCTGCCTGTAGGACACAAAAAACACTGTGTGCCCAGGAAACAGCTGCCCATCTATTGTTGTCTGGAGTTTTGGTTTATGGACAACATGAACCTCTCAACAAAGCCAAGTCCCTGTGGATGACAATGGCCTAAGTAGGAGGCAGAGTGAAGGGCATGCAGTGTTAAATGAAGTGCAATGTCAGCCTTTTACTTGTTTTTATTGGGTAGTGAAGTGGATGGTGCAGCTCTGTTGGTGGCTGCAGTAAAAGAGGAGGGAAGATTCTCTCACACTTAGGTATCTCTCCTGCTGTCAGGCCCATTGATCGAGGAAGACACACTTGTACACAAATATGTACACTTATATACACAGGCTTGTATCACTGTTATACTTTGAGTGGATAGTGACCATTGGTTGTGATGCAGAGCATCTGAAGGTTTTCTAGAACAGGTCCGGCAGAAAGAAGGCAGTGACGGCGCTGCATTGGCCAATAAAATACGTTCAAGCACACATTCCTGGTGGATTACTCTGTGACCTGAATGCTGTGTTTCAAATGTTTGTCTCATGATCATTGCAGTGAAAGATAAAGTCGTGATAACCTTGCGGAGTAGTAAAATCCTTCCTAATAATATGAATCACTGTTCACATAGATCTGTTACGCAAACTGGACTTCCTGGATTGTCTTTCATCGTCTCACCGGTACCTTAAGGCAGGCCCCAGCATTGTTTTAACGCGGGGCTGTTTTCTGGCCCGAATACCCACTAAGAGAGACAGGAAACACTGGAAAAGATGAATCAGTGAAGAGCTAACCTAACAATAAATGACATTCGATGTTACCAAAGTAAAGAATACCGAGACGCTTTAACAAATACGGAGGAGGTCAGGATCGTGGACGGAGCCGCAGCAGCAAACTGTGTCGGAAATTAACTTTCAGGTTATAGAGGTCACTTTGGACGCCCATGTCTTCGATGTTACCAGTCAGCTGACAGCCAATCGGCTGATGCAAGCACCACTTCAGTGTTCTGATATACAGTAGCTCTTCAATGCTTTGTACTTTTGTCTAATTCAGACTTGGGAGGGACACGCTACAAGACTGTTGAGATCCTTCGAAAACTCATTGCATCACACACATAATGGCTTTATGGACTGTTTATCCGTTGTGAATCAAATAAATCACAAACTTCATCAAGGACCTCTAAATGTTGTTGGATTTGGATTATATGCATATACAGTACAGACATTGTGTAACCGGTCTGATCCTGACCAAGCAGATATTCCCATCTTTATTGCTGTAATGTGGCCAATATGACTTTGATCAGCCCAATAATCCTTTATGTTACCCAACCAAACCTGTGAATGCAGAGAAAAGCCTGCACTGGACTGAACCTGCTATTTAACTGCTTAACTTAATCCTACAATAGGAACATTTATTTACCTTCAGCGAACTCAAACTTGACAGCAGAACAATGAATTCAGCTCTACTGGTGCATAATTTATGTTGTGTTTTGTACTTGATGCTAAATAAATTGTGGGTAACAACATGTGTTCCGATCAACCTTTAGCCTTTTTTGCACATTAAGTTATAATCAAACAGCACATGCAAAGACGGGATGTTATTCCAAAAAGGCATTACTCTTTTCTGTACTGAGGGAGGCACTGTTGGATTTGTTGGCTCATCTAGAAACATTTCTAAAACAGTGATTCGGATCTGAGAAAAATTTAAAAACAGCTGTCAAGAGCCACCTGGGAAACATAAGTCTATAATCACATTGTTTACAAATAAAAACATCTTAAAGACAAACTCATGAAACAATGTGAATATAAGACTTGCTTCATCAGTCCCTCACTTACTACCTTGATGTACTGAAGAAGTTTATTAAAAGGAAACAAAAATACAGTTCGCTTTGAAAATCTAAGCTTTCCCAACTATTCAGCGAAGGATTAAATGTGTTTTCAGTCAGAAACCTGGAATAAAAAATAACTCCCAGTGCTTATTTTTACACACAATGAAGAAGCTGATCCACTAATCCAGTGCCACAGGTGCACAAATACCTGTGTAAGCAGAGTTAATACTGATAAAACCTCCTGGACGGAGAAAAAAGAACAAGGAAAAGTTCCCACACTTTGACTGTTTTGTTTCTCTCTCTGTGTCCTTTCTTTTTTTCAACCCTGCCAAAATGTAAAGCAGTGTGCCACCCATGAATGAAAAAAAATGATGGGTAGGGAAAAAGAATGGACTAGACAAAAACCAACAGTGACTCGTGTAACTCACCTGTTGGTGAGAGTTTTTGTTTGGTGTGCATTCAGACAGCGGGCGGCTGGGCGGCCCCTCCCTGAGGCAGCGCTGGCTCCCAGGTAGAGAGAGGAGAGATGGGAGGAGAGTTCCCACCACGCTCCCTAACCGTTCTCACCGCAGCTCATTGGTCGGATGTTGCCTCATCCCTGAAACACGACACGGCTCCAGCAGCGCGGGCAGGTGTATGAGGCTGCAGGGCAGAAGGAGCTGGTGAGTGTGTGTGCCAGACACGAGGACAAAGAGACATGTGAGGAGGAGGAGGAGGAGGAGCAGGGTGATGAGCTAGTTTCATTCAGCTTTGTCATACCTTCAGACTCTCAAAGTATCATCCATGTGTGAGGCATCCTTGTGTGTATGTGTTTAGGAGAATTCACCTCACTTTTGCCTTTGTGTTTAGCAGCTGCTCCAGCAAGCTGAGGATAGGTGTACACAAACAGTGGATATTTTTCAAATACATAGGCAAATGAGCCTGTTAATGAAAATGATGGTTTCTGTTTTTTAATTTGGCTGTCTATTCCCACTACGCTGCCATTGTTGACCATCAAAAAAATCATTTGGGGACTTAAGTCTGACTCAAGTCCAACTCACAAGTCTTGGGACTATGCAGCTCTGCTCATGGCCATTAAATGCATTTAGTTCCTTCATATTTGTTCGGTAAACAACAGAAAACTATTGAAAAACAGTTAAAAACTGACATTCGAGTGCTCAGAACAGTTTTTTTTCCCTGTGTTTTGCTTTATCTTTTGACAGTTTAATGTACAGCAAATATTCACAAATGATTTGAAAATGCCAGTGCGATTTTTTAAATTCTTCCACATGGCTGAGGAAAGGAAAAAAACTTAACATTTGGTCAAGAATGTGAGGTTAAAGTTCAAATATTGAAGTGACAAAATGTGGAGCAGATTGTCAAGGTTTTACCTCTAGTATTGATCAGGATCATTTTAAGAGGCTGACTGAACCCTTTCACTCAGTGTGGCCCTGTGTGAAATCGAACATGACTGTGGCATTGACTAAAAGTGGAGTTATATTTGTTTTTGTGTTTTTGTTTTTTTACACTTTTGTTTGAGTTCAGAGCAAGGTGTGAGGTTCAACAAGTCAGTCATGCATTATCTCAGTTGAGGCCGGTGTTTGTTTCTGAATGAAAAACAGGTAAGATATGAGTGAACTTGCAATGCACCTGGGAACGTCATGAACTCCTGGGTAGCTTCCTGAAGTCGGCTCTTATCACAGGATATCACTTCAACAGCGCACAGTGACAGCTGACTTCCTGGTGTGGGTTTCGACAAGGCATGGTTCTCATGCCAAGCATGAGAACCATGCCTTTAAAGTAATAAGATTCAAAATACCTGGAGACATGTTTACTGTCACCTCAGCCTGACTGTCAAGGAGCATTAACCATTTGCTGTCTGTTGTCCTCACTCAAGTTAAATAAAAGGAAATTTTTTGACAAAAAGTTTTGAAACTTGTGTTTTTCGTACGTGCAACTAGAACTAACCTGGGTACAGTGAAAAGTTGGCAGAGTTCAGACTTCTACTCAATAAGTCTGGTGTTACTGTATTCTGATTATATCTTGTTGACTAAAAGGGGAACTCCACTGAATTTCCAAGTTTTTTTTTTTTAAAGTCTGCTTACAGGTCATGGGGAGTACTACTGCATATGTGAACAGAGTTGCATAAAGCCTTTTGTGGCTCCAGAGGACGCTGCGTGAAGTCTGATAAATTGCCTCAACTGTCTCTTGAGCCAATGCGGTTAGGGTTGAAGACTACAAGTTTGAAAATGACAAAAATCTGGGGGTGTGGCGTTAGAAATAAGCGAGTTTAGCAGACCTCTGTAGCCTCCTCCTCATCTCTTCTTTAGGCTACAGGCTTAAGTCTATGCTAGTTGCTACTAGTGTAACACACCCGAATCACTACCAAGCTGTCGGTGATCAAATTGCAATGTGGGTAATGTAGGAGCTAGGTTTTGACAAGGAAGAAGAAGGTGGGGGAAAAAAAGAAAATATCTCTGGTTCTGCTGTATTGATTTTGAATCTTATTACTTTAAACTGTCCATCTTAAACTCAAGACTGTTACAGGAACGCAAGGCTGAACCAGTGTAGGACACATTTTAAGGAGACACACACACAGACATGTTCATGCACATGTAAGCTGAGTCAGAACCACGCTTGTGTGTACATGCACACACAAGCAAGACATATCCTGCATGTACAAAAATACACACAGCACATTGTTGACCCTGGTGTTTACACTGTACTGTGTGCGCTCTCTAGAGAAGCTTGTGTCAGGTCATGTCCACTGTCCACTGAGGACAGCAGGTTAAAAGAGCTTTTTTTTTTGTTTTTTTTTTGTTCTTCGTCTTTTAGTTCAATGGCTGTTGACAAACAATCAAATGGATTATTATGACCATTATGTAGATTTACCAAGTTCAAGCTCTGTTCTGTCATCCCTGATCTAGTCTCACGACACCAGCCCGAAGTTTTCACTCTGGTCATTGGGGGCGCCTTGCTACACCTGACTGGACAAACATAGCTGCTGCTAGGCTAATACTGGTCGTTCCGTATGACTTTCAGTTTGGAGAAACCATAGTGGATGATCTCAAATTTCTGCTTAACTATCCACCAAAAGTGGTTTCTCCATAAATTTGAGCCATGATTTGTTTACTATGCATTACAACCATCATCTGGTAAGGAGTGGGACAGACACAGCCTAGGACATCTGTTCTGTCACCGTGTACTGTGCACGATCAGTAAATATAACTTTTTATTACGGCTCAACAAATAAATTGTTTTACTTGAAATATTTTTCTCCTTGTGTTTCTACTACACATCTGATCCTTCACACTCACTTGATCCAATGTATATAAGGGGGAGGGTCTGAGGTGGACAGTTTACACAATTTAGTTTATTTAGGACACCCATAACATGACATGAGAAGAACAGAACTTGAACCCATGTTGGGCAAGTGGTCAAATATATCCTGAATACAAAAGCTACCAAAACAGAATTGAGATATTGAATTCCACTCTTTATCTTTCACAAGTCTTAAAGAATTAAGTGTATGTACCTGCGTGGGGGTGTGTGAATGAACAAGTAAATGTGTCTGTATGTGCGTGCATGTGTGTGTGTGTGTGTGTGTGTGTGTGTGTGTGTGTCTGTGAGTCTGTGTGTGTGTGTGTGTGTGTGTGTGTGTGTGTGTGTGTGTGTGTGTGTGTGTGTGTGTGTGTGTGTGTGTGTGTGTGTGTGAGGGCGGGTGCCTCTGGCTTCTGCCTCTGTCTGTTAATGTGTGTCGGTCTGCAAGCGAGGCAATGAGCCCGGCTGTGTGCCTGCTGGAACTGCGTGTGCTTGTGTGTGTACATATGTGTGTGTGTGTGTATGCGGCTGCTGACGGGACCTGTCACTATCAGGCCCACACATCTCTGGCACTGTCTGTGTTGACACTCTGCCTGAGGGGGAACGAGTCTGCAGAGGTTGAGGAGAGCAGCGGTTTCCCACGGCTGCTGCTCTCAGCCTCGGCCCTGCCTCTGCATTCCAGGGCTGCCAGCGCTCTGTAAATGTTTGGACAGCCTTGAACAAATAACACACCTTGAAAGGCACAAGCACAGGCTCTCTCTCCCTCTCTGCACACCCCTTCTCTTCATCTGCCTCCTTAAGCTCACATTGCTGACACCCCCAACCCACCCAAACCACAAATCTACCTCCCTGGCAGCCACCAGCTTGGCTTCTGCCACTCTCAAACTTTCCCAGCTTCACTTTCGTGCACAAATAAACAAAAGCCTGTACTGTGTTACTATTGTACACTTGCATATACAAACATGCAACACACACCTGTGTGTATATAAATACACACACATGCCTATTATTTTTTGACAGCAAGACCATAGCTGTTTTAACTTTGCAGTTCACATACAAACACAGAACTATAAGAGAAGTAAATTTTTGTAATGAAAAGTACTTTTTTTTTTTTTTCACAGATGCCCTATAACATGCATATAATGGACCCCCGGTGAATTTTGATCTACCGTAAGGGTGTAAAGAAGTTTCTGGTTTATAGCCCCCATGCCTAGAATATTCATGTGATTATAGCATCTTTCAAATCATTCTGACAGCATTACATTTTGTTTGTGTGGAAAAATAAGAAAGTTAATGTGAAAATTAGTGCAGTTCTGGTGTTTCTTCCAGCCCATTCATCTAAGTGTCCCCAGTTCAGATCTGTGAGGGCTTGCTCGTCAGATACTACCACTAGCAGTCGCTAAATTCAGACATTTTCAAGTCCTACATGTAGGGGCTTTAAAATGCAGGTTTGTATCAATTCGGCTTGGACTAAAGGTAAAGTTGCTAAAGTTGTTTAAGGTAGAGCACCGACTGAGGTGCCCATTTGTCGCAGGGTCTCTGCCCACAACCACAGAGGTTCAGCTTCCAGCATGACTGGGCACATTTGGCAGTTTTCATTTGTGGGAAGTCAGTGAAGGATTCAGCAAGTATCCGTCCATATTGGACATTTCCGAACCCCTTACTTTACGTTCACTGCCAAAGTTCTGTGCGAACGAAGGAAGTAGAGTGACCTTTATGCACGGAGCTGCAAAGTAAGGGTGTGGAAATTGGGCTCTGAATGTGTGCTTAGTGAGTCTTACTTTAATTTAGGAGAGTTTGTGCCCAGTAAAAGACCTAAAGTCCGTCTTTTAATTTACTGTAACCATAATCTTTCCCTGACCTTAGCCAAGTGGTTTAGTTGCCTAACCCTAACCATACTTAAACCATAATTTGTTTGCCATAACGACAGCTCTTCCCTAACCCTGGTCATACCATAGTTGCCACATGTAAATATTGTAAAAGGCCAGAAATTGAAAAACATTGGCACTCTATGTAAAAAAAAAAACATGTCATTGAATGTAATTCACTCATACTGGTTGGTCTGTCTGCATCCTCTCCAGGGCAACAGTGGGAGTTGCCCATTCAAAACTGGGAGAAAATAAAGGTTGCACAGGGCCTTCCTCAATCTTTCCTATTACTATTATGATAATTTTAATTGTA
The DNA here is from genome assembly GCF_016859285.1 of Xiphias gladius. NCBI lineage: Eukaryota > Metazoa > Chordata > Actinopteri > Istiophoriformes > Xiphiidae > Xiphias > Xiphias gladius. The sequence continues at coordinate 13,008,104 of NC_053417.1, read as the reverse complement.
ACTGGAAGGCATACGCAAATTAGTGCCATAATGTACTTGTATATGGTCCTGCCTCAACAAATTTTGTCTTCCAAAAGGTAAAATTCTGCTTTACTTTTTAAGCATTCATATGAAAGTTGAAGTCACCTTACAAAACCTGGATGACCTCGACATCCCCCTTGTTCAGAGTGCTAAATGTTAAAAAAGAAAGTGTTGTCCACCTTTAATTAACAAGAGTAAAAACAATCAGTCATAAAGGTACAGGGGTGATACAATTTACTCTTGAACAGTTTAAGCATTCTGTCAGATCTTTTGTGATAGTATTTGATGATAATTTGTGCAATTTTACACAACTACAACCTTTAACATCCATTTACTGCAACCATGAATATTTTATGTAATTTTCACGTACATAGAGGACAAAGCCTACACTGGAGTAGAAAAGAGCACTTATTTCAGTCCTACATAAAAATCTGCAAGAGTTTGTACTGCTTGATCTGATAACGCATGTTTTGATACACACATCCACCCCCAACTACTCCCTAATGCATGCAGATATAGTGTTAAATGGCCTCCTAACCACACAAAGACTTCCTGCCAAAGAAGGGTTTTGAACATGTTATATGTTTAATGAGCTCCTAATCATAATACAAGAACACCCATTGATAATACAAGAAATAAAAACTGCTTCCTCCCAGAAGTCGTCATAATATGTGCTGGTGATTAAGACGTTCAAGCTACTGTGAATCAAAACACCCATGCTATTAGGACAAATGTCTGCATAATGTAGCCAATTGTCAGCTGGGCCTTCCCTTACACAGTATGTGAACAACAAATTCATTGGGTATTGGGCTTGATGGGCAATAACATGGCACAATAATAGCGCGGCTGACCCAGTATGAATTTCCACACAGCCACCCACACGTGCACCCTGATGTCTGCCAGCAGCTGTGGAATCTGGAGTTCCTTGTTCATAGTAAATCCCACGAAACATAACGCAGGACAACTTCCACTGCACTCCTCAGGCAGCAGCCACTCAAACACAGCTCTGTTTTCATTGTTGGGAGGCCTCGGGGTACATATTTCTGTAATTTGGCTTTTATGCTCAGCAGTTTTGCAGCTGTGATGACATTTGGGTGTCGCCCCCCTGTTTCTCACGGTCTTGCTGCCAACGCTGCTCCGGCCGCTGGTCGTCAGCCAAGACTGAGGTCTGTGTGTCAGCCCCCACTTCTTGTGTACACATGCACACTGAAAGAAGGTGCTTTCGAAAAAAAAAAAAAAAAAAAAAACCTGGCAATGGAGATCAACCACAGTGGGCTTTTTTTCGCCTTAGGGTCAGTTTTCCAAACTGTAGCTCCATGGTTTCAGGGGGAGGAGGGGTGTCAGAAGCACAGCACATGGAAGTGGCTCAGTAAATGCACAGGCTGTCTTTGTTTTTGTACTTTGTAGGTGCGTCAGGTGATGACTTTTGTAGGCATATGACTGACTGATTGTGTTGATGATTATGTTTTTATTTTTGACATCTGTCAGCTTTTAACTTGAAATATACAGTCTGGTGTGGTTCTTTTGCCTTTTCCTTTCATTTACATATTAAAACATTATAGTTGTCTTTTTTTTGTTGCTATTTCTATAATATCAATATAATATTTTTTATAATATGGTTATTCTCTTTTTAAAGTAAGCAAGTGTAAAACAGTTCTATCATATATAAGAAGGGAGAAATTGTAGATCACTTCACAAACAAAATTAGCAGATTGATGGAGGGCAATAACAGTTTACTCATGCTGCCTTAAATACAAGAATAACTTTCTAAAACTTGAAACACATAATAAGAGAAATACTAGTTTGGGCCTGTTGTACACACAAGTCGTCAAGAAGATATAAAACAGAATTGTATTTTGCAGTGCAATTATTTATCAAGGCCATATTTGAGCATGATGTTGAGTGACATGGATGTCCATCCCGGGCTAAAACCAGACTAAATGCTGAATTTCATTGTCTAATTTCTCCTTGTGTTTTACAACTGTTATTGCCATGAAAGGCCAGTACAGACGGACAATTTGGCCCAAGAAATGTCCATGGTCGGCGGATGGCTGGTGCGATTGGCTTTGCCAGACATGGAATGAACCAGTAAAATCCAACTACAGAAAGTCAGAGCCAAGATTTCTCCAAGAGGTACTGTATACCCGCTACCACCTTGTCCTGAGTGCAAGTATGTAGACCTTGTTACTCAAGATAATCACTTTTCTGTCTTCTCTTCCTCCATGAACAGGCATTCTGAAATTATTTCCTGGTTGGGAGGGACCACTGAGCGAGGAGGGAGCAGGTTTAGGTCTTAGGGGGGTGATAATGGTGGGTGTTCCCTACGGCCTGCTTGTTCTCAGCTGTCCTCCCGGAAACCTTGGTCCAGCTGCTGCCCATTACACCAGGAATGTATCCTTGGGTCAGATGCCAGGAGAGTGGTGGCACACTAATAACAGAGTGACCACTGGCCCGGGCCTCATGTGAGTTATTAACATGACATACTCGAATCCTTCCCATGTCCCTTGGCTCCCCCTCCCTTAACCGCCCACTCTGACAGCAGCTGCTGGACTTTCGGTTTCCCAGAGTCGGGGAGCAAGGAGTGAGTCAGCGTGTGTGTGGGTGTGTGTGTCGCAGGGTGGGGAGTTTATGGGGTCATGGTATCTGATTAATTGGTCAGATATGCATACCGATGGTTCCTGCTTTTTTCTAATCGCTTGACACAGCTGGGATTTTACGTCTGAGCATGACACTAGAAACATAATCAGTTACCAGCAGTCTGCGGCATAGTTTGTCTGCAGAAAGTCAATAAATCAGTAAATCAGTAAAATAGAGGAATTACTGTATGTTTCAGACATAGATTTTATTTTAGAGGCAGAAAGAGAAAGTGGAAAATTTAAACTTCACAAACTTGAGGTGGAGAAGGAAAAATCTTTGACTGACTGGATGTGGTTGTGAGTGGAACTACACACCTAGAGCTGATGCATTCACTTCCTGGCTCTGTACCATCAAAGGTAACGGAAGCTCTGAAGTGCCTTTGAAATGTCCAAGGAACAAAAATAATTACTCTCATTTTTTTTTCTCTGATCATCCCAATGTTAAACATGTTCCGTCATTGTTTGGACTGGCTTGATTGGCAGAATGTAAGGACTCCACTCATGTGGCTGTGTATGACCCTTGTGTTGCAAGGCCCAAAAGCATGTGGATGGCAGTTTTTCTTTACATAAATCTCTCAACATATTCAGGCAGTAAGCACCTGGGTGGATCATTTTGGCCCTAATGATATGACCTGACAACAAAACAACCCAAAAGGTACTTGAGGAAGTTTTTTGGAGCTTGGGCCTAATTGCAACACGGGACAAAAAAATCGAACCACCCCACACTTAATTGGCTTCTTTTCTTTCATGGTCCTATACATGGCCATTCAATCATGAGATGGAGGCAAACAAAAAACCCTTGCTCTCTCCTTGACCCAAAACACTCCTCTAATTGCCACTGCATGGTCTGCTACAGCTGTAAGTAGACTATCCTATAGAAGAGCATCTGAAAGCTCCACTGAGCACCGTAGGATAAACATACAACTGTATATAAGGGGGTACAAAATCAAAAGAATGTAATTATTTCTATACTTCAGTATTACAGGTTTATTATCTGAAGCTTAATTTTGCTAAAGGATTGTATCTACTCATGTGTCACGTAGGCAAGATTTTCCGACGACAAAAAAGGTGCAAAATGAGCTGACAGGAAATAGGTTGGTATGCTACCATGTGACTCAGACCACTTCCTTAATGCAGTAATACATGTGGCACTGCAAGCAGGTATCGAGTATATATATATTCTTTTGCATTCACTTTTTTGGAATAGCCATGCTCTGTAAATTTCACAACATATTCACTGCAATGCTCATGTTGAAGAAACTCAGTGTGGTTTCTTTGCACTGTATGGTTAAGTGGTACTCTGGCTTCACGTGTCTGCTGTCGGGGTCACGACCCAGCATATTCACACATGTGGCATCTGCATGGCGGCAGCCGCATGCCAGACCAGTACTCCGCTAGCAAGAGGACCAACAGGACATGTGCAGACAGACCTGGGCAAAGAAACAGTAGTACATCTATGTATCAGGTGGTCGACTTCTGCAGTCTATTGGGGGAGACTGGAAACTATTAGTAAATACATCAGGACAGCTTTCAGCAACTTTTAACAGAGCTGAAAGAAGGATGCAACAGGGAATAAAATGAGAAGAATAAAAATAGAGCTGTTTTGTGACAGTTGTGTCCGTGAATTTCTGTGAGAGGACATGCAACACTCAATCACTCATTCAGCTTAGATGAATACCATTCACAGACAGATAAGTGGAAGAGCTGTTAGTGGTTATGTGTGTGTGTGTGTGTGTGTGTGTGTGTGTGTGTGTGTGTGTGTGTGTGTGTGTGTGTGTGTGTGTGTGAGTGTGAGCGTGAGCCACATTGAGACCACCATGTGGGACCCTCTTTTCACTCTCTTCCCCTTGCACGGCTGCTTCTAATCTCTGACCCCCATCAATAAGATGCATTCAGAGTCCATCAAACAGACGAGTTGCTTGCACAGGCAGCCGCACACCACTGGGGGGAGAACCATGGGAAACACTCTCTTAATTGTCCCCCAGACCTTTTTAAAGAATATTAATCTGCATTAGCTGACCATGAGCCTTTCTACGTGGGGCTTTCTTCTAGAGAGGGCTACAGCAGCCCACTCAGCCAACAGGCCATTAAACGTGACAGGTCTTTGTGAGGAACAGAGAGACAAACTCCCGGGGAAGTGCGGCAAACAAACCCTTACTTAAAGAAAGGGGAGGCTAACAGGTTAGCTAGCCTTGCATCTGGTTTGTATCAAGCACTCTGTAATGCCTGACTCGCTACGCCAGCCTCAGATCTATTAAGGGCTATTACGCATCCCAGTGGAGTGAGTCTACACTGATAGCCATAACTCTGGAAGGGCTGATCCAAGCAGACACAATATAGGAAGATCATTACAGGTAACATTTTCCAGCTTCAGTGATGTCATTGCTGCACTCATTGCTGCATCATCCTGTTGGCAGTGCAACATATTTATTTTGGTGGAAAAGAAACTACTTTTTTAGTGGTATCTAGCCATGTAAATAGTTTTGCTTTAATTTAGCCAGGCTTTGAGATACTTGGCTCTGAGATTTATGCTCTCAATGTAATAGAAGGGAATGGATTTTCCTCTGTAATGCTCACAGTATTGAAAAATTACCATACACAAACAAAAATTCTAGTAAATCTCTTTAAATAACAATGCCCTGGTTACCCTCAGAGACAGGTATATCAAATCATGGGCAAATTAAAGCAACGCTACTGCATTTGCATGGCTTGATACCACTAGAGGTAAGTGAAAAAACATGTTTTTGTTTTTGGAATTTGGGCGAACTGACCCTTTAACCCTCTTATAAACTAAGAACACTGTATTTTTGTATGCAGAGCTGGAACAACAACACTTGAATGATGCCTTACACAACTATGAGTATATTATAAAAGGAGTTTTGGTAAAACTTTATATTTACAGTGTAGTTTTTGTTGTAAGAATCAGATATCAATAAAATACTTACTGCTTCCTAGTGGTACATAAATGTAGGTACAGTAGAAGAAAACAAGACAATTAGGGACAAGGAAACAGCTGGAAATAGCATACGCATAATTGATTTTAAACTAAATTTGGGATTTATGGTTTAGACTGAAAGATATTTCTTGATTTGTTGAAGTGATTTTTATTGTTCTAAGTCTCTGACCCAGCCATGCTCTGGAGCATGGTTATATTGTCCATCACTTTAGCCACATTAGGAAGACTTTATGAGCCTGGATGGAGTGAGCCATGTGTTAAGGTTGGTGTTAAGCTGCTGCACCCGTCTTGAACTAAGGTGAAGTGGCCTTGTAGCAATGAGTGACACCAGGGGATGTAGAGGGAATGGCCAAGCATTCAGGAAGGTTTTACTCTAATTAGAGGGGTCAGGTCATCTCTGCAGCAAAGCATTTACACGTAGCAGATTAGTACAATAAAAGACCAAGGGCCAGATGCATAAACTGTGTGTAGATTCCAGGCTAAAAATCTTGTACTGGGAATGAATTAATGGGAAAATTGTCTTCATATCAAAAGGGATAACGGCCATTTGCAGCTAAACATGACCTGTATGTTTTGCCAGACAGTAGAAGATAAAACTGGTCTGATCAAGACCCAACTAAAAAGAAAATCTATTGAATAATTGCCCAGTAAAATTGTCTTATTTAAGCTCATTGTCATCTCTTCACCTTAAACACATAACCAGTGACTTAAACACATTTACCCCCCACTAGGTGTAGGATTGACTGCTCTTTTACAAATGGAATAGCTGAATGTCTTCCTTCGCTTCACTCATTCTGTGTCTAAACTCCTCACTGTGACCTCATGACATCATTACTCAAAAACTTCGGCAAATGTGGTTGCCTTATTGGGCCCCGAAAATGGCATATGTTGCATAGAATGGGCCCTCCATTAATCAAAAGCAGTTAGCCGCTAAATAGGCAGATCCTCGTTGAGGAGCCAGGACGAGAAGTCCTCCCCCCTCCCTCAACCAACCACCACAGTTCATATCGGCCCACTGAAAGGGGATTCATCACCTTGTCATCTTTAAATAATAAAAAGCTATGAGGCTGAATTTCAGTGTGGGCTGATGGGATTGGGATGAATGTGTGTGTCTGTGATGCAGAAGGAGTGAGCGCGGATGGTCGGGAATGGGCAGGGCCTTCTTGTTGGTGACACAAAGCCGTTGCTGTGCAATCAGCTCGGTGTAAAATCGCCACTCCGAGGCACTGACAAAGGCTCACAAAGGCAGGGGGCTGGTGGCTGGGGCGGGAGTGCGGCGACACAGCTGTGAGCTGAGCCTACACAACCCAGCTCAATATGGGCCCTCCTCACATCTGTAGCAGCTTGGCCCCTGCTTCCGCCAGGTCCCGGGACAATGGAAGCCTTTGGCAGACCCCTTTGTTGCAAAGTTTTTGAGAGCTCCTTTTTAGCCTAAATCTTAAATATTTCATTAGGCCTTCTTTGCCCGCTCCCTTCTTTCACTACCAGCATCACCAGGAGCTCGACTTTTTACCCCCCTTTGCTTTACTAACGCCCAAAGACAACAAAGGACTTCTTCTAAAACTGTTTGGGACCTGCTGCTACACAAAAACAAGCAGTGTTTAAAATTAAACAGAGGAGAAGCCATGTGCTAAGTTATGCTTGTGTTTCAAAATTTGAATAGAAATCCAATATTTAGAAGTTCAAGAGGTGTTTTCTGACTTCCTTCCTCAGCTGTATTAACTTAGTAAATTGGTTAGGAAATCTTTACAACTTTCCAACCAACTTCATTCAACACACACATTAGTTACGTAACACAAATACACAATTTTTATTGCTTATTTTTACATATGTGCATGTGTGTTATCTTTATACTCTGTACTGCTAAATGCACTTTACTTGAACATACTCAGATCTTTAATTACACTCAGGTTTTCATGCACACCTACACTTTAAAAGTTTCTATCTTGATGCCTTTATTTTTTCTGTGACCTTTTGCTCCTGAATAAATGTCATGTCATATCAACTGTCATTTTTACAGTTTAAATGACAAATACACTTGAATACACAGACGCTTGAATTCACCAAAGCATTATGATTCAGGTGCTCCTCCCAAACTTAGCTGAACTTTTGTATATGTGACAATTTATACCAACCTACATCCATCTTTGTGTCATTCAGTCTGACGGGCTATCGCTTATAAATGTTTTTGTGATTTATACTAAAAGAATGCTAAAACTACACCTTCTAAATGTAAACTTTACTACTAACACGCAACATAATGTATGAGTCAATCTTCAAAATTAGGACTTTATATGCACCAGTTTAATTGTTTAATCAGCAGTAGATAGCTCCCAGTGAATTGAATCAGCATTTTTAAAGAGTGTTTGAGTACATTGAACCTGATAATAAAAGTTGATTAACAGAACTTTTTTGAAATTCAAATATATTCATGACATATGGCCACATTAGGAACATTGAGTGTCATTATTAAGTGTTAAGCCGCAGGCTGCTCGATGCATAGGAGGGCCACACATAAACACCATATATAGAAGAGGTGACCAAAGACTCCCATCCAAATATTAAACACTTGTTAATAACTTTTCCGGCCCTGCAGCAGATCTTCTGTCACGATGGATAAAAAGGGCTGAAAAGGATTTGTCTTTATGCTAAGTCTTAAACTGGCGTGATTGGGTTGAGTGACAAAGAGAAGCTTTTGTTAAAAAAAGAAGAGGAGGGGGGTTGATTTATCCAACACTTTAAGGGATCCTAATGAATAATTCAGTGTTATCATTCAACTTGATGCTCGATTATTATGTTTTTCTTCTTTCTTCACACGTGAGGGACCCCGACAGACAGGGGGTATCATGCAGGGGCACCTAGGGGGAAGTAATGCGCACACAAGGACAAAACAAGAAAGGCTGCAGTGCAGTCACTCCGCTGTCAGCTTGATAAATATAATGTGTCACCAATTAAAAACTCATTGCCATTCTTTAATTCAGCCAAGGCCTTGTTAACCGCTGCCTGGCAGGGAGGCTGCCAGAGTAGCCACTGCCTCTGCGACCAGCACCGCCATAATAGAGGCCCCTGCTTTCCCGTCCTTTTAAGACCATGGCCCTTCCCTTTGGCATGTAAATAAGATATTCAATAGGCAGCACTTTTCCGATAGAAAAAAATGACCATCGATGTCTTTGATTTTCATCTTTTTTTCCCTAGGAAAACAAAGAATTCTATAGTTTCAGATTTTTATTCAAAAAAACCCTTTTTGGGCCTTTCTTTAGGAGTATTCTCATGGTAATCATGTTGACTCAACTTTGTGCAACGTGGCTATACAACGCATATGAACCCTAGCAGGAGTCCATTACAGAAATACCATCTAGCTAGCTGTTTCTATGAGAAAGTCAAACCTTTAAGGGGCTTTTTTTGTGCCAGTTGGGGACAAGGGTCCCAGAGGAGCAGCAGGAGTCCTTTGGAAACTTCAGTGAAACTAAAGGCCTCTCAGGTCTGAGATACTTCCCAGCTGAAGTCTTAAGTGTTGAAAATGCAGAAAAGCAGGTTTTCTTAAACAATGTCTAACTCCTTGTCAACCATGACTGCTGCGCTATTTAGCAGCTTTCTTCTCTGACTCTGGATAAGTGGATGTCACAAAGTTTTCATAAGCTTTCAGTTTTCATGGGCATTAACTTTGCACATGACTTTCATTTTATAATAATTCCATAAAACGTGAGACTGATATATTGCTGTAAAGCACTACTGTAGCAAACAACACACATAACACACACGTTCTCCAAAATAAACAACATTATATGTAATTTGTCATTGCTTATTAGAGAGACACATAAGCGTTTTCTGATCTGACAGCACTGTCGGTAGTACTACATCATTACAAATCACTGTTTTCTCATCTTACATCTCTATGGTTAAAGTTTGGTTTGGTTTAGGCACAAAAACAACTTGGTCAGACCTTGGGTTCTGGATCATGGTTTAAGTAAGAATTACTACTTTGTTAAGCTTAGGAGACCTTCATTGTCATGATTAAAATATTAACCACGGTTAAAGTTAGCCAACGATCATGGTCATGGTTAACTGTTGGTGGGAATAAGCAAACAGCAGTCTTCCGTGTTAAAGTCCAACATTTTGTCGTTGTCACTATAATAACGTCACACGATTTCCTCCTCTCCTCCCAATGGAGTCATAATTCCTAGAGGTCAGTTGAATGTAAACAAGACTGAAACTGTCTTTTTTCTTGGAGGACTGTCTTGCAGCAATAGCTGAAGCTGAAAATTGATCAATTCTATGTTATCTTGAAATATTTATCAAAACATTCAAGAGTTCAACTATCAGGGGAACAAAGGTTCTTTATACATAAAAAAGAGAGAGTCTGCTTCTCCTTCCAGGTGTCTACTCTGTTTGTTGAGTCACTCAGATTTTCAAGTTTCCTTCTCCCACACAAATGTTGTTTGACACATCGTCCTCATCAGTGGGGAAAGAATCCAGATCCGGAAACATTTCTAAACTCTAAATTTCAGGAATTCAGAGGTCATGCTATTTATAACTCCCAATCTCTCAATATCCCTCATCAAATCATTTGGACAGTAATGTCAGAATGTAAAACTGAATGAGCCGGGTCATCCCGGACACATGAAAGCCCAGAGTAGCATATAAAAAGAATAAAGTATGAACATCTGAATGAGCGCAAGTATCCCTCTTCAGCCCCCCACATCCCAGCCCTCCTCCTCCTCTCTGCCTGCTCATTATCCCTGTCACACGGGACCAGGGCCCACTTGGCACAGCCTTGTGGACTTAATTAAATTAGACATACCCGCTTGTTTAGGCATTGTGTGGTGGCATGAGAATCTCCCTGCTATCTCCATGAAGGCAGAAGAAAAGAGAGGCATCGGCAACACTTGTCGGTAGATCTGAGAGTCGGAGATTCTCAGGAATGGAAGGGCCCCCGCGAAACGAAGTACAACCAGTCTCCCATTGTGCCCCTGCTCAGTGCCAAGTGCAGAGTGGGACTGGTCCCGGGATTTCACTTCACTTAACCCCGAGGTGTGAGGTGGTGAAGAGAGAGGCGTGAAACCCATTTATATTGGGTATAAATGTCTGGGGACGCTGGAAAAGTTACTGGTGATATGTTATTCAATAAATGGAATATTTATTTGACAATGGCCAGGTACACAGTTTAAGGGCAATATTCATGCAAAATGCTCCACTGATGTGCTTTACATTTTGATACAGCTTTTAAATGTATTGTGTTGATTTAAGTTCCATCTTTTCTCTCTGTAAAAATAGGAGAAATGAAAATATCATATTTGGTCTCACTCAGAATCAGTAAGTCGAGATGAACATGAGTGGCAGATGTTACCCCAATATTAGGCCTGTCCTCAGTTTCTGGTTCACTCTTTATCTTTGAAAAATCCCATGTATAAAGGCATGCACCATGAAAAAAAAAAAAAAACAATGCAGGGGAAATTAAAGAGGACTGAAATCCTCTCATGGTATTAATTCATTTCATTGATTTGGGCTTTGTATTTATGTTCACAAAAACCTAATTGTGCCAGCCTACTTTTCACAAATTTTCAGGTGATGTTTTTCCATTATGGTTCAGTAAAACACTGTATTTACTGTGAGTCTTTATGCAAAAATTGTTTGTATCGGGACATCTGTTATGGTGCTCATAGGCTTCTTTGAAAACCATTTGATGCACCTCTTGACACAAATGGCAGAACTCACTGTGCCAGCTTAACCCTATGACTTCTACCTTTTCTAGCCACAGCCTTGGGGCTGACTTTAAAGTCAAGAGTCAGTCCCGTAGTGATTAGAGATTTTTTTCCGTCTTTTCTTTTTTTGCTTTAAAATGGAAAGAAACCTCTTCTAATGTGATTGCCCTTTTCCATTTACCCAGACGAGGTCTAAATGGAGGTGCTACAAGAGGATGCCTGGGCGATGTCACTACATAACGTCACCTCTCTAACCCCAGGGGTCAGGGCCAGATTGACACCATAACCCACAGACCTGATCCTCCTTCAGCCTCTTTAGAGGTGCAACCGGCCGGCAGTAATACGGCCCGCACTTTATTCATTTGGAGATCAGCCAAGCTGAAAAGATAAGCTCTGAATAATTGGAGCCCGCAGACCACGGAGAATCTGATGGGATCTTCGAGTCTTTAACTTTTTCTCCCTCTCTCTGTACCCTCTTATAACTGGAGGACACCCCTTGTTAGATTCAGGCAGCCAGATGGGCGAGAGAGGAGTGGGGGGATCTACGCTGCTTTAGAGAGTGGGATGACACTGGCTGTAGGGACCTGTCATTCACGTGCAAGGGGAGTGAATGTGGAGCTTAATGAATCCTCCACAGCCACCAGTGGACAAGACGCAGCTCTGTGTGGACACCAGACAGCCAGACAGTACACCATCCTGCCTCCTTTTCAGTCTTTCTTTCTGCCTCTCTCGTGGCCTCATGGCCTCTTTCATTCTGGCGAAGTCTGAGAGACAGCATTTTGTGGAGTTTCTAAGCAGTTCATTTGATTTTCATGTGATTGCACTTTAATTTGGCTTTAATTTTGGGAGTAAAACATTTCAAAAAGAAAAGTCACATCAAACTTGTTTAATTTAAAAGAAGTTGTCGATTTAAAAACAAAGAGACAAACAAAAAAAAACAATAAAATTATTTTCACACAAGGTAGTCCTGAGCGGCATACAAGAGTTTATGACAAACTGTTGAGTTGCTGTGCCATGTGAATATCCCCCTGAGACACAAGATAACTCGTTAATAGAGCAGTCAAATCTCTCTGGGAGGTGGGACACTGGAAACAATAACACATGAAAATGAGGCGGTTTGCTACTGTGGCTGCTGTAGTTAATCATCCCTCTGTCAAATTAGCATTCCCCCTGCCCTGCATGGAAGACACCACGGCACATAGACAGGGCATAGTTAGCTGCACTGTGCAACAAAGGGCTAGCAATGGGGAGGCTGCAGCTATACTGGTAATGTCAGGTCCCAGGTCAGCTTGGTCCAGAGCCAGTGGAAGCCCACACTGCGCTCTGCCTGTCCAGTATTGTCATAACAGAGCAATGTTACCGTATGAGAGACAAGATCGGCTGCATCCTCCTGAAGACAGACAGAACAACAGGACCACGTACTCATTTCTCATTAACATCAGCAGCAGTCGTGATTTTGTTCTCTTTCTTCTTTCCTTTCACTTTTCCTTGTTCTGACATGGACCCACAAGGTGTAACAAGACAAAAAGTGTAGTAGCAATCGCAATCATTGCCAGAGGGCCGGGAAAGTTGCTTCCAAAATGTAAACAGTTGCAGATTACACATTACTTGCATTACATGTATCAACATGTGAATTCATAAATTCCGTCATTATCGAATTCATTGTGATAACTTGGTATAGATAATCCCAGGAAGTCAAAAATCAAAGTAATCCCATGACATTTGTTTCTCTGTAGCACTGCAACTCCTCAGCCTTTTTTTAATTAAATCACTAATTGCAAAATAGCTCATTATTAAACATAATTACGGTTGTCTACTGATGTAAATTTTAATTATACTTTTTGTTTGTGTCCTCCGGCTGTATGTGTTTAATAAAAATTACAAGATACAGGATCCCACCAACCCTGATGATTGCTAATTTGATAATAAAAAGTAAGTGATGCAGCCTGAAATTGCGTGTCAACAAGCTGTGTAGCAATCAGTAGCAGCGTTCATTCTGGAGACTTAACCTCCAGCCATTTTCCCCCTTTGTTGGCCTTTACTTTGACAGAGGCCAGGCACTATGAAACATGATAATCCTGATTATTACAATAACATCAGACACTGCACATGACCTCGAACCAAACCGAATGGTATGACAGGCTTGGACAAAACTCCAGCCATCAAGTCAAGCAAAATATTTTCTCTACCCAATCGCAAGGGCACATTGCTTCCTGTCCTAGAGACAGTGTCACCCAGTGGCTCCTTGTTTTCCATAAACCTTGTTTCCTGTGTTACAGGGCATTTTTATGGAGAAAAAAAAAAAAAAACTCTCACATGAAGCTCTCACTCATGCCATGTACAGTAGTTTACAGCGAGACAGACCTGAGATCATTGGTGTAGCTTGAACAGGACAGGGGCCTTCTTACTGACACCCGTTGGGTCATCGATGGCCAAGGCAGAGACACATAGATAAAAAGAGATCAGGATTTACTGCTGGTTAATCACTATTACATCAGTGCAATATACAACTGGCCTGTAGCAAATGTAGTTTTAGTATTAGAATGTGATTTACTCCTTAACTGCTCAATTATAATGAAGCAAAAATAGCAAAGACAAATCAGAAATACAATTAATTGCACACTACTGTTACACAACAGTAGTGTTTTGCTGGGTCGGACATTTTTTTTATTTTGTGTGGAACTTTTATTACTAAAATCATCATAGATAAAATGATTTTCCCCTTGGCTCCTCTTTAACATTTCATACATTTTTAAACCGTCCTTTATCTCCTTTATCCACCTTAGTTGGAGTGATGAATAGACTATCTGCAGACAGCTGAAGGGGTCTCATATTATAAATCAATGACGATTTGTAATTCTCTCCATTTAAACAAAGGGCAAACGAATAAAAACCCATTAAGATGACATGTGAATTGGCAAACAAACTGTTTAATTTGTGTCTGCTGTGTGAAGGGGGCTTTCCGTCGGTGGACCTGGGGACAGCCCAAATTTACATCTGATTGGAGTTTAATGGCCCATGGCCGCTTTTACTGCACAGTCACTATGGCGACCAAGCTTTTCTCAAGATTTTCAACAGACTAAAATGTCCTTTTTTTGTCCATTTGAAATGTGTCATGCGAGCCAAATGGGGCTGGGGCTTGTATGTATCAATTTGTTTCTGTTGCGGTGCCCACACTAGCCCTGCAATGAATATATGGGCCATTGAATCCCGACACACAATGGCCACAGCTGATGCGGTTGCCACAGAGACACGCCCACACAAAGGCTCGGAATGATGACATATGGTCCAAACCTGCCCAGTCGGTGGACCCCCAATAGGCTGACTGCATTGACGGACAAAACCCACGTTAGCCATTTATCCGTGCCTACTCATTTCATGGTAAGATAAACTTTTTATAAAGTTTCCACAGCCCATGCACAAGAAGTAAACGGCTGGTGAAAAAGCCACCATGTAAAGTAGGGGGAATTCATCATTAAGTGATTAACAAAGGCTTCTTTACCACCTGCTTCTACATTAATACGGGCATTAAAGGCCTCTCTTTTTGTTTAAGGTGAAAGGGAAGAGATGGAGGCAAAAAGCATTAACTTAAAGACATAATAGAAAGAAGCCTATGTCGGTAGTTTCAACATCTACTGAATGAAAACACTTCATATGAATGAGACTTTTTTTATTTCTGTTGCTGCTACATTAACTTAGCCACTTCCATTAGATACATTTATTTGAGTTTCGTACTTCTGGAAAAAAATAATTTACTGTGTCTTGTAAAGCGTATAGTTTTTATTCTTTGCATATGCACACACTGTACAGTGTTCTGTGTGTTTTGCCTTACAGTATTAAGGTCATTTTCTTATAGAGTTCATACAAGTTTATTACATTCTCTAGAAATAGTATAGTGTACAGGCTACATTCAAATGATAAATATGGTGTTAATGTATCATATATAAAACCTTTGTATGAAAGTGTCTATAATAAAGGGAGACAAGGGAACAGGCGTGTGGGTAGACAAGGCCTAATTCCATTAGGAAAGATAAGCAATGTGTGAATAAGACATTTAAGAGTCGAGCTGTTTCATTACTCACCTCTCAAGTATGTGACAATGTCATTACAACCTTTGTATGTCAGAAGGGCTGTTGTATTCAATACGGGGGCAACCATTTACTTAAGGAAGTGCAGATTCCTATACTTTTAACTAGCACTACAGAAACATTGAAGGAGATTTCTCTCATATAAAGGTATAAAATGTTTAGATCAAGTACTGACTTGATGAAGACATAACAACAAAGCAACTAAGAGTTAATGAGTTATTAGTGAGTTATTAGTTCAAATTCTGATGTCCACACTGTAAAGTTAAATTCATTTTAGTCAATATTTTTATCAGCCAAGCTAGCTGCATGGCTCTCGGGATGGCAGTGCTGGTCGGTCACCACTTTTTTCCAGTCTGAAATGCCCCATGAGGATGATGGTGAACTTGTAAATCTTTATATAGTGCCACCGGCAGATCAAATTTTTCATTTGTACAGTGAAATATCTCAACATTTATAAGATGCAGCGGCAAGATTCCGTACAAACATTCATGGTCCCCCTATGATGGCTCCTACTGACTTTGGAGATCTTTGCTGACTCTCCTCTAGCGCCACCATGAGATTGACATTAGTGATTTTGAGTGAAAGTTCTTGATAAGTATTGGATGGATTACCATGAAATCTGGTCATCAAGTCATTCATTTACCCCACACAATGAATTGTAATTACTTCTGTTAAATTTTTCATCTGGCACCATTATCAAATCAAATTTTTCATTTGTCCAAAACTTTTTATGTTTAAAGTTAATGTTAATTAGCAATAAACTAAATTTAGACTGTGAATATGGTACACATCAAAACAAAGAACCAGCTCACGACCAGGAAAACTGGTTAGAGAGTGGAACAAACACTTTGCTGGTCTAGAACGAGAATGATTGGCCAGCTGTGCAGAGTCGAGAGAGGGGCCAAGGAATGGAATTCTCTCTCTAGCTCTCTTTTTTCATCTGTTACACATCTTTTATCACCTTTCATGTCAACAACTGAGTGCAACACAATGAATGTCTTCCAGGAGAGGCTGTCTGAAAATGTGCGCCATTATTCCCACATTTAAATGAGTGTGGCCATTCCAAACAGTTTTGATTTCTGATGCAACTTCTTTTGAAGGAGCATAACCCGACCCTTTGTCTTGTTATACTGGTTTCAGTGAATTAGCAGAAAATCAGAAAATATGTTCCTCCTGATAAAAAAATTCAGAGCACCGAGTAAATGATTTACTGTGGAGGATATCACAAATGGCCAACCAGACACAGACACACAGACACACACACACATACATTGAACAATGCTTCCTACAACCAAATGTGTACACTGCAGATGATCGGTCAAGCCAAAGTGTCACATGATGTCAGCTAAGGTGACAGGGTGTGAGTGAGACCCGGGAGGAGAGCTCACTTGGTTTAATTTTGGAGGTGACAGGTCCTTCTGGATATGACCTGTCGATTCCCTGATTTCACCCCGGCAATCCGCCTGACTGTCTCCTGCATGGACGCCTCTATTGACCGCTGTCAAAGAGAAGGACCTTGAGGGGAACATTACCATGGGAGGTCAGAGACCCCCAGGTGACCTGGTGAAGCCCCCTTAAAACACTTCAGTGAACAAGCAGTGTCCAGAGCAGACCTGTTTTCAGCTGACACTGTAGTCCAATCAGGAGCTGTCAAACCGGAAACAGTGGGTAAATACACCATGAAATTTCAGATGAAATGCAGACTGAGCATCCGTCTCAATCAGCGAAGCTTTAAGTATGATGCTCCAGTTGTGTTTTAGCAGAGCATTTCTCTTGATTATCCTGTTCCTAGTTTTTTTTATTTATAACAAGGATATGATTATGCACAAAAATACACTGCACAGCTCCCAACACACATACACACAAACATCCTTTCTGTGATAGTATGAGCAGACACACAGATTCCCTCACATGTGCACGGGTGCACAGACCCCACCCTTAGACCCCACACTGCACAGCATTATGCAGAGCTCCCTTGAATTCACACAGAGATCTAAAAATACCTGTGAGGGAGGAAATCCCCACATTCCGCAGCAGTGGACCTGCACTACAAAGACATCCAAACAATAAGACTCTCCCGACTCGGAATCATCCCAGACAATATAGGAAGACTGAGGCATCAGAGAGTTGTTTTTCCCGGACGGATTGTTGTGTCTAGGAGTGGAAACCTCTGACCGCCGACGCTGACTCATGGCAACTGGTCATTTGTGAAAGAATGGGCTGCACCATGGGATGAACACATATGGGGAAACCAACCTGCGTCCGCAAATGCACAGATGTGGCCATAGACTGGCACAGGGTAATAAAGGCAATAGAGAGGCAGTGGCAATGGGAGGCTTCTTGAATACAAATATGAGCGGAGACGTCATACACAGTCGCATCACACAAACTGTATGGCTAACAAACATCCCAAAAAAATTCTCCTCGCTTCTCCTGAAGAAACTAAATAATCACAATAACAAGTTTGGTGCTCAGATTTGAGTTTTATATTGTATATTGTAATATAATGTAATATTAATGAAGTGTGGTCAAGTTGTGCATTTGTCCACCTGACGCTGTCTCCTAGAAATTACATTTATATATTAATCATTTGAAACAGCAATACAATTGAAGGAACTGCGATTCAGATGA
Organism: Xiphias gladius; assembly: GCF_016859285.1. Lineage (NCBI taxonomy): Eukaryota > Metazoa > Chordata > Actinopteri > Istiophoriformes > Xiphiidae > Xiphias > Xiphias gladius. The sequence goes on along the minus strand of NC_053417.1, from coordinate 12,990,070 downwards.
AATTTTTTGTGAACATAATGTGAAAACTTTTTAAATTACCATATTTGCCAAGTCCCAAACTTTGGGACATGTATGCTAAACGTGTCAGCAGAATGTCCACCGACAACATTTTTCCTACGTTATCTGCTTGTACAACAAAGAATGACTGAACTTTTTTTATGATTACACTTAGGAACAGTGCTTGGTTGCAGTTAGGGGAAGGTTGTGGTCTTGGTTTAATATTGTAAAGGTCAATATGGCCTTGATGAGACAGGCTGTGTTAAGTCCATCAACTTCTAACTGAAAGCACAGTGTTTGCCTAACCTTAACCAAGTGCTGTGGGTGCCTAAATATAGCCATAAAAAAAGTGTAACAATGCTGTACACTTTACAAGTGGATATTGTACTGCAAGATTAGATATTTTGGCAGAAAACGAATACTTTGTGAATATTTTACTGATTCGTTCACATTCACACTTTTGACTTGCTAAATACGTAAATTAACAATAAACATATCCTCATTACGTTAATAGAAAATGCAATCCAGTTGCAATTACTTTTCCTACAAAATTTACTTACTGTTGCATATTTGTTGTATGTAAATGTAATTTGTAGGAGACAAAGTTGGTACATTAATGTAGTGCTGCCTACCCTTGAAAAAAAAACACCTTTCAAGAGAACATATTCCAGGAAGCAATTATTTTTTGTTGCAAAATATAACTGGGACAACAAATTAGTAGTATATAAATGTAAGTTCTAGGAGATGGTTTAGAAGGCTTGGACATGTTCAGAAGGGAAGGCTAGCCTGCAATGGGCTAAACCAAGACTGTGGTTGGCACTTGGCCCAATATTTTTCAAGTACCGAAAAGAAACAATTGATATCTGTTTGATGTTTTTTTAGAATCTGTGTCATCAAAACAAAAGTTTGCGTAATCAAAGATTATTAGAGAATAACCTACATCTTTAGCAAAAAAAAAAGGGAGAAGAAAAGAAGAGAAAGGACACTCGGTTTTCACACCTCTATTTGAATGACTGACACTTAGTGGCTTCTTAAAAAGTCACCAAACAGAAGAGTGATAATAACAGGTTAATCAGACTGACTCATCTATGCCCTGTGAATCTATGATGTTTAGTGTTGTGGTAAATGTCAGTGGGAGGAAGCTGCAGCTCACATCTCTCTGTCTATCTCTGGCTATCATCATCAGTGTGTGGGTACTGCAGGGCTCAGTTCATATTCTCAGGAACAGAGATCCCTCATTTAGACAATGGGGTTTAATGACTCGCAAAACTTTTATTTGCTGACAGCTTGATGGGCGCTGGCATTGTCAAACCTAAAGGATGAAGGTAATAATACAAGCTGTTAATTTGAGGTTAGCTTTGTCGAGGGAATTTTGGTTCTCGTAGGCCGGTCCACGAAGAATGTGAGTTTTTTTAAAACAGCTATTAAAACAGTATCAGAAACATTTGATTACATAAAAACATGTAGCTGATATAATTTGAGACATATGTACACAATGGTATACACTTTCTGGCTTATGCTCATGAGTATTAACTATACGTTTTTATTCCTTCTAATGATTAACTAACATGTTATTCATGTTCTTCAGAAAAAACAATGCAACTTCTTTCATTCTTGTCCACAAGTCCAATTTGTCAAAAATTTTACAGGATTGACTATACTCAGTTGTAATCGCCAGTATCGGACAGTTCCTGCTATTTAGCGCTGATTGTACTCTTCCCACTCGGAATGTGACACTCAGGACTGAATGAGGATCAAATAAGGCCATACCTTCCGCTTGATTGACAGCTTAAGAAAGGCAGTCGGGCAGAGTGATTTGTCAACGGGTAAGAATCAACACAAAGAGCTATTGATTGGCAGGAGAGAAAGGGGCAGAGGACAATGAGTGCGGCTGTGGGATCTCACCAAAGTGATCAATACTGGAGTTCTGCATGAGGGAGCCATCTCACTCTGTGTTTATACAGTCAGACACAGAGCAAAGATCAGCTATTGTACAGCTGGACTGGTGCTGTCAGTCAGCGCAGGGCAACACTGCAGGGGGTGGCCGGGTATCTCGCACACAAACACACACAGATGTAAACGCTCTCACTCACATCAGCCTCAGAATATTCTCAGACCTCACAGTGGCTGGAGGCGCTTAGAAACAGACTGCTGCACCCACAGCCGTGTTTTTATCACATAGAAAATGAGTCATCGTTTCTTCTGAGCAACTATGTGGTTGATTCTGTAACTTCAAGAATTGCTAAAAGAAAGATCCATGCAAATATTTTTTTTTTCGCTCAGATCCTGAGATGTGTGTCATTTCCCCGCAGAATTAGTGCCCCTGTTACTCTGGACTATCAACACAGAATGCTGTGAACACATTTCAGATTGGCAATAAAACAAAATCTGGTTTTGATCCAATACCAAGCAATAATTTATTATTAAACACAGCTACTTCACTAGATCATTGTATAGATTTATGAGGTGAATGCATCAATAACAGGCTATCTATGACTGAATTTTCACTATCAACATTTCTTTTAAATATTGTCTACTAATTGCTTAATCACATGGAAGTTACAACAACAGTTTTTATTTGTAACTAAGGAGGTGGTAGCTGCACACATGCAGACAATAGGTGCAGAGAAGAAAAGCCTACATTCTCCGAGGTGAGTTTTCATGTGCCCAGAACAATTGTCTGAAGTGAGACGGATCTGTTTTTTGTTGTATTCATTCCACTGACACTAGTATCAATACTCAAAACAAGACAGTATCGGTAAAATTGACACTTAAGGTTTTCATCCACCCACCCACCCCTATAGTAGAAAGGAGTTCCTATGAAAACTTCAAACTTCACTCCAAGGTCTGTTGACTATCAGGAGCAATGGGGACACTGTTCTGGAAAGACGTGGTGCTGATGAGCACTAAAAACAAACTTACATTCACCTCCATTGTACTGGTGCGGAGGCAGAAAGATAAGAGACATGGGTAGATAAAACCAAAACTGCATGACAAGACACCCCCACACTTAAGTGGGAAAATGTGTTTTGTTTTTTGTTTTGTTTTGTTTTTTGTTGTCTTTGGGGTGAACCAACCCTTAAACCTACTTTGACATGTCAGTTGTATAGGAACTAGAGGAACAAATGCAGCATCACTCTTAAACGTCCCAAATAAAGCAGGAGATAGGGAGACATGAGGGTAGCGTGTCACTGAGAGATGCACGGCTAGACATTCGCAGAAGGAGGAATTGCCTCATGAATAGGCTAAGACTGAGAATAACATGCTAGACAGTGCCCCATGTGTGTGTTTGCCCCGTGTTAATCTTATCATGGGTCCATGTATTCATCATGGGGCCCAGTCTCTTCAGCTCTTGAGAGCAGAGCACGGCTGGAGATGAGTGGCCGTGCTGGATGGGTGATCCATCCCGGGGTGATCACCACCGGCAGACAGAAAGACACAAGCAGAGCCACAAGGCGGCCGCAGACGCACTGTTTACCTTCTGTCAGTCCATTGTTAAGTGCCACTAAAAAGCTGTTTGTTATATCAGCAGAGATAAGAGTGTGACAGTGGAGTGACTGATGTGTGCAGGGGAGTTTGAAAGTGTTGACAGATAATGTGTTTTAAAAATTCTGTGTAATGTCTGTTTTAATATTTAAACTAACACATCATTTCTCAACAATATTTTTCTTTGGTTTAGACACGGTAGTGGATAAGTAGCATAATCCACTCATGTGCAATCTACAACAGCTGACCTAGATCTGTCTACTGCTAATGTCAAATTGTTGACAGATCAATAAAAATAGACAAAAAAAATTTAAGCTGAATGGTAGAAAGGAAGGTCATGCCATTTGCCTTGATGTAAAGATGGTCAAAACACACCCAAGGACATCTGAATACCAGCTATGGCTTAAGTTATGCTAACACTTGATAATGTTTAAAACCAATGAAAATGTGCATTATTTGTAGTGGGGGCTTTGGTTGGGTATTGTGTTTGAGATTGCTTCGTTTCTTAGGCTGCTAATCTGGTTTATGATAAGTATACGTATAGAAAGGCTGTGGTATCACAGCATCTTAAGAAGATTAAGGCAGTTTTACTTTCAAAACATGATTCTATAACTGTGATGTTAGTTTTCAAGAAAGTGCAGCTCCTATATGTATAAAAAGCTTCTGACATTATGGACATTTTACCAGAGTGTTATGTCCCAAAAGGATTTTAATTAATGGAAATGATAGCTTCCTGAGTTATGCGGTTACCATATCCTGTTTGAATGACGTTTGACTAATGTCTTCAGTGAGTTGGGCATCAAGAAACCATTTGTTTTGTGTGAATGTGTGAATGTGTGTGTGTGTGTGTGTGTGTGTGTGTGTGTGTGTGTGTGTGTGTGTGTGTGTGTGTGTGTGTGTGTGTGTGTGTGTGTGTGTGTGTGTACCCAGCTGCATTCTCAGTTCTCTTTGCCGGTTCTCTCTGGGTGCATTTGTTTGGAGTGAGCCCGTCCACTTATTGACACTTGTCCCCCCGCCTCTTGCATGACAATCCAAGCAATAAAACCACGAGTGGAGCACACACTGTTCAACAGTTACCATAAGAGAACAAGAGCAAAGAGAATGAGTGTTTACCTTCCCAGGGCATGAAAAGAGAAGGAAAGGGAAGAAGAAAGAAAAAGAGAAAAAAAAAGACAAGGGCTCATCTCATAACTCCAACTCGCTACCACATGAAGAGCAAAGACACAATGACACATACACTCATCCCCTACACTACATTTTCAGTGTCTGCTTGGCTTTTTCCATTACAATCTATATGTGGGGAATATTCATGATAAACAAAGGAAAAAACAAGTTAATCTACTGACATGGTAAGGGAAGGAAGAGCTCATCATTTTAAAAAAGTGATGGCACCTTTTCAAATCCCGGTCACATCTGCTTTAAGGATTTGCCCCAATGTCCACAGACAGAGACGCACACAAAGGATAGCCCATATGAGATGGGACCAGACACCAGGACATCCTGTTTAGGGGACAAAGCCCCCCCCCCCCCACAGTTCTAAAGTGATAATGCTCTTGTAACACTGCGGCTGTCACCACCTAGCTTCGCCAGGGTCCAAAGAGGACCACAGGTCTCACCACACTGGGATAGTTGGTCAGGAAAGAAAGCTTTTCAACACTTCCCAGAGTAGAATATCCTTCTGTCAAACATGCCTGCATATATTTCATTTGCTAAATATAATACAGGGACTAAGAGTTTCCTTGAGCTTCTACTTATGTGATGGGAAAATGCCTAGGATGCTAAGTTTGCTTTTTTGTAAGAGACAGAGACAGGGAGTGACCCAAAAGAAAAGAGAGCCACAGTGAAACCAAACTTGTGGGTTCTGTTGCACAGTATGAAAGTCCCATTCAAAATCACTTAGATAATGATGCACTGGAACAAAACCTTGTAGACAGGGTTGGCAAGTTTTAGCCAGACATTACTTAACAACAGCGAACCATGGAGGACCAAATAGCATAGACATCGTTTAGACAGCAGAGATTACAACTAAAAACTTTGAAAGACCATATGTTACAACAACATATAACAAGCACTCTGCCAGTAAAACTGCTTGTAAAACTTCACAGGGCCATCAGATCAGATCTGTGTGGAGCGATGAGGAAACTGTAGCCTTCCTCAAATTAATACATTACTCAAAGATAAATACCATATTTCCATCATGTTTTCTACATTGTTTTTCACCGTTTGAGGTTTGACTGACGCTCTTTTAATTATGTCATGTTGTTGTGTCCTTTTCTCCTGCAATGGTTAAATGGCACCTAACTAGAAAGGTTAGTGCCAGCAAGGGTTTAACAAAATGAACCCAACTCCTAATATTTGCATAACAGTCATGGATGCAAATTAACTCACATTTTTTGTTGCCAACTTTTCCCAAATTTGATTAAAAGGTGCACTACATATGGGTGAAAACATAGCTAGTGTTTGAAATTCTTATTGTAGAAATGAATTTATCTTATCTAGAATCTAGAATATGATAAAGAACATGTTTCACTTCAGCTCTGGAGTTTATAATAGTTTAAAGTCATTTTTTGTGCTAAGCTATTGGCCAAAAACATCACGTACACATCGACATTAAGCTGATATGACTTTTCATTTCTTCCTCTGAAAATCTTTGCTGTGTGAAAAGCTCAACACCTGTATGCTTGAAAGGTGGCTTTTTTGTAGCTAGCGTCTTTACAGCGGACGGCAGAAATTGCAGTTAGAACAGCTAACACTAACATTACCTTCCAACAACAGCTCAGTCAAAAAAAAAAACAACTAACAAAAAATCTCCATGGAAGATTTTTCTGAAAAAACTCCTTCATCATAATCCCCTAGGCTACATCCATTAGTGAAACAAGTTAAAGTCTCTTTCTCACACTGCCACCTAACCACACAATGCAAATATGCACACTTAAATAAGCTTTTTTTCACCCACGCCACACACACATGCACACAGAAGGAGTGCAAGGAGAGTGAGAGGATGAAATACGCCTACACACAAACAACAGACCCGGATGGTGGCATCTTGAAAATAAATATGAATCCGATCAGAGTGCTTGATGTTCTCATGTGTCAAATTGGGGACGAGTCTGGGCATGTGGGGACACAGGATGTGTCACAGGTGTGCACACAAGCACACACACGTACTTGAATACAGTTCTAGGAGGTTTTCGAGCATTCGGTGGTGAATTTATGGTAAATTGAAATTCGTCAATCATATTAGCCAAGACAGTACCAATACTACGCGATCTATCTGGTGAGATTTTGATAATTTCTGATACTTTTATGTGTCAGAATGGGAACTGCAGCAAAATTTGTCTACATTCATGACCTAACATCACTCATTGTATTTCGTTTTACACCACATGATTTGCTTGGTCCAAAAATATGCAGAATATACAGTACCAGTCTAATGAATCAACTTTAATACGTTGAGTCACATTAGGTCAAATCAATTTTATTTATAAGTCATAAAACCATAAATTTGCCCTAAAGGGCTACTTACTGTGTTACTACAGTTTAAAAACAGTTTTATCTCTGCTATTCATGGGAAAATTGTTTTAATGCTCTCTTAACTCAGGATCATCAGCATCATCACATCTCTAAGCTGTTTCATTTTCACATCTCCTACATTCAGACGCTACTACTTTATTATTTACCTCTGAGACTAGTGCTGCTGAACTCTGAACCAGAGCTAAAATAGAGCAACAGCTGCCAAAGCTGCAGGGGAAAGACAGGGATGACCCCTCGATATATAGAACATAAATAAAATGTGTCCATAGTTACGTGAAAGGCTCCTTCGGGAACACCTACGAGTCTGCAGGATGGGCCCTAGCCCTGTCAAGAGGACTGTTTACTTTCTGTTGTGGAATCTGCACCACTTGCACAGGCTGTAAGGCACAGGCCTCATGGCTTGAAACTGGAGAAGCTGCTGAAAAGCCAAACCTGGCCTAAGAAATACGTTCTGTAGACAAGCAGTGAGGATCAACGGAGCCCACACGGCACCCGGACCCTGTGATATTCGATCGGGCTTGACGCATCCCATTCCGTCTTCCCACCCTGCCTCACCTCCTCTGTCTGCACACACCCAGTTTACACCCAGTCCCAGGGATAAGTGGTCCTCTGCTATAAATACCGACACAGGATGGAGGCTTGGAAGGATCCAAAAAAGAGTGGGTGGTGGGAGGAGGAAGGCACGTATGGCTAAAATATAAAAAGTGAATACAACAATATGTCAAGGAGTCAAATATGAGGTGACACTAAAAAAATCAGTTTATAATCTGTCAAGTTCAATCTCCATTGTTGCTAATTATATCATTTGCCCCAGTGCCCTTCAAAACAAGCAAGTGCAGATGTGTCCCTGTTGGATCTCACACTTTAGGGAGCCATTTTGTACTTTCTTGAGTTTCAACACCTTCTTTTTATCAGGTTCCCGCCCCTCTTGGCCTGTCTCTCTCTCTTCGTCCTTATCCGCCTCTCCCTATCACCCTCTCTGATTCTCAAGTAAACAGGTGCAAGGAGGAGTGTTCAGTGCACACATAGACTGACACTCTTACACACTCCATGCCCGACGCCTTCTCCAGCCCCGCCTCTCCCTTTACCAGAACCTGTGGCCAAAGCATGCAGAACATTTCCTTCTGTCCTTGTAGCTGCAGCGTCTTCAATTTGAGGAGCAAATATAGCCTGTCATCCATGTGAAAGTCAGAGCAGTGGAGCTCTCAAACAATCCACTACCAGGGGCAAACAGAGTGGCCCATTCATTCAGAAAACAACTGTCAGAGCTCCAAGCAAAAAGGCTATTTGTCCTTGAGATGATCTGCTGCCTGAGATATTGAGAATAGACATAAATTAATGTAGCCTGTATATATCTCCTGACAAAAGTAATCTTCAAAATGAAGAGGGGGGGGGGTGTCCAGCCTCCAACCAGTGAGGATTAACTGACACCTGATTATGTCTTTGGTTGCAGCGAAAACATTCTTGGTACTTAATGGCACATGGTTGCCTAGCACAGGTTTAAGAGAAACCCTTTAAAAAACAATATAGCTACCTCAAGACGAGTGAGACTGACAAAATAAAACCTTTGGTTTACTCTTGCCTGACTTCCTTATTTCAAGTTAGAATGGAAAGGGCAGGAAGCATATATCTATTTATTTTTTCACATTTATTAATGTAAGGAGCTTAGCTGATGTCCTTTTTAGTAGTTAAATGGATGAGGTGGACTGAGTAAAGACCCCCACCACCCCCACCACCCCCGTCCTCAGAGTGTTGCAGTCCTGCATGCGAGATGCAACACTCCCTGTAAGTGGTTGCATACAAAAAGAACTACGTGCTGGCTAAAGAAGTCCTAATGCAACAATAGCGACTGTGAATTTGGAGGGAGATTTGATGTCAAAAGTTTGGCGGCAACCTTGTGCGCGCGTTCCTCCATTCAGTCGCTAATGAGAACGACACTTTGTGGCTCCTCCGATGACCCCTACCCCCTTCAATAGCGACTTCTCCCAAGGGACGTGATGGCGCAGCTCCCCGAGGGACATCCAGCCCTCTGCAGGAATCCTTTTCTTCACCGGAGACGGATTCCCGCCCGTTTCGTTTTATGTAGGTACTGATGATAATCCAGATTTCCTCAGTACTGTAGCCTATGTTGTTGGACCTGCACCCCACTGCGTTGGGCAAAACAAGAAATGCAGAATTGAGGATTCAACGAGCCCACATATGGATATACACTACATTCAGCAACAGATATCTGTAAAATGACAGATACCGATGTTCTGCTACACATCTATATGTTCTTATTGTTTTCTAATGGATGTGCATTGTTACATTTATCTTGAATTGTATCTCTCTTCCTTCAACAGCTTCTTTAAGCGCTTCTTTAATGTCTCTCCCGTTAAACGTAATGCTTTTGCTTGTCGACCTGATTTTTCAGTGAAAACACTTTGAAAATGAGATTTCTTCATCTCCACATTTCTCAAACCAAGCAGACCACAGAGCAGACGCAGCAGCCTCAACCTAATTTGCTTACAGCCTACATGTTGCAATATAAAAATAGGATGGACTCAGTCAGCTCCTCTCGGGAGGGCATACTGCTGGATACGAGTCCCCCCACAGTCCCTCGTGTCCACGCCGGACCAGGCCCTGCTTCGGGGCGGCCACGCGTTGGTGTGTTTGCCTCCTCACCTCCGCTGAGCGGCTGCACGACCTGGCCAGGCCAACGGGGATTTAATGGCTGGCGCCGTGCCCGGCCGCAGGCCGACCCGTTCGCTCGGTTCTCACGACCTCAGCTCCGCGAAGGCATCTCTGAACTATTAACTCAGACGCTAAAGGCAGTAGGGGCGACCACGGAACCCACAGGCGGTGCCAACTGGTGTTTCAGTATGCCTGCGTGCAGAAGGAAGCTGCCTAAGCGTCACAGGCAGTGGGGTTTTCGGTGTGCCATTTACCGACAGTGTCATCTGCAGGGCACTGGCACACAGCAGGGTGAAAGTGAGAACGCAACTACACGAATTAACAAGTCAGTCCAACTGTTAGGGAGAGATGAAAATCAAGAGTTGTACAAGTTATCAGTGCAAAACACACATCACAAGTCACGTAGACCAAGGACCACAGGGGAAAAAAAGTACCTTTTTTAGATTTATTTTTCACGCTAATTTCACTTTTTATTTTGTTCAAAGAGAGCAAATGTCTTGTATTTATTCACAATGTTCCCAATTCCCAAATAAACATGTTTAGAAAGTTTCTTTAATACTGTGATCATTATATACGCGCGTGTGTGTGTGTGTGTTTTGTAATAAACTTTTCTTGCTTGTAGGTATTGACACAATACTACTGTTGTATTTTTCACGGTTTACAAGCGTGACACGATTTCAAGGCTGAATGTGAAACTTCTAAACACGGATATATATTTAAACAGGAGACGTGCACATAGCTTTAACTTTGCAACCTAAATATTTTGAATTGAAGAAAACACTCAGATTGTTTATCTTGCATGTGCTGGTGGCCGGGGCCAAGGAACACTTTAAAACCAACTCACTCTCGGCCTGTGCCAGCCGTGCGCACCCAAGACGCGCCGGAGGAGCATGAAATGTTGAGGGGGATTCGACCGGCGGTCATCAGGGCTGTAACCTGATCCAAAGTAAAGGGGCCCACCGGCTGCAAGTGGCTGACACATGGCTAGCGCCACGCCGCCCGACACGGAGACACTGCCCTCAGTTCCGAGCCCCACTCACCGGGGGAAGATAAGTTTACACCCAGGGATAAACAGAGACAGGGGGGGGGAGAGAGAGAGGGAGATCTTTAATACACAGGAAAAAGTGCGAGGCGCTGTGGGGCGAAAGGCACATGACCAGATGTAGGCCACAGATTGTATATACATAAATAAAACAGGCCAGTTCAAATGATCATGTCAGTGAGTGTGTGTGTGTGTGTGTGTGTGTGTGTGTGTGTGTGTGTGTGTGTGTGTGTGTGAGAGAGAGAGAGACAGGCAGTCGTTTTGGAGAGTCAGTCACAAACAAACTCCAAAATGTTCTATAACCTGCAGCAGTTCTATCAACTGCCCCGACTTTCCCCGGGCAGGTTTTCCCCGCCATCGAACCAAAGACCAACCAAGTTCCCTCGTTTTCTCCTTTACTGATGTGCAGGCCCACCGGGAGTGGAATTTGAACAATCGGTGCACAAAAGGAAGCGAGGATCCTTCCATATTCTCCTTTCACCGAAGCAATCTGTTAGTGACATTAACCCCTGAGCGCATTTCCCAGGCTCATGAATAGGGTTTAAGACTTCTTAAAGCTCCCGCTGCATACAGGATGAGATTCTTTTCAAACTTTTAATTACCTTTATAGCAATAGAAGAAAAAAAATACACCCCCATTGTCCCCTGGACCATTCTCCAGCGAGCCAGATGTAAAGAGCTCCCGCCAAACTGGTGACAAGGTGGCCACTTAGAATTTAGTAGATGAATTGATACTGGAGTTCAGATTAGGAACATGATCGATGGGATGGGGCTTCGTTTTCTTGCTTTGGCTCAAGCCGCTGTGAGTCTGTTTAAGAGTTCTGCTCCCAAACTTATCATCGATTCATCGATGTGACTTTTAGACACGAAAAGTAACTTTTTCTGCGCGGCCCCGAAGACGACAGAGTGACCCTTTATTCTCTTAAAGTACAACAAAGCACCAAGGGCGTGATAGAAAGAGGCTGCGGACAAGACATTCGTTTCTGAAAAGTAATTTATTAAAACAATGGGCCGTCACCCAACTTCAGTTCTTCTTTCCAACACAAAACAACAGAGAATATAAAACACGGCTTTGGTATAACAATCCATAACAACTCTGTACAAAACTAAAACCTTTTCATAAAAAGTACTTCATAACAAAAATTTCCTATAATTCTTCTGCATGTACAGCACGTTTATCACCGACATCCAAATGTTGGAATCAGACAATAAATTATAAAAAAATATGTGCTATATACGGCCACCCCTGTTCCATAAAACGAAACAACGAGAACTACTGGGGGGGAGGGTGTATTAAGTGGTTAGAGTTACCATTCCATGGCGGAAAAGTCAGAGATTCAACCCCCGCAACAGCTGTGCGTGCAGCCAGTCAAATGTCTAAACTGGAAAAGTAATGCAGACTGCTTTCAGGCGAGCCTCTCGTCCCTTCAACTACCAAGGCCGCCACACGGGCTCGCTGCTCTCCGAGCCGGCGCCGACCCCGACCGGGCTGACCGCCTGCGAACCCCCGGAGAAGGACGTCATCCCGTGAACCGGCGACGCTGCAGTCGGTGCCGAGCTGCCGTGCACCGGGCTGGCGTTAACCGCGACGGGCACCCCTGCGTTGCCGTAGAGGGGGATGACGGGGGCGGTGGCGGAGGCGAAGGCCGGGTTAGGGATCAAAAAGGCGAACTGTCCATCGGTGGCGGGCACCAGCTGAAAGCCACCGAAGACCTTGGGGGAGACGGCTTCGGCGGGGCTGAGTTTGGAGCCCATGGCAGCGCCGCTGATGGGCAGCGTGGAGGGGAGCTGCACGTGGAGAGGCTGAGCCAGGTGCGCCTGCTGGGACGGGGCCTGCTGCGGGTAGTTCAGGGACATCATCTGGCTCATGCAGCTGGACAGGTGGTTGAGGAGCCTCGACCTCACCTCCGCGTTCACCCCCTCTGAGGTGGACAGGAAGCGGGTGACCTCGTTCATGCACTCGTTGAATCCGGCTCTGTATTTACTCAGGACGGTGGCATCTGCAGCGAGCGCTGCTGGGGGGAAGAGAAAGGACGGATATTAGCGACGCGTTTAAGGCTCCGTGACTCTCTCAGCAGCTTCGTAACGACTCCATAGTGTCTTTCTACGCACTTATATGTCTAAATGAACTTACCGCTCATCTGTACGCGCTGCAGGTTCCTCAAGTGCTTCACTGTCATCTCTAAGATGTCTGCCTTTTCCAGCTTGGAGTGTCTGGAGCTCTGTGGGAGACAACACGAAAAAGTTGAGCCTGCATTCAGGACACGTTTAATCAGAAATCATTATCCCCGAAGGAGACTTGCTGAAGTCATCAACACTCGTCTTAACTTACATCTTTTTTAAGTGCGTCCAGGATGAGTGTCTTGAGCTGCCCAAGGCTTTCGTTAATTCTTGCTCTCCGGCGTTTTTCCATGATCGGTTTGGATGACTGCAAAGAATAAACAGTTCTACGTAAACTTCTTGTTCACCAATCAGATAAGTCAACTTGCAAACTGGATGTCCGGTCGCGTTATTACAACCGACCCGTTTCACCGAATTAACAAGCTGGACCGAACTGAAAGCTCCTTACTTAGGAAGACTCAACATGTTTGCGTGTGGAAAATTAAAGTCCTTACTTTTCTGTGCTCGCTGGCGTTTTTGGGTTTGTCCGGTGTGTGCGATCCGTTTGCAGGGGCACCGGCAATAGGGGATGCCGTCTGCTTTTCCATAGTGTCAGCGGGCATTGTTGCTCAAACCAGGGGGGAGGCGTAAAGAAGTAAATCCCTTTTTTTTTTGGAAGCGCTGGAAAAATTAAAACTTCAAAAAGAAGAAGAAGAAGAAAAAAAAGTTTCAGAAATTCACTCTGAGCCACTGCAGGAGGTGCGAGAGACGCCTGACAGTGGGGTCCACCGATCGGTTTGCGTTTGTTATCGCCGAGCCGTCACCTGAGCACAGGAGCGTGCGATGCACCGCGCGGGACCACTCTCCGCTTCTGCCTCCGACACACGCCGCGGCGGTACTTATAGACGGCTCGCGTGCTCCCAGTTCGTGTGAAACCCTCTCTGCATTCTTTCCCACACTCGCCTCAGCCAATGGCAGAGAGGACTCACCCATTGGACGCGGGGCAGAGCGCTGATTGGACAACACCCCCGCGGGCCGTCAGTCACGCGCTGCTCAATCAGCCCTGCAGGGACAAACAACAAAGCGGAGCGAGCAGCGGCGGCCGGGCCGGGCTGTGAAGTGATAAGGCGGGAGGGAGGGAGAGGGGGGGGACTGCAGTGGGTGGGTGAGGCGGGGGCTCGATGTTTGCTTCCAACTTCGCTCGGTGCTCGTTAAAAATGTTACACTGCTTGGTGTGTGTGCGTGCGCGTAGGCTACGGGAAGAATGTGGCAATGACAAAGTCTTTCAAGGTGCAGCCAGTAGCCTGCTATTTGACGGGGTGCGCTATGTATGTGAAGAACTATAGAAATCTGGGTATTTACTAACTTAAACGATTCAACCGTTTTTTTTCCGGCAGCAAATGGATCCGTGCTTCCGAGGAGAGAAACAGTCGTGTGGTTATTTTGGTTTTTAATGTGCCTCTGGGGCATTACAAATGCCAATACAGAGAACGAACCCAGAATATTTATAATTATTTACTCTCCAAACTTGTGTGCCCACTTCTCGGTAGTTGGAACTGCCTGCCGTTGACTAATAACCTACAATGTTTACTTATTTAAAGCATGAACATTTTCTTGGCCTAACATGAAAGCAAATACACATTTCATCTATTTTTAAGGCTCCTCTTGCGCCTCCAAGGAGAAGACATCTGTAATGGCACGCGAGGCGGTTTGCAGCAGCACTCACCAAGCCAATGGCATGCGGCCACTTTATGCAAATGAGCCGAGCGCTCTCCGATTGGCTGGGTGAATAGCTCCGTGTCAATCATCCCGGCGCGGGAGCCGCTCAAAGGAGTGGAGGAGGAGGAGGAGGAGGAGGCAGGCACATCTGTCCGCGTGCCACTCGCGCACAGTCTTCTCCGGTCTACGCGGAGCACGTGCCAAAACTTGGAGATTACAGCCTGGAGACCAAGCACCGTGTAATGTCAAGCCTGCAGAATCTGGAAACATTAAATTTAACTAGAGTAGAATAGAAAAGAATAGAAAAGAATAGAATAGAAAAGCATAGAATAGAATAGGCACATCGTGACATCTAGGCTGCACTATAAATATACTTGGACTGCAGTATTTCTTTCTTTTTTTTATGAAAAAGAGGCAACAGTAGTGTAATCCTATAATAATCCTATACCCTATTTACATAAAATCATTCAAGTTCGTCAGAAAAATCGAGGTATGGGTATCAGCGTAGATAAATTTAGGCTACAACAATGTCAACATTAAATACCACGCACTGATTAGGCTTTCGTGTCAGTGCGTCTCCTGGGATCTCTTTTTAAGAAAAGAGGTAGTCGATGCATGTGCAACCGTCAAAACCCACAACGATATTTCCCCTAACTTCCGATTGTCGACACGTCCTCTCCATCAGATTTTTGTGTACGTTTGAAACGAGGCGTGACCATGTTTGAAGGAGAAGAGCGCCATCTAGCGACTCGTCTGCAAAAGTTAACCAACGGGACGGGATGGATCTCGGGTCATTTAACGAAGTGAACCAGCGCATATACTCAAGGTCTTAGCTTTTTATCAAGTTATTTAAATATAGCCTATATGTCGAGTGCAATGTGAGCATCAGTTGTCATAGAGTTATGGGTTTTATGACCGCTTTGCATGAGATATAATGATTTTCTCCAGTGGTCATCTGTGCTCTGCAGTTACTTTCCTGATTTGATTTTCTTCAAATTCTGAAGAATTCCCAAGCATTTGCTCTGACTTTCCAATCTTTTTTTGATTTGGTATATAAATGAGGCACAAGAAGACCCTCATTAATCAGTTGTAGGCAGACAAGGACAAGCCTTTTTTTTTTTAAAATGCACATTGTGTTTAGATGACCACAAGGTGGCATATCCGTGTCCAAATTCATGTAATAAAACAATAATAAAATGGAGCAAAATGCAAAAGCTATTTTTATCAAATATATTTTATATGTTATTATCTTGTGAACTTTTTTTTCTACTCATATCTTTCTAATGGTTATTAAGTCAGACACAAATCAAAGATCTGTCACATTTCTTATATTATCCCCAAACATAAAGTTAACAAAAGAAAATAGAAAAGGAAAGTAAAACAGGTGGACATGAAACAGGTGAAAATAAGGACAAGTGCAAAAGAAACCACAGAGGAAAACAGTTGCAGTTAGATAAGTTACACTTAAAGTATGTGTTTATATATACATGTATTATTTATATTATTACATTATAACATTTACATTTATTACATACAAATACAAACATGCATACACTGTGTACATACACAGTAGGATTCGTATATGCATGCATCGCAACTGCCTATATATGTGCAATTTATTAATATTTATATGTTTGTGTACTTTATAAATTACATTACAAACTGTCTCACAAACATGCATGCAAAGTGTGCAATGTTGCATGTGACTTTAGTCGTATGTTATATGTATTTTAACGTTTCTAATGTGTGTACGTGTGGCTTTTTTTTGCCAGAGTTAATTGTAACGCAGCACAGACTTTTTGCAACTCTTATAACTGCATTACCACACGACAATAACGTAACTGTGGCAAAAATGAAAGCAGACATGATATTTAGTGTGAATTATGATTTAACCTATGCCAGTGTCAAGTGAGAGATGACGCTCATAAAGTAGTGCGATTATTGAAAACCAATGACTTCATGTAAAGCAGAAAAAAAATGCTAAACGACATACACAAACGTTAATATATACACTAAAACTAATTAAAAAAAAACAAAAAGTCAAATTTTAAGTTGCTAAAACCAGTCCAAAAGCACAGGCGGTGTACCAAGTTGCTGGTCACTCTCCATAAATCTGCAACTGTGACACAAATTAAAACTTTGTGTGAGTGAACAGCAGATTTCCATGTTAAATCAGTGGGTGTACTCCAACAATAGGAGCATTACAAACTCTAAGGAGGCGTAGATGTCATAGTAATAGTAAAACTGATGACAAAGTCTGTGATCCTCTTTTGGCCAGCAGTCTATTGAAACAGGCCAAATGTAATAAAATTTTGCTAAGCCCTGCTTCAGTCCAGACTCTCATGGAGCATCAGTCATTGTTCAATGGCTCATGTCCCCCCATGGGTGAGCTGTGCTGAGGCATGCTGGACACTTGTTTACCCAGGATCCTGAGTCTCAAGAGCCAGCTGTGTGTGCTTGGGCTCACATCGCTTTTATTTGCTTTTGGATTGGCCCAAATGATGCAGGTCTAATTCTACAGAGCTCCATTGCAGATTACACAACTGCTCCCTGCAGCAGTGGAGTTAATGGGATTTTGGTTTAATAATTCTGTGTAGGTGGAGCAGCACCTGTTGAACCGGATCTAAAGTCAGAACAACAAAGTCTGACAACTCTTGTTATTTCAAATTCTATCCATCGATAATTCCCCCTCGTCATTCCTGCATTTCAAAGATCTGGGCTCAGACTACAAGGAGAGCAAGAATTCCCCTTCAACTGAAAGAAACTTATTGAGTGACTCCATCATTAGAGCATCATTAAAGCTGATGCCGATGTGGCTGACCTGAGGAATGTAGAGAACAGAAATCACTGCTGTTTTTAAGAGACGATCAACATTCAGCTGACGAGAGCCAAAAGTACTTGCTTTTTGACTTAGCTTTATGAGGTAGAGGTCTGCAGAAGGAGATGTCGGGGGAGATGAAAGGGCCCAGAAGGAGGGACAAGCTGTGTTTGCAGATTTAGCAGAGTTCAGTACTCTGTTGTCCAGATCCGGTGAATGCTCAGCAGCTCCTTTTGACTGCCGCCTGCTTAATTTGTTGTTGTACAATGAGCCTGTGCACTTCTCCAAATCCATGTGCAGAATGCAGAAGGAGAGTCAATTATATCTGTATTAGGTGGTGTTGGCAGGGCAATCCCTTTATACACACTCCCTAATCAAGTGCTAGTAGATGTGTTTACCACGATGACTCCCCAACACTGAGCAGTCACACTGCCTGTTTGGTTGGCTTTTGCTTTGTTTCAGATGCTGTACCCATTTTATAAAGGAAAAGCAGAAAAGCAACAACACGGGATGCTACTAAACCTGTGGAAACTTCACTTTGGTGCATAAATCTCATTGAAAAGCTGTAAAATTTGGTCCTTTTTTTTTTGGTCAAGTACTATACTTATGTACAAATGTGGTTCTTATACTTTACGTGAGCATTTCCATTTTGTGCCACCTTACACTTCTTCTCCACCACATTTCAGAGGGAAATACTCTACTTGTCACTGCACCACGGCCTTAGTTACTTGTTACTTTACAGATTAAGACTGTAGCTACAAAATATTTAAGCTAGCTCAACCTCAACCAAGTACAACACTAAAATGCTGCTCATGTATTAAAACATATCAATGCATCATTGATAATATTCCAATTATATAATATGTAATAGTCAGGGCTGGGGACATGGATCATAGGAATACTGAGGTAACAAATCAAAGAACCCCCTCCCCATGTGTAAATGCTTTTGATTATTTGGATTCTTTTGCACTTTTATCCATTAAGTTCAATTATTATTTCGTGCTCCATATTCTGCATAACTTTTATTTTCCAACAATTAAGTCTAAATGCAATTTCAAAGCCTAAGATTATGGTGGAGAAATACTGACCATCTTTTAAAAAATGTATTCATTGGCCTGAAACTAAGTCAAATTTAAAAATGCCGATTAAGCCTGGGAAATACCCTTCATCTGTAAGTTTTTAATTTTGGAGTGTTAACTCCCTCAGGTTTCTTTCCCCAAAGTCCCAGAGAATACACAGAGGACATAACCTCTGTGTTCTCAGTGGTAGCTAAAGCCATAATGATAGGATAACTTTAGTACTTTTACCTTTTATGTATACATAATATTTATGTAGTACAGAACTTTTACTCATAATGGAGTATTTTTACAGTGTGCTAATACAAGTTTTACTTAAGTAAAGGATCTGAATACTTCCTCCACCACTGGTGAAACAAAGTGAATCCGGATACATGATGACGATCAGGACACAACCATTTGATGTTGTGTTTCCACATCAGAGATGACAGCAGGATTTCAAAGGTCCTGTTAGTACCAGTTAGTGCTGTGAGGTTTCTGAAACAAGCAAAGCCTGGATCCCAACACCAGCAGATCTAAGCTTCTGAGTGAAAGGACACCTGTGGCTGCTGCATTCACCTCCCACTTTAAGCAGAGGGATTTGCAGAATACCAAAAACACAGGGCCGATGGTTCATTATGGAATCTAATTAAACTAAATATTGAATAATTAAGGTTAACAAATACTTGTGTAAAAATATGTGCTCTTTTCCTCACAGACATTGGCAAAAGATCTGAAGGGATTTTCTCCTGCCAGGATGCCAGGAGTGGCCAGATGTATTAAAGTTTTGGTTTTTTTTACACCCATCAATTGGGCTGGCATTAAAACAGCTATTTTCCTGTTCAACTATTCCCTGTTTGATGTATTACGAGGTCTGCAGGGTGCTTTATAAGAGGTCAGAATTTGAATAAATTAATATGAATTTGGAAATATTTCTCATGGCATTACAGGGGTGGGTGCATTCAGTCAAAGGCTTCAAAGCACGTCAAACGTGAGGGAAAGTGGTATTTTACATGGACTTTCACTTCAGTCTTCTTTAATCTCATTACTCCCTTGGTTGTTTTCATATCAGCAAAAAAAAAAAAAAGCAAAAATAAAAAACCCTGAGATCAATTATATTTGCCTCACTTTTCAAGCGGCTTGTTGTCATTTTGCCATCTGCAGACCAGCATGTCCAGTACAATGTGGTGTATTCACAGAGCCTCTTTGGCTTTCTGAACAGAGAGAGACTCTTTTCTCTTGCTTCTCGCCCCAATTCAGGGCTTTCTTCTCCCTTTTAAGTGGACTGTTGATGAGGTTAGTCTAATCAGATTAAGTCAACTCACATTGGTCTCTGCAGTTTGTTTTCCTTCCAAAGGCGTCCTGACATCTCCTATACTTTTTCTTTATCCTCCTCTTTGCACTTTTCATCCAGGCTTCCACCCAAAAAAACCTTTTCAGCAGAGGTCCCAATGGACTCCTTTATAAACCGCAGTTTCCCAATGATATAGGTTATTTAGAATGGGTCACTTGACTGCAATACATGGGAAAGGCCTTTAAAGTTGTGCAGTGACGCATTTGGACATTTCCACCGGTGTCTGTGTGAATGCCAGAGATTAGGTAAACACAATGCACTAAATCAAATTTTGGAAATTGCTGGAACCTTTAATTTGATTCCTAAATAAATGTTTAAGTGACGTTTTGTAAACTACAAGGCTAATGCAATCTATACTTTTCTCTAGACACTTGGGTGAGAGAAGTGTTTTCACGGCCAACTTGTTAAATAGTTTTTAAGTGAAATAAATGTGATTTTATTGTTTCGATTTAACCAGATGTGCCTGTTATCCAAAGTGTTTCAAAAAAACAAAAAAAACACACACACAAGACAATATTTAACCATTTAAATCATTATTTCCATTTTGTTGTTTTTCTTGAAAAAAAAATGTCAAAAAATCTCTGAATGGAAAGATATGTTGCTGTGAGTATATTTTCTCTCCTCAAAATATGTTTTGGTAAGAATGTCTGGAAACTTTAGCATTAAAATACAAAAATGTATTTTAATTACTTACGGAGAAACTAATGCCCATAACATTTTGCAAGATATGAGTACACTTGTTTTCTGAGAGTTTGATTTTGTTGTTTTGAACTATTCAAGTCACGGAGTATTCCTACATAATGAAAATAAATAGTCATGGAGGCAAGAAGATAATTCAGATCATCAAAAATGATGTGGTGACAGTAGTGACCCACATTTGTAATTACACTATCAATTAAAACTTTGTACTTGTTGAGAAAGAACTCAAAATGAGTAATTGGAGGTAGTCATTAAAGGAGGCAAAAGTTTGGGAAGTTCTTGATCCCACAGTGAAATCAATTCTTTTTCTTCAAATCTGATTTGATTAATACGCGCAGATGCCCAGTTAAGAACATACCCCCCACCTGTAACTGTAAAATCTCTGAAGTTCTCATCAGTGCTGTGTCGTAATTTGATTCCCCCACTAATAACAAGCTAACAAAGACAATGAGCACAATGAGTACAGAGGAGGTCCTTTCAGATGACTTCAGAGCCCCCCCCTGAGAAAAGACATGGCAGCACACCGACTGAATGGGGGCTGTAGAACCATTTCAAGCTAATGGATCTGAGAGACTGTCCACATAATTACATTACAGCATTTCAGCAGCCCTTTGAGCTCCACACTTGCAGCTTGGGCACACCACAGCACTTCATTCATATCATAGCTCCACAGTGGAATGTGCTATGACAGATATGGCCCTTTTGGGCACTCTTGAACAAGGTTGCACTCCATGGGACTGGCAGCCCCCTCATCCCTCTGCATAGAAGTTCTTGGATTTAAAGCAGAGGGTGGGCACTGCAAAGACAAAGGATCAAACGTGCATGGCAAAGAAAATTTAAAAATCGACTTAGTGTCAAAGAAATGCTGCTTGAGTGCAACAATATGCATATTTTCCTGTTAACCTTGATTTGTCCTGTTCATTTTTCTTACTGGCATACTTTACACATGACATACAACAGACTTCACCGTTTCTGTTAAAAGGTAGTCTTAATAAAGACTAATGTTAGCTAACAAAGTGTTTTTGATGATTTAACTGTTTTTTCTTCAGTCAAGCTCACAAAGACAATTGCTAATATGTCATAGACATTAATGCTGCGTCCATCTTTTATGGTTTGCTTTTTATTTTTCTGAAATCAACTTTTTTTAAATTGTTTTCTTTGCAACTTTATTGCTTAAAACAACAACTAACTGTCAAAAACAGGTAAAAAAAAAAAAAAAGTTTTTCTAAATAAGGTTTTCTTACTTTATTCAAGTTTTTCCTTCATATCCAGGTTCAGTGTGTTTGCAAATAACCAACATACACACACAAAAACAGGCAGAAAATCAGCTTTTTTTCCTCTTTTGGTTTAAATTGAGCTCGTGTCTAATCCATTCCAGCCAAACCAAACACATGTAAAAGCAGAACAGGATTTTTCACAGGCTGTGGTGAATGCAGCTTGAATAAGTCAAACAGACAAACACAGAGCAGAAAAAGACACATTTGTCGCTGAATTAACATACCGGCTCCTCAATCAGTTTTGATTTGTAAAGAAGCTCTCCAAACCCTCACAGGCCAAATTATTCAAATTTAGACTGATGCTTTTCTCAATTTGTGGCTAAAAGCGTAAATTCAACACAAAAGTCACAGTCAATCCATGCCTACAGACCAAGTGGAAAATCCCTCAAACTAATATAACACAAAGCACCAATTTTGAGATTTCCCTCCTTGATAACCATATTAAAAGGTGTAGATGATCTTTTTGTTCAATTTCGTTGGTTGAAAAAATGCTTTGCTTTCTAGTTCGTCTGGACAAAAAAATGACTCCTTTTGTGGAGGAGCAAAATCAATGCAAATTAATCCTTTATTCATTCATTCAGTCTTTACACTTTTGTTTGGGGCCCATGAGCTAAACAAAATCATAAGAAAGGTGGAGAATGTGAACATTTATTGGCCAGTGGAAGAGAGAGATGACCCCACTCATTGGTGACAAAGACTCCTTTATGGCGCTGATGTGAACCCATGAAGCAGGGGTATTCCACTCTGACTGACCAGCACCACGGGAGATCCAACACACGCAAAAGTGGTGCCCCAGTAAAACCAACTCTTTTTACCCTCATAAAGGAGGTTAGGGAACCAAAAAAAAAAAACATAATCTTTTCTCATTCTTTATGGCATATTCTCAGGGACAAGGTGACAGGCAGAAGAGGCCAGGCTGCAAGCCGTGTGGCAGACTGTCGGTGACACGGACAGATTCATTATAAACTTTATGTAACTGAGGAAAATTTCCAAAAGTGGGTAAATTCTTTCATTATTTATATACTTGTCCCTTGGTCAGTGTAATGTATGATTAACTCCCCTTCAAGGGGAGCTCACAGGGTTTACGAATCAAAGTCTGTTTAAAGGTCTTGAGGAGTACCACTGAATATGTGAAAAAAGTTGCGCAAAGCCTTTTGTGGCTCCAGAGGGAGCTGCACCAAGTCTGGCAAATGGTCAGAGCTAAAGACAAGTTTGAAAATTAAAAAATGTGGGGGTTTGGAGTTCGAAACAAAAACGGTTACCACAGCCACTAGCATCATCTCTGCTTGAGGGTCGTGGCTTATATTTACTGCTAACACACCTGAACCTCTGAACCAGCCATTTTGCAGTCAAGTCCCATTGTGGGTAATATAGGCACCAGGTTTTGACAAGGAAGAAGAATGTGTGGAATAAAAAAGACGATATCTCTGGTTCTGCCGCAGCAGTTTTGATCCTTTTTTTAAAGAAAAAAAAGTGCCACAATGAGTCTAATGATGTTATAAGAGTGCAATGTTAAATCAGTAAAGTGTTATTTTAGCAGTCAAGCAATTGCTCAGCTTCAAATTGTGCAGAACTCAGCAGCCCGACTACTGACCAAAGCAAAGCATTTTTGGCTGGACCGCAACAGTGGGGCCAGACCTATAAACACAAATGTCTGTGACTGACACCATAGGTCAGCCAAATGCCACGTGACTAAATGCCGAAGTTTCACCATTGGCCGCTGCTCTTCCAAAATGAACCGGCGCAAACTGTTTCTATTCCTCCATCAGGAGGTGTTTACAGGCAGTGTTGCCAACTTAGCGCCTTTGTCGCTGGATTTACAGACTTTTCACACCCGTTTAGCGACTTTTCTTCAGAAAAGCACCTAGCAACAAATCTAGCGACTTATTGGACAAACAGCTACTTTCTGTTGAAGAGAGTCACCAATTTTGCCCTGTGAGCGCGAGGTTGGGCTTTCCCTCCTTAGGCCCACCTCTCTATGCGTCTCATTCAATTGACCACGAGGAGACTGACACAGACATGAGTGAGCTTCTAACTTTCTCTCTGAGTGATGTAGCCCACAGCACAGCCGTCGGCTTTAGCTTATGATGATTTTGTCAGACGACGTCACGGTTAGAAAATCAGTATTTCAGCAGTGCAGAGCAGCAGCTTGGAAATGGCTCGGAAGTGACTGCTGGTTAACATGTAGTCCTAATGGTCTGCGTTTCAGTCACTTTTTCATACTTGTTCCGTTGTCTGACAACAGAAACAGAAAAAACGTGTAACTGAAGCAGTTTTATTGGAAATTCGGCTGTATTAAAATACTGTATGTTTGAGTGCAGACAGTAGGAGAGAAGCAAAAAGCTAAAGGGCAGTCCAGCCATATACTAGGTTTGATCACACCAATCTTTGTGTCTTTGTCCTAGCTGCCAAATGTCTTTTGGAATACATTTTTAAGTACAATTATTTAAATCTAACACCTTCCATGGTTTGGCATCAGAGTATAAAACTGAACTTATTTCACAATTTTATTCACTATACTATATTGTATTATTTATTTATATTTTTTAGTAGTTACTTTCTTAGATATTATTTTGTTAAATCTTTTGCACTGTTGAGAGAGCTTGAGGCATTCATAATCAGCAGTGACTGCCTTGGCTGTAATTGTTGTGTATTTGACAAATAAAGTCTTTGAATTATTGAAATTCAAAAACCACACTGTCCTCTGAGGCCATGTTAAAAATGAAGGGTGATGGCGCTTTGACTCTTCTGGCTCTTGTGCTCTGGAACAGCCCTCCACTTAGCATCAGGTCAATTTAGATCTTGTCTTAAAACCCACTTTTCCTCATTAACATAAGAACAGACGTTACCATGAAAAAGACAGGACCGTGACTATCAGACAAATCACGTTCCACCACTCTGAGAGCAAGAGATGCTAACTTTGCAAGACGCTGGTGGAATACCAATCCTTGACTCGGTCCTTTATTCCACAGTTTTCTTGTTGAAGCTGAACTCAGCACATTCCTGCACAAGGCCAGAGGTAAAACAAAGGACTAGCAGGACAAGGTGCTGGGATTTTTTGATATCCAGAGTAAAATAGCAAAGAAAACCACTGTTGATACTGGTCATTGCTAAAATCATCTAATAATAGCAATAACCTGCATACACAATGGTTGAACCACGGGCCAAGGGCTAACAGCGTTTCCATGCTTGTGGTCACCTCGAACATCATCCCATCATCAAAGTCCTCCGTAAACCCCAAACACCACCGCCCTTCCTTTTCCCTCTGATGTGGAGATTCACACACTTCACAGCACGTACCCTCCCTTTAACTTTTATTTTGAGCCAAACATTGCAGAGGAGACGATTTGTGTCTTTGAAAACACTATGTATCAATCACATCAAAAGCCCAGGAAACAAAAGCGGAGGTTGGCAGCATCAGACAAACACTCCCATTAGTCACTGTGTTCTCTTTTCACGTGTATCACATCGTGAAGGAGGGGCTGATTACTCTGGAATATCTCACACTGTAAAGGCAAAGAGAACCTACCGCCTGGCCCATTCAACAAGCACGGAAACAAGTGGACTACTGTGTACTCAATTACAAAATACACAGATCAAAGAGCACAAAATGGACTTCTGTTTCTTGATGCACCATGTGGCACAACCTTTTTCCTTACAAGGCCCACACACTCGATCTTCCCACACTCATATACAAACTCACCATTAATAGGGTCTGAAAAGTGTGATTTTCAGCTCTCCCTCTTGTATTTCTTTTTCTTGTCCCACCGCCAGCCCCCTGCCTGGTGCTGACCCAGCCAGCAGACCCCCTCTGCCCCCTCTGTGGCCCCCTTCAACCCTGGGAAGAAGAGGCCCACGCCGGAGCTACGACTGGGGCTCATTAGCAGCGCCCACCTGGAGGCTGGCTGGGGTCTGACAGGGGACCATGGGGACCAAGGCCTTTATCTGATGGCTGCGAGCAGCGGTGTGACACACAGCAGGGGCAGGGCTGCTGCAGCATAATATACAGCACAGAGCACCATCAGATATACAGTATATGCTCCAACAGCCCTGAGATGATCAAGCTTAATCTGTTTAATTGTTTCCTTAGCGGAGGCACACCTCTCTCTGTCAACCCACCAGAAACCCTTTCTCCAATTCCCTCTCATAAAAGTCAGACAGAAAGGTTATAACTCTTTGTTTTGATGGTATCACTGCAGTAGAAACAGTCTGTAAAACAATTGTGGAAACAAGTAACTTTTGTGTACGCTTTCTTTGAAGTCTAGCCACCTTATGCAAATTCAGCATCTCATCAGCCACTGACTGGAGCTTCTCCCTCATCATTCTGACTAACATATCTCACCTTTTGTTCGGGGGGAGTTGTTTGCTGGGAATCAGTATATGGTCTTGTCAGCTGCTGGTATGGGGGTGATGCTGAGGTGTGCTGGTGCGTATATGTGTAATACTCAGATGGTCTGGAGCCCCTGTGGTGAGATGCCTCCAGCATTCCACTGGAGGAGTAGCAAGTCCCCGGAGTCATGTGGCTCCAGTCATGCAGACTGAATCCAGGGATTCACGTTGCTGTTTGACATTGTAGTATCTAAACGAAAGCCTTTTCAGTGGAATTTGGCTTTGGAATTACGTACATATATTTTTTATATAGTGTCACATGATGCTGTTCGATATTGGAAAATTGAATTCTGCTAATCTACTGAGGACCACCTGATCTGATTTATTGTATACCTCTGTTTTTTTAAACAATGTAATTGACAGAATCAATTAATTGAAAAGAAAACATTTGCACAAATGTAACAAGTAACCTCCAAAACCATCCAACCAAAGCACGTGACAGGATTTTTAAAATCATATTAATCAGGAAAATATTTCTTTAAAAGATATCCAGAAGAAATCTTCTTTCAATCTTGCCCTGTACAGCCACACTCTACCTGATTCATTATCAAACTCCTTCTAAGTGAGAGCCAAAAATTTCTGTTTGTAAAGGTATTTTCTCAAGCCATTTTTATTGCGTGGTAAATTATCAGTCGTCGTATAACATTTACTCAGCTATAATTTATTTTTGATTGCCCAGCTTTTATGGGCTTACAGGACACTGAATAACCACCAAGATGGTCACAAAATAGTTTATGATGTCCACGCCACATCTACAAAAATTTCAAAAGATCCTGTTTGAAATAGGAAAAATGTCGTATAAATAAGGATAAAATTTACTCTTTTGCCAAAACAAAAATTTTCTTATTAAACAGTCACTTCAACATATTATGAACAACCAAAACAAATAGCAGACACTTTAGGCAATGAGTTTTGTCCTCAACAATGCCAAGATCCTAGAAAACACATAAACACTGCTTTTCGAGAATACCTTTACATGGGAGCAAGAAGCCTTCTCTTTTTTCTAATTATGCTCTATAATATATGGTTCTGTATAGTAAATATGCATGAAAGCAAGGTGGTTTTGTTCAAAAATCTATTATCCATTTGCTTTGCAAAATCTGAGGATCACATGCCCTGAAATTTGTGCTGAATGAAACAGTGGGGAAGACATCATGGTTTTATTCAGCTAGTAAAATCAGCAGTGGCCCCAAGGCTCTCCTCCTCCAGACCTTTGGACCTGAGCATGTACAGTGTCAGGTGAAAGAAACCCAGAGGGTCATCACTGGGACATACACATTATATCCAATACTAGAGTAGAGATATACAGAGCCAGGTCATTCTGGTTGTGGAGTTTGAATCGTAATTAAGACCTTTGTCCACCTTTAAATGTTTCTTCTTCTCTGCAATCAATCTTTCTGATAACTGAAAACCTTCTAAAAATATCCTGGGTAAGGGTGAGCCTTTGGGTTGGTGAGATCAAAGAGGAAGAGTTTGGCTGGCTGATGGTGAATATGGACAATGGATTGGTCATAATGACTGGTAAGTCTCAGTCACGGACCACCACATCAAGGACAATTAGCATTAGCTTGACTCTCCGGGCTCACCCCTTAAGCAGGATGAAAAAAAGTGACATGCTGACTAAGCACATTCCACCTGCAGCCTGCAGTTCAAAGGGCTCCCAGGATGGTCACAATCTTCACCTCACTGCTCCCCTATATCCAGCCACCACTTACCCTGAGGCAAAGCTCACCCTCCTCCACACCGTGGGTGACCCGGTGCTCCATCAACAACGTCCCAGCCCATTCACAACACATGGAACTACTCTGAACACTGGCGGAGGCGCTACCTGCCAGCTAAGTGCCTCAGGTGATGATTGAATGGGCTTGACTTCAGAATTAGCCACACCTCTCCCCCCTCAGAGAGGGGGCATGAGGGAGGTAGCATATGGCCGGCTCGGATGAATTCCCCCACTGTTTCAAAAGGCTCTCAGAAGCCTTCAGGGTGATCAGAACTTCATGCTCCTCTTTACTAGATTAAGTCTAATAATCTCCCAGTAACGAGACTTTAAATCCAGAGTGGTAAAACATTGGGCCCGGGGGTTCACTAACACACTGTGCATGCTGTTTTTACTTTAACACTTTATTTTATGACTGGGAGTCATCAACTTTCTCTTCATCTGTGCGCAAAGATGGAGATTTGTTGATCGGAGGCAGAGATTCCCCAAAAGCAAGTTTCCTGGATTGAATCTGTGGGACATCCCAAGAAAGTCCATTTCAATGTTCGTGTTAGAAGACCAAAACACTGATGACAGAATAAGAAGAGTCTGAGACTAAAAGAAAATTCTAGGATATTGCAATTTAAGTTGTAGTTTTACCCCTCATTTCTGATGATGGGTACAATAAGATTTCACTTACAAGTAATTGCTGAGACTTGGGAAAATCACTACAAAAAATTATGACATGACAAGAAATTAGTGGTCACACAATCAGATATGTATTAAACAGCCTATAGGTTAGCCACATTTTCTGTACCGCTTAATTTGGAGGAAAAATGAAAGCTGTTGCACCTGAAATGTCAGTAACAACCCCTTGTTGCAAAGGAAAATTGTGCATATACAGCTACGGCAGGTACTGTAAGTGAAACCACAAAGTTACTCTGTAAACTGAATTGTCTTTAACAATCGCACTGTGTTCCCAGACCTCAGCAATTAATGTTAATAGCCATGTTATTGAAAAGGCTGGACAGGCTGACATATTTGGAGTGAAGTATCTTGATAACTACTGCATGGATTGCCATGAAGTTTCGTTCAGATATTCATGTTCCCTGGAGGATGAACTGTGGTAACTTTGTTAATCGTTCAATTTTTAATCTATCGCCATCATCAAGTCAGATTTTTAATTTATCAATCGTTTTGGTTTATTACCAAAAATCTGCAAAAGTAATGACTTTCTCATCAGCCTCAGCTGTACTTTTGGACCAGTGGTAATTACAATTGTTAGCATGCCACTACACTGGACTACGTTGGTGAACCTGCTAAATATCAGCATGTTAACATAGTCACTATGAGCATGTTAGCACGCTGATGTTAGCATTTAGCTCAAAGGACCTCTGTCCCTAAGTACAGCCTCACAGAGCTGCAAGCATGATGGTAAAGATGGTAAAGTAGTTAAAAACGTGTCGTTTTTAAAAACGTGTCGTTTTTATCTGTAGGACTGATGGCCAAAACTAAGAATATATGACCCTAGAGTCATTCTTTGAGATTGAGAAAATCTTTGCAATGTACCTTTGCATTGCTCAAGACTGAACGTATAAATGGTAATATAGTATAATGGTAATATAAGCTTCTCTCATTAACTCTGACAGAGAAGTTTTCTGGACTGAATTCTCTCTATGTTGCTTGCATAAATGTAAACATAAATACGATAAATATAAATGGACGATAGAGCATGAACAAGATAGCTCCAGGTTAGGCTTTTAAGCTCCACTTCTAAAATAAGAACATAGACTATATCTCAGTATATTTTTCCTGTATCCTCTTGTGTACTCCTGGTTTCATGATCCAAGAAAAAGAAAATAAAATGTACTATTATTCATGTGACGGAAATCAAATTGATTTAAAAAAACCAATAAACTCTAATAGAAAAACTTTCATTTAACTTAAGTAGTTTTGGTAACTTTTATATCCGAAGTGAAAGGCAAAATGGCACCACTGTAAAAGTTATCATTCCCTAACTCATACTGACATAAGGACAAGAATGACCCTGGTTACCTTCCTTGGGAATTACTGTTGAGTTCATAATGAAGCACGGACTCCCACTGGAGTGTTGATTAGGCAGATGCCTTCACTGAGCTACAGGACCAAGCGTCAGGCCTGTCTCCTGCCCTCCAGGGACTCAATTCATTCATTCACTGTAATTCATGGCTGACCCCGACACAGCCCGGGATGCTGCACCCTCTCTTCTCCCTACTCATTTAATTTGGAGCAGAAGCAGTGGAGGCAGGAAGGAACCCCAGCGATGGAAGATATTAGACTGTGAGGGGCGGCCTTGAATAGGAAATCCACCCGGAAAACAGAACTCGCACATTATTTGATCATGTAATATGATCGCGCATGGGCAGTTTTGTCAGTGGTTCTGAACATAAACAAGTTTCTCCTGAGGGTAAAAAATCAGTCTTGAGCCTTCTTGTAATCATCAAGGCCTTTCTGAAGCTGCTTCATGTGGAATGAACTGGTAGCATCTGGACTTAGCATACAGGTTTCCAACCTTTTTGGCACATGTCCCCTTAAGAGTAAGGAAGGTCTTTGTACAATCCCTTGTCACAGGTTTAATATGTTTGTGAATTATGAGCAGGTCAACTAGAGTGAGTTTCCCCTTTCAAATAGTTCAATTTGAATAATTTTTATCTATCTATCCTGTTTTTTATACAGAAAAGGAATTATAAGAAACAGTTTTATGTAAAAGAAATGATTCCCACCTGTTAATAATCTCACAACCAGTCATTTTGCAATCCTTTTGTGGGGTCCCCTTCCTCAGCTTGGGAAACACTGACTTAGAGAGGGATTTAACTTTCACCCTAGTTCTTAAAGGAAAAGAATTACATTTTCAGGAATGCATATTAGCTTTCTTGTAGAAAGTTACATGAGGAGATTGAAGCTGTGTTATGGTGTCATTATACAAACATCTGTACATAAAATATGAAGCTACAGCCAAGAGGCCTTTAGTTTAGCTTAGCAAGGGAAAACAGCAAGCCTGACTCTTGCCAGAGGCAAAATTAAGGTCTAAACAAACTCTAGAGCTGCTGGTATAGGCATATTTTCGAACTTGGGGATGGAGCCAGGCTTGCTTTTTCTCCATTTGTAGTCTTTATGCTAAACTAAGGTCTCCTGACTTTAGCTATATATTAAGCTTACAGACATGAGAGTGGTATCGATCTCCTCATTTAACTCATTTAGTGTATTTTTAGTGTATTTCCCCAAATTTGTTGAAGTATTCCTTTAATAAATCCTGTAACTTATGCAATCTATACAATACATACAGTTATCAAGAATGCATCTGTGGGTTTTACAGTGTTAGAGGCATTTAAACAAACACCCCAAATGCAATTTTTTAATTTCTGTTACTAGTCACTAGTTTGTCATAAAGCAGTAGGTTATGCCAAACTAGTCTTTGTGGTCATATCAATGGTTGTTAAAGTTCTTCAGATATTGGTTGTGTCAAAGGTTTGGCCTCTGCATCAGATCAAAACAAATCTGTATTTGTTCTGAAAAACACGCTGAAGACAATGGCATTCCAATCTGGAGACAACCAAAGCCTCCTCACCAGGAAAAGGGACCAAAACAAGGTTTCTCGGCTTGACGGTGTCTCTTCCGACCTTATGCCAGACAGCCGACTGGAAATGCCAGGAATGCTAGACTGCTGCTCAATAGGAGACCATGTTCCACTTATTGGCTACTGGTGGGCAGAGCCACGGGGACAATGTCCAAGATGAGTTCCCACACAATAGCAACAAGACATTTATGGCTCTTCGGCCACGGAAAAAATGAGAGGTTCACACTCAGGACACTTGGGGCTCTCGTACTCCCACTGACACACTGGGAGAGATGCCTCTCTGGGCTGACACCCCGGACATTTTTGGGCCGTGTCTGAAAGGCTGAAGAAAAGGTCTCCCCTGAAACCAACCAGGCTGTCCCATTTGGGATGATTTAAATGGCCTGTTATTACCTTTCTTAGCCATTGTCTCTCTACTGGTATCCGAGTCTTATGATGCTTTTAATTATTAGTTTCACCAGCACTCACCAGACAGGAGCCAGCAGAATTCTGGCTTGGTATTTCACTGGCATGTAAAAATTACTAGTGAAAACCCAGGCAACCAAAATGAGAAATCTGGTCTCACTTGTACTCAGCTATGCAAATTTAGTCA
Source organism: Xiphias gladius (assembly GCF_016859285.1). Classification (NCBI taxonomy): domain Eukaryota; kingdom Metazoa; phylum Chordata; class Actinopteri; order Istiophoriformes; family Xiphiidae; genus Xiphias; species Xiphias gladius. Next base: position 12,958,024 of record NC_053417.1, on the reverse strand, counting down.
CACATTCTGTGTATAAACTGCAACAAAATTGTTATAAAATCTGGTAAGTGGAGATGAAAGATGTAATAAGAGGGCTCATCAGTGTATGAGTGAATTTTTTTTCCCACTGATTTGCATTAATTTATAGTTTTACTCCAAAATAAATGACTGACTATTTAAATGAATGACAGCTAAGGATCAGACAGATCACAAATATGAAACATATTTTAAGGAAAGTTGTTTACATTATTCAGTAGTTGTCATATTGTTCACATCTTTTCAGACTAAATCGTCAACATTTTAAGGGTGTTAAGCAATGAACAGTAATAGTGAATGTACTAACTTTTAAAAGCATAGCGTTTTTAGTATGAAAGTGTGCATCAAAACTAAAAGGTTAGTAAAGAATGGTCAATGACAGTGTGTTCATTGATAATTTAACTTGATAAATAGGATTTTAATAGTCTACTGCATGTGGTCAGATATATGTAACTTGACTAACTAACTGAGGGTTTCTCATACAATTTGTCAGATTTGTCATCTGAACTCTAGCTGTGTAAAATAAAATAGAGACAGGGGAGCTGCTAGAGATTTTGACCTCCTCACAGCTCAATTGGGGCTTTACTGTATCTTTATTCACTGATGTGTTCCAGCATTCACGAACATTTCCCTCAGTCTTGGGAGAGATTAATATGTTGCAGGTCATACTTTCAAACTCCTGAGTCTACTGTTACATGCAAATCAATGCCAATAAATTATTAAATATATTGAGAATCATGCATCAAGTAGGCACCAGACTGACTGACTGACAAAAAGATGTTTGGAAGTCTATGGACTGCGTTACAAACTAATGTTATATATACACAAGAAAGAAACGATATTTAGTACTTCATTGTTTCTATTTTCTATTATTTGTTTTTGCTAGTGGACAAGTCTCATTATCTGACTTCGGAGCGGATCGTTTGATTGGGCTCTTTCATCCTGCAAATCATCTTACAGGCTTCAGACCTGGAGTGCCACCTACTGGTGGCACATCAGAAAAGCAGGGGGAAACTGTGAATTGTGGGGTCATCCAAGAGATGCATTTGATTTTAGTCTATTAAACATAAGATTCTAACTTTCATTTGAATTTAAAGTTTTATTCTTTGACTTCTTGGACCAATGTAAAATTCTATAATATACATTTCTTTGAAATATTGTTTTGAACGCCTCGTATGTACATTATATGCTTCCATACTTGTTACAGTTGAAAATTTCAGTTGCTCCTTTTCTGCTCATTAGAAAGGTGTGTAATTATTTTCACCAATTAGTTAAGACCTCTTCTGATGCTGATTACTTCATAAACTGCTTTCATACTGCCAATTAGGAGCATGGACACATCGAAACCTTTTCATGAGCCTCCCATTTCCTCACTGATATCTATTGTACTCTTCAGCTGGTCTGCTGCTATTTGAACCCGGTATCCAGACCTTTCCCAATTAGACCCACCTTCCACTTTGAGGTTTACTTGCTCCAAGACGAGGGAGAAAACAGAGTCCTTTAACAAGTGGGCCCCATTCTTATGTTCACATGGGGAAGTTTACCCACATCTGTCTCAGCACCTAACCCCTGGAAGAGAGGGGGTCAGTACCAAGGCCAGAGGTCAGCACTTGTCCCATTGTGAGCTAGAACCAACATGAACCCCAATCGAACACTGCGGTCAGCGGGAAACACTGGCCGGTTGGTTTTTAGGGCCACGGATGTGTGAACTGAACAGGAGTTGTGCTTTGAGGCGACTTGCCGCACGGAAGCATTTGAAAGGGACTCTTCAGGTTTCTTAATTAAGTAAAGAACAAATAGTTGTGCTGCTTTGTCGCGTCTTTTCTGCATCATCAATGGCATGAACACAAATAGAAAACAAAGCTGTAGTTTGAGAATTTGCAGGTGTGCATGGATTTGTGTGAAGCTACTGGAAGAAACACCTCCATACAAAAAAAAAAAAAAAAGTGTATGTGGCACTCAAGGGGGAGGTCTGTATGAGAACAGATCTAGTTAGGAGCGTCACAACAGATCTGACAAAACAGGCGGTCAGGTCAGGCCAGGCTTGCTGCAGTGACCTAGCGGTATAAAAAAACAGCAGTCTCGCTCCCTTCCCCGGGTGCTCCTTCTTTCTCTCGCTCGCTTTCTTTCACTCTTATCAGCAAGCCACCATCTATAATTGACCTGATTCCCAGATTTCTGTTCCTCTGACCACCCTTGCCGTAGCATAAAAGTGGGCAGTATAGGTGGCAGAAGACTGCCTGGCTGAAGGGAAAAGGAACGTAAAAGAAAGTATTCTTCTAACGTCTTGAAAGAAAAAGGAAAATCAGCATAATGACGTGCTCCCCTACCACACATTCACTCTCTCACGCACACACACACTCCTTCTCCATACAGGCCCTCCTCCCACTCCTGTCCGCATCAAAATCTTGATTAACCTCCTCTCTCACTCCCCCTTTCCCACCCACTCACATTCACACATACACATAGGCACAAAGTGCCTCAGAGGCCCCCTGACAGATGGGGAGAGGGGTTTCGGGGGGTTACTCTGAACAAATGGCACCCTGGTTTAGTGTGGTGTTGTCAGGGTTTGAATTGATCCCCGGGACTACAGAGGCTTCTCTCTGCCAGTGTGTCACAATGGCAACAAGTGTGTAGAGCTGGGAGCAAGCTTGTACAGGCATGGGACCCATACCTCATGAATGATAGCTTAGCAAATGGCCCTCCTTTCACTGGCTTTCATTGTAGAGCCATCTCTCGTTTCCTTTCATACCCTACTCAAAAAACTTGCCCAGCTTTGTTGGTTTTATTGGGTTTGATTGGTTTGAGATTCTGAAACGTGTTGGTTTTTGTGTGATTTTGTATGTGTGAACTTTGGAATAGGTGGGGGAGTGTGTGTGTGTGTGTGTGTTGGTGGTGGTGTTTGTGGGGGGGTTGGTATTTTTGGACATTTTTGCTTGTTAAATTGATGGGCACTGTGGTCTCACGGTATGGTCTCTGGAATGATGTAAAGCTATGTCATTGGCAAAAGACGGTGAATGTGATTCAGTTTTATATGAATAGTACTTCCTGGGAGGTCGTGATGTTTTTCACTCAGTGCTATAAAAAATTGTGTGCAATTTTCACAGCTTTCCATAAATTCAACCAGATACACAGCAATGAGACTTTCACGGCTATATATCCATTCTTTTCAACTTGGAGGATCCTTAAGAATTCCTCAAACTGTGTCACTGCTGCAAATACAAACCTGTTTGTTCAGAATAGGCACAAAATCCGTGCATTTACTTTTGCCTTTTTAATTCTGAAGTCGTATATTTGTCTAATATGGTCTCGTATATCAGCATAATGAGCCTCTGTCTCATCCATAGGATAAAGCCTGGTTGAAAGTCCACTGTGACCCCTCATCTGACCCTGGGTAGCAGTTTACAGGCTCAGGAACAATCGTCCCATTGGTAGATAACAACAGCATCATCCCTCCGGGCTCATTTCATCACTGTCACTTGTCCTCCGTCTGGTTAATGTTTCACTCGTCCTCTATTTTTTTGCTCCTCAGCCTGCAAGAGATGGGGGGAAAGGAAATGGAGGAGAGGAGGTTTGGTTAATGACAAAAGAAGAACAGAGGGTGATCAATTGATTGGTAAACAAACAGGCTGGACAGGCAGCGGCAGAGCAGAAGGGACCAAAAGGAGCGGAGCCTCCTTATCTTCCACATGTGACAATTCCATCCATCATAGCTTATTATCATGGCTGTATCAAGAGGTGTTGATGGGGCTGATTACCTGCCTGCTATCAAATCTCAAACTGTTACAAAACAAGGAGGAAGTTTTTAGCCTGTCACAACGGTGGGTTGCAGAACAAATTTTGTCAGCAAAAATAGAGGATGGTCCAAGAGGAATTATGTTTCCTGTTTTGTTTTTTGTAGTCACCAATTTAGTGTTGTACTTCCATGTAGTTTCTTTTTTTTTTTTTTTTTTTTTTTTAAATGGTCAAAAGTGCAGCAGCAGAAGCCAAATTATCTTGACGTTGAGTCTCTAATATGGAATAATAGGGCTCCAAAAAAGCTGGATCCTACATTTCACATAATGCAACTGGATAGTATCATTAATTAGGCCATCCTTGCAAAAATAGCCACTTCTTTCAAACCCCACAGCTCTAGTTTGAATTTCAGGCTTTCTGTTAAAATGTAAATTCTTGAGCCTGAGCTGATATAAATGATGATCTCTTCAGGGGTATTTTCTCAAACTTTGGAAATCTCCAGGAAACGACATTAAAGAACTTTTTTCACAGGCTATTTGGTACTTGTCATAACTTGTAAACTGAACTACATGTGAAAATCGGTGGAGTGTCCCTTTGATGTCTTGCTCAAGGACCCTTCAATTTATTCCTGTTCCTTGGTCACGTGGTAGCAGGTGTTTTGAGTCATCTAAGTAAACCTGTGGCTACAAGTGTGAAGCTCTGTTCAACCTGTTCAAGAGTCAGAGAATTGAATGCTCTTTGGTCACATGTATTGTTCAACACTACATTATGAAAGTTGAAAGATGTTAAAAGCTATAAGATGAATTTAACATTTTTCATTTGCTGAATTTTAGTAAAAGTTGCCTCTTTTGAGAAAATGACATTTCAAAGCCTTGGCTTCATCAGATGGATTTTAAGATGGATTACAAACATGACCCTGTTAATGTGTGAGCAAGTACGTTTGAAATGAACACACAGTATAATACCTACCCGGTAGCTCTGCAGTTGGTAGGACCACATACAGTACATTATATTCAATTTGGCAGGGGGGATTGATCTGTGAGGGTTTTTTTTACTTTCCCTTTTCAAAGTAAATGAAAAAGTTAAGTCTGAACTTCAGTAACGGTACCATGAATGCCGAGTAATGGCTGCCTCTAACTGTTTAACAAGCAGGCCACACCCCTAATGGTTTGGGTCAGATAGCAAAGGTACACATCTCATACATACCTTAGGTGTCCGGACGATGCGCTCCCTTGCTTGCTTTTGTGCCGTCCACTCTGCATAGCAATGGCAAGTACATTGCAATATGTTTGAACTGTTGAGGTGGCGGGGCAGGCATGTATTGTTGAAGAGGCAAGGTCTGCATATTAAGAAAACACGGAGAGAGAACGGGCAACTGAAAAGGCCTTTGAATGAGAATCAATTAATTTTCATTTACCTCCATTAGCACTGGGCAGGGATTTGCATCTGTGAACACATTGCCAAACTGGCAGTGGTCTTTTTAGTTGAGGGAGAGGGCCACATTAAGGTAATGATGGGGGGCAGAGGGAAAGACAAAGGGCTGTATGTGTGGGAGGGGAGGCCTGGCCGCCCTCTTCTCTCATTAGCACCACAGTGTGCTGCACTGCTGTCACACAGCGAGCCCTCACAGACAGATCATTAACCACTAGCTGGGATGTGAAAAATACTCAGCCTGACAAATAAAAAAAAATGGGTATTATCAGCTACCGGGCACAACAAGATTTTAAGACTGAGCCACTTTTACTAAGATCAGGCTTTAGTGTGACGTGCTGCGTATCCTGTTCAGAAACAACATACATAAGGTAGAGCAGGGTTGGGTTGACTTTTTCTTAACCGTGACAAACTGCGCATGAAGTATGTTCCTTTAGAGTGATGACAGCCTTCATACGTGATAAACAACGAATACAAAGGAAAGCAAGCAGGAAAGGAAATAAGAAACAGAATTTGCTTTAGCTTCCTGGCCAATATTACATCCACATCACTCTCTGTCTTTCTCAAATGCCCCTGAGCAAGGCATTGACCTCCCAAGGCTGCTACTAGCATTCTGCACTGCGGCTGAAGAAATGCATGCATATGTTTAACTAGAGAGACATTAAAAAATGCGAAATAAAACATAAAAGACACACCTCAACTGCTTTGGCAGTAAAGTTCACTTCATTTATTTACAACTGCACAATTTGTCTGTAGTGGTTGTAGGTATTTTGCATACAGTGAATTACATTCCATCATAATACACAAAAAAAGTTACTACCTGCTGCACGTTTTAGGACGCTGTTTCAAGACTGCTTTAATAACTTGAGACTAGTATATATATACTGACCATTAAAACAATAAAGTTGTGCAGAGAACAAACATGTTTTTAGGTAATTAGCTAATGCTCTAACCCAGAGAACTTTTATTAAGATTGAGCAGGTACAAATACGCTGATATTTTAACAAACTACACCCGCTGCATTTCAGTGAAAGTAAAGACTCACTAACCAGGTGGCTACCAACCGGTCTGAACCAAAAGACAAGTTAAATACATTCCCTTCCTGATCTCAATTTCAAGGTCCAAGATATAGACAGTTGTCTACAGTACGTGTCAACTGTAAGTTAAGCATATTGTGGATAAGGAAAGGGTCGCTGTTCTTTCACAAGAGACTAAACCAAAAGTCTAATAAAACATTCATAGAGCTGAGCCTAAAGATGTGATGTTAACCAGAAATTGTACAATTTTTATGCAGTATTACACTCAGGAACAACAAGGACCAAACTCCTAATGCTACAGTTTTTTTTTTTGCATATTTTGTGATATATAAAGTAAAAAACACCACAAAAGTTTTAGTAAGATATCTGAACTTCCACAACAACCTCAGTTCTTCTTGGCATAGATTCATCAAGTTTCTGGAGGTCTCTAGTGGAGAGTTGAACACCATTCTTCCAAAAGTTATTCCCTTGGTGGTGTAGAGCGCTTCCTTACACGTCAGTCCAAGCTGTCCAATAGGTATTAAATCAAGCTGAGATCTCATGACCACAGAGGCTATAACATATGATTCCAGCAATTGTGTGAATGTTTTTCCTTTAATTTTTTCAGCTGCCTTTTATCAATGACTGCTCTGAAGATATGAGACAAAATGGAAGTGTGGAGGTCAAGTAGCAAAGTTGGCAGAAAGTGTTTTCTGTGCCTACTTCAGTCTAAGCAATAGTCCTGCGGTCTATCCCAAATAATCTATGACTTTGAGTGTGTGACTTTGAGTGTAACTGAAAATGAAGGATCAAAACATGGTACGAAAATGTCGTCCAGACCGCGCACATGCAGTTTAGTTTACATTCCCTGTTTTTCAATGTGGGAAATAGCCCCTCATCTGTGGAGGAGGGTCAAATTAAAACAGGATTAGACATGAGGGTATGGTCCTCTTACTGCAGCACTACGCTGTTGAGCCTTGCCTCCACACGTAGGGAGGAACCCAGACAGTATGAAATGGAGCGTAAGGTATGAGCAGAGAAGAGGATGAAAGACAAAACGGGAGAAGGGAGCAGACAGGGTCACAGATGTGACATTACACTAACAATAGAAGTGGCTGGGGTAAAAGTGTGCAGACATTCCATCTTGGGCAAAGCTGTCTCCCAGCTGTTTGGTTCACCTGTCTATTAAAAGGGAACATATTTCTTGGTATCTACAGAAGGAGAGACAGGTTTATTGGGCCTACAAGGAGGCGGCTTTAAATTGGATTGATTATTAGAGAAGGGGCAATAAATCACTTTTCCCTTTATTTTGTGAGGTCTGACTCTCCATAAGCTTCTTGATAGGTCAGAAGAGATATGAATATGAGTTGTAAGCTTATCATAATTGTAGCTGATTCATAAGCAAATTGTTAATAACAAGAAACATTTTTAAGTGGTAATATCTCATGTTATGAATGAACCTCTTTCTGGGACGTTTTCTCTCATTTAAGACCACATAGTGGGGCTTTAGATTAAATCCCAGACAGATATTGAAGTGACCTCCAGCCCTTTCCTGTACTCAGGCGGCCCCATTCTAAAACAAAGTGGACATGACAAGAGGAGAGGGGACAAATCAGATGGCTTAATTGTTCCTTGACAATTAGACCATCACTCAAGAGAACACTGAGCATCCCAGCAAAAGTAGCAAAGGGAGGAGGTGGCTGAAGAAAGGGATGAAAGAAGAGGGCACTAAAACACCCACTGAGTTAGAGGGAGTGAGAGGGAAAGAGGGAGAGGGCCCTGCTATTGAGGGCCCGTCAGGGCAAAAGGAGCAGAGAGCAGTTTACAATACTGTACAATGCTGTTCTGCACCATTAAGTGGCATGGAGGGCAGGGCCAGGACAATGGGCTTCTGTCCCCAAGGAGAAGGCCAGCAGCTCCAGAGGAGTCCTCCCTTTCACCCCATATGGTTGTGGCCGCCTCACAGGATGCTCTTCTGACCGCGGCCGCATGCTCAGCATCTGGACACATGAGGTCCACCATCTCTCTTCGGTGACCATTGCAGCACTGGGGAGGGCAACAGGGTCTCCCTGCCAACACTATAGTGATACACAAGGATTCCGGGCAGCACTCAAGGGATTAAGAAAAGGAAGTACTTTTGGATGGAATGAAATTCCAATTTTGTTGGCTTTAGAGTCACAGAAATCAGACAATAAATGCCCCCACAGGACTGAAAACTGGGAACACTAAGAACCAAAACCAGAATTTGTTCCATGCAGGTTTAGGTTGTTTTTTGTTGGTTGGTTTGTTTGTTTGTTTGTTTGTTTTTTAACAGTAGAGACAAAATTGCTGTTATTTAAGCTGTCTGGAAATATCATGTGAGGATAACACTGTAATATTTGATAATTAAAGACAATTTCCACGTTGTGGACAGATACACTCCGAACTAACTAGTAATAGCCTTTACATCTTTCCAGAGATCTTTGCCTTTTCATGGAGGTTTGCCCTTGAAAGATTTTTGCATACATTTCAAAAGTGGATAGTCTGCAACACAAATACTTTTCTAAAAGCTTTCGTCCAAAAAGCTGCATTTTTCAAGAAACATCCAAATGTTTCTAAACACAAGCAGATGCATGTCTAAACCATTTACAGTACTTTACCTAGTGTATTTTCCTCCGTGCTCATAACTACTGTGACTCCTGTCCCCTTTGGACCAGTGACAAAGAGCTGTCAGAATGATGGATTAAGAAGCTGCTGCCTGAATTTCAAACAAAGGGCCGGCCTTCTCTCCTGTCCGTCCTTAAACAGACCCAAAAACCCCCCAAAAGAGAAAAAAATATAAGCCGAGCGACCAAGAGAGAAAAGAAGTTGGGGGAGAGCCTAAAGAAGAAGAATCTTAACAAGTGTTTACCCTCTTTCTGTTGCCAAGCTGTGGAGTAATAACCTACCGTAGCGAAAGGCAGTGCCTGATCCAGGAAGAAAGGCATCGGCCTGCAGGGTCAGGGGTCACTAACTCTGGTATTGTCTCTGACAGGGCAAGCACACTCCAGCTTTTCTCCAGCTTTCAAAGGCCCATGATGGGGGTGGAAAGATAGGCCTGAAAACACTGGGTCAGGACCAGGGGCTTTATGGTAGTCGAGGAAGAAAGATTTGGACCCCAAAGGTTAAATGAAGAGCGAAAGGGCCCTTCTGTCCAATTACCAAGGGACAAACGCTCTCTGTGACCCATCAGGGTCAAAGTTCAGCAGAGCTATTGGTAACGGCACACTCTGGCTTTTTGTGGACTAGCTGAGATGAACCTCCACCGTGTTTATCTAAGTGACACCCTGACCAATAGTAAAAATATAAATAATTCTGGGGTTGTATGCCACTTGGTAGAATTAATTTATAGACCAGGGCTGCGGCAGGTCGAGCTTTTAAACGTAACATTTGGATACATACAGGAGCCTTTATTGAAAAGGCTGAGCATTCATAGTGTCTTTCAAAGGCAAAATTAATAAAATTATTCATCATCTGAAAACTTTAATCAGTTCTAATGTATTTAGAGATGCAGTCATCAAAAATAGAAGTTTTGCAAAGTTATGTGTTGATGAATGAAGCCCGCGGTCAACTCCCCCCTTTGAGCATTCAACCAAGCGGGTCAGTAGTTCTCCTAATCATGTGCCCATCTCTGTCTCAGGCGGCACTTGTGGTGTTAATACCTGCTGATACAAAGGCCCAGTGGAGCGGCATGGTGAGAGTGTCCCATATCCGGAGATGGCTGGATTAGACTGTTCCTGAACCACTTCCTCCTGAGCCCATGTGCCGCCAGGGATTAAGTCTGTGAATTTAATCATCTGCACTTGTTAGGTTAACAAGCAAAGTACAATCATATAACAAGATTCAGCCAAAGTCCTCTCTTTTTTTCCGGGGATTTGCACGATACTGAATTTCAGACTTTGTCCTGAATTCACGGTATTATACTTTCTGGTTCAGGATCACCAGCAATATATGTTTTGCTTCGTATTTTGAAGGTAGACTTGCAGGACACTCACATTTGAGCTGAACTTCTCAGACTCATGATTAATTGTATGTTTAACAGACCGTATCAACCACTTGCCATTAATTTTGCCATTATTTTGATTAAAAAATTACATGCAGTAGAGTGGTTGTTTCTGGCAGAACTTCATCTCACATTTGTCCATACACCTCATGTAAGGTAAATGCAGAAAGGAAAACAGGCTTAAAGGGCCAAAACTCATCAGCACTCCAGAACTAAAAGTGTTGCTCTAGTTTTGACCCTTTAAGAAATACATACAGGACGTTCACTTTAAAAAAAAAAGAAGAATCCCATGTTCCCACAAATCCCAGTAAACTCTGGCAGCACTGAGCCATAACCAGGTCACCTCTACAAAATCTCTCAGAAAATCCAGAAATGAACCTGAGGACAATCCATCAAAGCCCTGAGGTGCGGCCGTCTGGAACCCGCGGAGGGCTATAAAAGCTTTAAATCTCTTCCACTGCAGAATCCATTTAACATGGCTCTGCCACACTCCACCAGGGGGGTTCTTGGGCTGGATACCAAGCGTAGTACCACAGGGATAAATTATGCATCTAGTGTTTGTGTGTGTATACCCTTGCTTGTGTTTTCTGTGTGTGTGACTGTGAGTCTGTGTTGTGGATGTAGAGGATTTTCCTCTCTCTGGGACTCCTCTCTGCAGGTCTTCTCCGTTCCTCATGAGCCAGCATAAGCCTGTTGGACACACATCGGAGCGGTGAAGGGGAGTCACTGGGAGTCAGCCAGGCTCCCAGGGTCTTACAGGCCCTTAGAAGGAACAGGATGACCTTTAATCAGGGATCAGGAGCCCGGGCTGCAGCTGGAGGCCCACAGGAGTCTTGATTATGCTCGAGCCCCCAGGTCAACCTCCCAGCTGGCCATCCACCTTGAGCCAGGACAGTGAGGCAGCCTTAGGCCGGATGAAGCGCTCAGAGCAGGCATGAGGTGTACATTTATGATGGAGTCTTAACATTCATCTCGAAGATCTTCATCCACACAGTCTGAATAATAGACATGGGATTTGATATACGAGAGATCTGATTTTTCTGTGTTACATCCAAAATACCCTTTTTCACATGAGGATTTTATTGGTTTTTCTTCGCCCCAAACTCAACTTACCCTTTGAATGTGAAAAATGGAAGATCAACAGCAATAAATCAAACATTCTGGCCAAGATTTGGTGAAAAACTTTTGGATGAACTTGTTTTTGTTGATATCATGCCTGAAGGTAGTGCCAAGACAGTTGGATGCATTGGAGTGATGAGATATTAAACTGAAGACCATGAGTTGCTGAAAGCTCCACTATTTTGGGCTTTGAAATATTACCTGAAATCACAAACGCTTGGGGTGAGCACTCAGACATTCACACATTTTGTTGCTGCATTTTTATTTTATCAAATTAATAACAACAGTCCACTTACCGGGATACTCTGGAGATTTGGTATTATACTTCCATAAAGTTGAAAAAAAAAAAAGTCGAGCAGCAGAGGCATTAGTTTCTAAAACATGGGAGAGCTCCCTCCAGAGCTATAGAGGACATTATACAACTGTTTACACAGGCTGAGTCATACTCATCCTGTTGAGTAAACTGAACTCTCCCCGGACACCTTTGTGTCCAAGTGCTGTTAATCTAATAAAGAAAATGAAGGATGAAATTTTGTAAGTGTGACCCTACTTATTTGTGAATGCTATGGATCTCTGTTCGTGACTGGTTGCCCCTGGTTAAGAAACTTTGTTTATCTACGTTGTGCTCTACCTGCACACTCTCCTTTTGTGCTTCGGCTCAAACATATCATTACTTCCTCTCATGGTTACAGTCTCTCCCAATCTTTTGATCAAATAGAGGCAAAAAAATTACAAGTAGATTCACACACACTTGCCCTTTCTGTGCCAAGCTGTATTAACCTAACCAGGCCCTGCCCAACACACACTCAACCGTTCCCCATAGCCTCTCAACACAGACACCACCACGCGCACTCCTGCCATCTAGGGGAATGCAGCCCCCCTCTCTCCATCACCCACCCCAAGGATTAGCCCCCTACCCCCACCCCTATGAGCACTACCATCCCCTCTTGCCCTATTATCATATTTGATCCACAACTACCCCCTCATCCCCCACCCCCTTACTTATTTCACCCTCCCACATGCACCACCAGCAAGGCATGCCCCCTTTTCTTTAGCCACTCTCAGGGAGAAGAAGAGGAGGATGAAGAGGCAGGGGCTTTCATGGCGAACAATCTGCCAGGGAGACGAAGAATGAGCGGGCACTCAATTAAGGGCTGCCCATTGAGCCTGCGGAGTGAGCCTGAATGTGGGCCCCTCCAAAGGAATGGAGTCCCATGAATAGATTGTGGGCCTTCATGAAATATTAAAGAGCGGACGGATTTCCCACAATATTTGTACACCTCCCTTTGTGGGGATTTCTCCCTCCATTGAGCCTGAAACTGTTAACACATCCGCTCTGAAGCACGGCCCGCAGACTGTGCTAAAGAGCCCCACGGTCCAAGCATCAAACGCTCCCCACCCTCACCTCTCTCTCTCTCTCCCTGTTGCCCTGTCTGTCTCTTTCTCTTTGTCTTCCTCTCCCCATCGCTCTCTCATTCCCTTTCTCTCTCTGTCTTCCTGCCCATGAGCTATTCATGGAGGGGATTACAGCAGTTTTAATGACCACCTGTCCTTGCACCAGCACTGTATTGTGCCATGCCAGGCCAAGCAGCAAACACCCCCCCCCCCCGATATTACAGGGTCATAGCGCTAACTGGTGACCCTTGTCTCCACCAACACAAGCCTGACAACCAAAGCCACCCAGACAGGTAACAAGCAGAATCGCTCTGATCGTTAATCGCCTCGAACCTGCCCAAAATCCTGTGTGTGACCCAGTAAAAGTTGACAAGTGCTTCCTCCTGGCATACTCATGTTGTCGCTTTTCCCTTTTTTTGTCTTTGCCATTTACTCTCTCTCTATCCATCTCCCTCTCTTCTTCTCTCTCTCTCTCTGACACACACACACACACACACACACACACACACACACTGGGACCACGTTGAGTGGAGCTGTATAGAGAGCGAGGGCTATGTGGTTAAATGGGTGGTTAAAGCTGCTATTAGCATCAGAATGGCCACATATTCCTGCCATGAGTCAACATTAGTACAGGTCGGAATTAAGGACAGGCCCAAAACTAAAGCTCTTACTGCTGCAGTAAGAGCAAACTTATTAGCTGCTGACAAGTGTACTCGGTTCATAGTCTGATTTGTGGGGGCTAGATGATTGGTAAATGTGTTGCGTGTAATTAAGGTAGTAACTGGAGCTCAGTTTACAGGTTGATCTTGTGGTTGTATCAGTGAAGTTGACATGAAAACTATTATCCATTTGGGCAGATATGGATCTGTATTTGTTCATATTTAACTTCTTGAACACAAATATGACTTAATATTAGGAAATTTAACATTTTTGGGCATATCACATGCTGTAGTGTATTCTTCTGCCTCTGCTTGTTCTGGTCCCTAATTGAGGCATTTATTAAAGCCGTATTAAGCTAAAATTTGGACTCACCTGCGGGACTCTTTTTAAGAAATTGATCTACAATTTGCAAACTATTGTGAAATGGGCCCCAGAACTGTAGACTTGAGATTTGGAATCGAATCAGACATAAGAAAAAAAAAAAAAGTTTATATTAGATTTGAAAACAAGAACATTCAAGTCTCAGGTTCTGTCCGGACAAAGTCCTGACGCAATAAGATGGTGACAGGCAGGTCTTGCATAGCCACACATGGTTCATGTTTAATAAGAAGGCCTATACATTGAAACAAATTGTTTTCAGCTAAGTAAAAAGCACTATTCATACAGCTTTGAAAAGAAAAAATACTGTCATTTCAATGAGACCTGAAAACCTAGCTGCTGAGTTGCTTGGAGCACTATTTTCTCCAGAATTGTTGCATTCCCATGCATTCTTGCTCTACCTATACCGCAATCCATTTGCATACAGTATAGCTGTCCATTTCTTGTTCTATATAATAAGTAAATGTTTGTTTAGCTTGTTCTACTTGTTTAGCTGTACGTCTATTTTGGTATTGTCCTGCAAAAATGTTCCTCTGTTCCTATATTGAAAGCTACAGAGAACTGGAGTTTGAGAATGGAAGAGGTTCAAATGATACTGTGCTATCAACAATAAACCTCTATTCGGAGGTCAGATTACTCTATGATGGAGGTCAACTTTCAGTCAAAGAATATATTGTTCCGTAGACAGTAACAGGAAGTAGATGTTGAACTTTTAAATATAATTTTTCCATGCTTTGGGCACCACAAACGAACTTCCATTCACCTCCATAGGTCTTTCTTATGGAAGACATTTTAACACAGTAGGAAAAGCACCGGTGTAAATAAAAAAAAGGAATGATGGCTGAATTACATTTAGGTGCTTCACTTTCAGGGTCCTGGTACTGTGCATGCTGGTTCACTGTCACACTGTCGTGGCTTACGGGGTCACTTGGATAAGACAGAGCCATCATACTGGTAATGCAAACTGTAAAATGCTTTTCCTGCTATGACAAGTCAAAATGTCTGCGGCGAAAAGAGGCTTTTGTACAGGTTTAACTGAAATGATAAGTTATATTAAAGTAACTGAAAGCAAAGAAAGTACCAGGACTGTAATCCATCCAGTGATCCACTATGAGAAGTTGAAATGTCTGTTACAAAAAAAGATCTTTTGTGTGGGGGAGGTGCCAGAAAGACAGATATCTCAAAACCTGTTTAAGTGAAACCAACAGTGTCTGCATTGCCTGATATCATGAGAGTTAAGTGAGAAAATATGTTTTTCCTTTGAGAATTTGGGTGAACTGACCTTATGAGTCTTCCAATTTTCAGCTTGCCTACACCAGTCGAGAAGTTTAACAGTGTGGTTGAAGAGAGGCAGCAGAGAGCATGTGGTAGCATGAAACTCCGCTGCCCACTCCAGCAGAGCCCCAGCTGTGGAGCACAGTGGAGAGCAGGCCCCTTGGTCTGGGCTCCATATGCTGGGGTCTGTGGTCCAGGCTGTCAGCGTAGGTCCAGCTCATGGAGGGCAGTTGGGGGGCACATGGGGTGGGTTCTGGGGTGGTGGTGGTGGTGGTGGTGGTGATGGCGGTCGTGGTGGGGGTCAGCTGCTCCACCAGCATTGTACCAGGAGGACAAGAGCTGAGCAGAACCCAGCAGGAGAGTGGGGGGCCTTTTCTAAAGAGAGATCAACTGGAGCTCCTTTCTCACACCCCGCTCACTTTAGCCCACTCAGTATCCCCCCACCCCCACCCCCACCCTCCCCTTCTTTCATTGGCAGATTGATACACTGGCTGAAATGTGATTTTCTTGTGTCTCTCTTATGAAACTGCATTCTGCCCCTCGCCTCCCCTTCCCACCCACTCATCCCACTAATCTATTCTCCACTGGAATTAAATCGAGCCACGCCGCTTTGTTTTTCAATCATCTTGTCCACATCAAAGTCACTCATGAGAGGATGGTAAAAAGGAGGAAGGGGCCAGGGACGAGACAAATCTCTTTAGCTTTTCCCTCACACAATGCTTCTCATTTGAATTCCCCCATATATTGCTGATCACCATTCTGAATGGTGCCCCTGATGAAGTGTTGTTTTTGTGGTCCCTCACATGAATTCCAAAGACCCCGGGGATACATTTTCCACTTTTTGTCTTTGAGTTCAAAGTTATCTGGAACGGGACGTGTCGGAATGAAGAAACTGAGGGGTCACCAGGTCCAACGCTGGATGTTGTTTACCAACCTTCTCACCAAGTCAAGGAGCGGTAAAACTATGAAGTCACCGCGGGGCATAACACAAAACATTTTTCAAGCATTGAGGCCTGAGTCCATTTAATGTGCAAAACATTCTTCCTACGTTTGCTTTAGTTAAAAGAAGACCCCTTTTGTTTCGATGATCTAATTCATGGGTTACACCCCACAGTGTATAAACTCATAAAGGATCATCCTGCCTACATCTTGAGTCCTTGTTTTTGATGTCTGAGGCCACGGTATGGGGTTAACATTGGCGTAAACCTGCTATTCTGTACAGAAGTTAATTTTCAAACACATGAAAATCTGCACTGTGTGCAGTAAGTTTGTTGTGCTGCATTCACTGGTATGACACCTCAAGATAGAACAAACCTGCAAAAATAAAATGCATTATGATGAGCATTATTAACAGGCTCCTGAATGTTTTAGTTTGCTGCTCATGATAATCTTTTTTGATGTTTTTGGAGGTAGAGTACACTGTGGTCAGGAACGAACTTAATTTATTACAGTACAACAGGTATTTTACTCTATAGCTCAAATATATGAACAGGGCTGTGTCAAAACGTTTTCGCATTCAATGTCAGCAGATTTTACAAAAATTGAGAAAATTCATGCGTTCATGCAGCAGCCTTGAAGCACGTCACTCTGCTGCCCTCTGCTGCCAGAATTTAGAAATACAACAGAAGCAGAGACTGACTCCTTTGTTAACCTTGAATTAACATTAAATCAATTTAAATTAAGTTGTCAGTGTATAGAGTTAAGACCTTTTTGCATTCAATTTTGGAGTGAAATTTTTTTTACATCAAGGTGTATAATAGATGCAATATAATATCTCCTATGTGATTCTTTATCTACACACGATGGCGTATGCTACGCTTTGCTGCTACTAATCACATAACTATGTCACTTTGCTTACTGCACTATTAATTTTATGTGCAACGCTGGTCATGGGTCTTGCATGGATATTGTTTTCTTTGTAATTTTGACTTGAATTTCTGTTATATAGTTCATCCTATTATTATTATTATTATTATTATTATTATTATTATTATCATTAGTTTCTTTTTTTCTTACTTTTTTCTACTTATCTATACTTGCTTCTTTTTGATTGCGATCAAATGTGATTTTTATGATGCAGTTTTATTTATTCAAAGATCCTAATTGGATGTATCACTCATCAAATGTCCACCTCAGCCATTCATCCATAGTATAGAGACAATCTACTTCAACTGAATGATATTTGTCTTTTTCATTCGACTTCCACCAGATGGCAAAGAAGGGTAGCAAATGGACAATTACTTCCTGTATACTGTAAGCACATGACAAAAACAAGATGTTTTCAAAGCAAAGAAGGTGGATAATGTCCAACCCCAACTGGATAAAGAAAGAAGTGTAGGCCATATTTCTCTTTTTGAAAAAATGTATATAGCAAATAATAATAATAATAATAATAATAATAATAATAATAATAATAAAATGTAAAAATGGTATAAGAAAAAGGTGTATCACATCCTGTCCTGCATGAGCTACAGTTTTTTCTTTAGGACATTATGTGTTTAGTAAATTGTTTGGGGATAATGGGTGTTATCTTGCATCATGTGATCTCCGAGCTGGCAGTTTTGCGGGTATATACAGTATATAGCCTGCTTTTGTTCACATGCCTGACAAAGACCTGAAATTTTGGAAAATTGAAAATTTCTGCGTGTGGACAACATTTCCCTTTCCTTCGAATACTGGAAGTTTTACCTACTGGGAAACCAAGTAAGAAAAATAATATCCTAATTCCTTTTACCAAAAGCCATCTGTTTGTAATAGTTCAGTAAATGTGCGTGAGGGTGCTGAAAAGATTGCTATACAAGGTGAAAAATAAAAAAAATATTTTCATGTGGGAACACGAAACAGAGGTTATTCAGGCAAGGTTGGAATTTGGCAGTGTCTTTATCATACAAATGTGATCTGAACTCAGTCACATAACTCATGCCGGCTGGGAGAGGCTCAGTTGAGTAAGATATACATCATTTGTCAGTGAGATGTCACAAACCTCACTGCTATCTGGGATCAGTTTCTGTATTCCCAGCTGTTCTGTGGAAAGAGGCAAGAGTGCACTGTAGCAAAGCTTTGAATGACAGCTTCAAACAGAGGGCACATGTGGCAGCAGGTAGATCTGGAGTGAGGAAACAAGTCAGACAGGAAGCCTGACAGTTTGATTCTGTCCAGTAATTATTCGACAAGACACTGAAAAGTCTCGATAGAGGAGCACAACTTACCTAAAACTGAAAGCGTAAACTGAAAAACAGTTGATGATAAAACTGTCTGTGTCATTGTGAGGCTGTTAAACAATACGATGAGGCTGTGTGGATAGTGAGGGTCATTCCAGTATTAGAGAAGCTGTCAGCGAGCAATTTATCTCTGAGGAATCCCTGTTGACTCTATCTTGGCACAGAGCTTTTTTTGGTAATTGACAACAGAGTGCAGCAATGTTATTTTTTACTTTGAAGCTGTCACCATGAAGGCAAGAATCAGTGCATGACTGATAATGGCTATTTCTAAGAGACCGATTCAGAGAAAATGGCAATCACGTACACTAACATTTATCGTCTTCGGTGAGTTGGGAGTGCGATAATCTCAGTTTAGGCAGACTATGCAAACAATAGAGGAGTGGACGTGGGAGTTAGGAGTAGTTAACTTAAGATGTGGGCTGCTTGGCCAGACTGTGCAGAAGGCTGACAGACAAATGAACATGTAGAATGCTACAAAAGGAAGCATTGTGAGAGGAGGCATGGGTCAGTGGCATCAGAAACCGAACAGGGAACTCAAGTATCTCATAACCTGAAAGAGAGCCACACCTAGCATGGGAGGTCGGCCAACACGCAACGTCAGAAGGGTGAAAGAAATTTGTCACATTTATCATGTGTAATGTGCGTACCTACAACCATTTTCTAAACTGAGTGTCATGTTCAGGGTGGTCGGAGAACATGCAAAATGTGGCAAGCAACATTTGTGTCCCAAAACTTTTCACTCAGCCCTTCTTGTTTTGACTCTGATGTTGGCTTTTTGTCTGTGTGAGTGCCCGTCACATAAGATGAAGTTTGTTGTCTGGTCTGTCACTTACAGAAGGAAGTCAGTCTTGTAATCCATGGATTAGGCAGGTGTGGGAGTGGTGCCTAAAATGACTACTGTAAATCAAGGAGTTGGCTGTGTTCTGCTGCGTGCACTTGTGTTCAGCCAGAAGCCACAACACATACTGTCATTTCCTTTTATCACCGATCGCAGCTTTGCAGGTGCCCTGGTGGTGAGTCAAATTTCATACATGCTCCATCCACTGCATTCAAGCTACACATGGCTATTCTCTGCGTATAGACTTTATCAGTCCCTGATGAAACAATTTAAAAGACACCAGACTAACCTGAATTCCATAGAATAAAAACAAAGTAACATTTCCTGCTCTGTCAAGTCAAATTATAATCCATGAATTTTTACATGACACTGAATAGTAACATGTTACATTAATGCCAAAGTAAATAGGAACATATGACTATTTAAATCGTAGTTCTGAGCTGTAATATTACAGTTACTGACGACAAATTACCTCATACTTCTGTTAGTTTTCCTCGTAATTAAACATCATATCCTCACAATGAAATCACTCTTCACCGGTAACCTGCCAACTCTGAAGAATATCATTTACCCAGTTTCATTTGTATTCTTTGTCTTTTTGGAGGGAGGATGCAAGCTAATCAGCCCTTTTCACTGAAGAGATTTTGACACATCACAGTAGAAAAAGCACAGGTGTAAATATTAAAAATCAATCAAGACTGAATTTCATTTAGTTGCTTCAGTTTCAGGGTCCTTGTATTGTGCATGCCGACTCACTGTCACACTGTCATGACTTGCAGGGACAATTGAATTCAACAAGGTCATTGTTGATGTTATTAAAAGCACCTGTGCTTTTTGCTTCGCCATACTGACACAGAATTGATTTGTAAAAGCGTGTAAGCAGGCATGAGTAACAAACAACTTAATTTTTAAGCAATGAGCTGCCAGGACGGTAATCAGTCCAGTGATCTGTGTAGTGAGAGTCTTAAGAGGCCAAAATCTTAAAGCCTGTCTCTGCAGCTGTGCATCACTCATCTCATTTACAAACATCATGGTATCCTATTGCCTCAACCTCAACAGAATCGGACCATTTGGACACACACACTTTTCAACCTCGCCACCCATGTCAGCATGCAGTAAGACGAGAACTAAAGGTGTTGAACCACCTGATCTGTTAAGAAGAGTTGATGTTCTGGAGTGGTGCGGCTGTGTAGTCACCATCTGTGCATAAAAGGTATTCCTGGAATGACTGCAGGGAAGTTCCTGATTGTAGCAAGGTGAAAAGTCAGTTGTTTTTTTTTCTTTCGAGTGCTCCTACAGACTAACATGAAAACATGACAAAAACCCATGCAGGCAGCAGTTTTCTGGAAAGTAGCAACACTAAAATGTAAAAATAATCCATTACAGTAAAAACACTTAAAGTTCGACTCACTTGACACAAAAGTGTTGACATATTAGCAGTAAACTGAACTTAAAAATACACAATAAAGTATATATTAAAAAGAATGACCCCTATCAGATTTGTTAAATTATTGCTGCAGAAATATAACTGGCATTACACTGCTAGTTTAGGTGGTGCTGTAAGCTACTTTATACACAGCATTTTTAAACTCATAATACCATATGTTTTTCAAGTCAAGCTGTCAGATAAATGTAGAGAGAGAAGTATTTCTTTCTAAAGTTAATGGAGCAGGACGTGACATAATATTAAAGAAAATGTACTCAAGTAAATGTACTTAGTACCTTTCCGTCTCTGCCAGGAAACAGCAGAGACGGAGCTTTTTTCAAACACCAAACAAGAAAGCAAATGATCTCATGTATGTAAGTATGTTCTGAACAGAACGCACCAATGTCATTTTATAGTCAGTATAGTCACTTTAGATGTGAAGGCTGTCTATCATTTGAAAACTCTTTATTTTCTGCTATCTAAGCCCAGCATTCATGCTCTTTGTTTTTTGGCGGTTTTGCTGCATTCTTCTTTGGTCTCGGATAGCTCAAACTGCACAGATTGTATTTAGCCTGGCGCCTTGCATCGCTCATATGACATCAGGAGGTAAATCTAGCTTCCTCTGTGATAAAAAGGGGCTTTGGCCTCTCCATTTTCCTGTTTACATTTTTATTAGTTATTTAAAAACTGAGAACTCAGAGAAGGAAGTTTGGTGGAGAAGATGAAACGTATGAGTCTATCAGGAGTCGTTCTTGCCCAGTGTGTGAACATAATTTGCTCCAGAGTCGGGACAAGTGACTCTTTGACTTTCCCTAGACAGGAAGCCTGAATTTTCTAAAAACAAAATCCTGAACATCAGGATGAAAATCCTCTCCGGGTGGCCTGAAACTTTCCTTTCCTTTGTTTTTAATATCGACTCTAATCGGTTGATAATATTTTTGACCCCCTGATCCTTGATGTCCAAGAATTAAGTATTGTTATATGTCCCATCAACTTGAGATTTTTTTCCATCCGACAGCATTATCCTCCTTAGTCTAGCACTTCACTGTAGCCGTATCAGTCTTATGATCTGTTTGATGTGCAACCCCTAGGAATTGATTGGGAAAACAATTTAGTAGTATACAGATGTAATTGGAGGGGGACACGACTGTTGAGTGATGTGTTGACATATATATGAACAGTAGCAGAAACAGAAAACAGCAAATGGTGCCTTGTGCATCAATTTATACGCATTTCTTTGTCCTGTCAGCATGATAAGTTTCATATCACTGCAAACCATGAGTTCATGGAGTTTAAATTCATTCTGAGGGTCTGAGTCTGAGTAGTTGATGGACTACTGTGGGGACCGAGTTGGATGGAATCATGGTCTCCTTCATTTTGTATTGTACTTAACTTTATTCGGAAAATGAATGATAAAGGCATTATCTCTGGATCTGAATAACTGCCTACGCCTATGTACTGCTTTAAAAAATTATTCAGTGCAACTCCAATTGATACAGTTCCAGCGGTAACCCTGGGCCAATCCAAAATGCCCTCTAGTCCTTGCCAAAGACGCAGTTGCTTTGGTTGCTCAATTTCTGAGATCTGTGTTTCCCTATCAGTTCATGGGCGACAGACTGTCTGGTGAGAACAGGTGATCATTATCTGCCATCCTCAGCGGACAGACAGGCCTGCTGTTCATGCCTCCCTGTATGTGGGTGGTATGCTGCTGGGCTCTGATACCTGCAAGCGCTGGGAATACCCAACTTCCATGTGCCTCTGAATTGATACAGTGTGTGTAAAGCTGTAAAAAAAAAAAAAAAAAAATAAATGGATGAATAAATGCACCTGTGTGTCCTAGGTTACATTTCAATGCATGAGTGTGTACGTGTGTGTGCCTGTGCATTCATGTTGTTGCGAAATGAAACTATCCATCAAATGCATTATTCTACACTGTAAATGATTCCACTGTTATGATCGTTAAATAAATGTGTAAGAAAAAAAAAAAAAAGCTTTCCATCGGTCAAAAGACTGCAGTGTCCATTTGTTGCAAATGACTCGAAAAGATGGTTAAGGCCCAGCCTACGTAGAGACTTGGGACACGCAAGTCTTTGATCGTCTCCCTCCAAAGTGTGAATATTTTGATAATGCTACTTTGAAAACAGTCGTGTGACCCCTGTTTCAACCTAAACAGCTGCACAGTGGTCCCATACACGCATAAACAGTGTGAGAAACTCGGAGAGATGAAAGAGGGCGATAATAGCTGAGCTCTCTACCTGTGGGAGGAGTGTGTGCACCTGCGGACACAATCGTCGCAGCTTTTTTTGCCCCGGCCGGACGCAGAAGCAGACACCTGAGCCATGGATGCGGAGGAGAAATCCCCCGCCGACCACGGAGCGCAGTTCCTGGACATCAGCTCCAACTCGCCCCCTCCCGAGCTCGAAGGTGCGGCGGAGCCCGGTCAGCGGGAGAAGCCGCCGTATTCATACGTGGCTCTCATCGCCATGGCCATTAAGGACAGCCACGACAAGAGGCAAACCCTGAGTGGGATATATGATTTCATCATCTCCAAGTTCCCCTACTATGAGAAAAATAAAAAAGGGTGGCAAAACAGCATAAGGCACAATTTGTCTCTCAATGAGTGTTTTGTCAAGGTGCCCAGGGAGAGCCGAGGGGACAGGAAGGGCAACTATTGGATGCTGGACCCCGCCTTTGAGGACATGTTTGAGAGGGGGAACTACCGCCGGCGGAGGAGGGTGAGGAGACCTTACAGACCCCCGACCGTGCCTTACCTGACCGCGAATCACGTGGAATGTCCCGAGCCGCTCTACCTGCCGCCGTACGTGAGCGGCTCCTGGGGTCTGTGCCAGCCCGGCTCGTCCCAGCCGACCGCATACCCGACACCCCAGGTGATCACCGGACACACACGCAGCTTGTCCCCCGGCGGCCCGATGAGCTCCTACTGCCCTCCCTCGCACTTCCACCACCCTCCCTACGGCTCTTACCACCGCCACCTGCCCGTGCTGGTCCCCCACAACGGGTGTCCCTACGGCGGAGTGACCCAGCCGATGAGCCCCGACGGAGGCACCGTCTCCGTGGCGTGCAACTACCAGCAGTTCACCTCGTATGCTCGGCAAGCGGAGGCGCAGCTTTCGCATTCATTTGACCAGTAGGTTTGTGAGTTATTTTAGCAATTGACAACCAGTTCAGAGACTCGACGTTCACCTGTTTCACCATTTCAGTTCGGCTGTCTCTCGTTTGTCAAGTTAACGCCGTTGTTTGGTACTTTGACAAGATGTACATTTGTTGACTATGGGAAACGGTTTCATAAGTTTTTGGTTTTTGGTTAACCTTTTTTTTTTCTGGTAGCATCCACTTTCAAATGACAAGGAATGACTGTCGTCGATCAACTCATTGCATTTTTGCTTCGTGAAAGGCACCGATCAAGTGTGAACTGCAGGAAGAGAGTTGATTTAAGTCTGAGCCTCAGCTTATGCCTTATTTTGCAACCCAATAAACTTGTTTTTTTTAATTACTTTCTTATTTTTCATTTTTGAACGGGCCATACATGTGTAACTATGTTATTTATTTATTTTCTCTGCTTTTATCAAATTCCCTCGAGCTGCTATGCAACAGTTGTTGACACTGAAGCACCGGCCAGTTTTTCTTACTCGATTAAGAATGTTAATTGATGTAAAATACATCATGTTTGTTCAAATAAATTTTTATTTTTGCATTTTATTGTCTCATTGATTGACTTAGTCCTCTACTATTTATTATGGCGGAAAAAAGTAGTAATAATATTTTATTCTTATTCTTATTCTTATTCATGGTACCATCTTAATAATAATAATACTCCATTACATTTTCGGGGCAACTGTTGTACTTATTACTACACATACATTTGATAACTTTAGTTACTAGTTATTTTACATATTCAGATTAATAATTAATACAAAACATGTTGAACTGAGTACACTCAGTATCACTAAAATATGAAGTAATTACAAAACCTGTCCATTTAATACAATTTTATTTGTTTTCAGCCCAGAAGAATGAAAACTACTAATTTGAAAAAAAATTGATATTTGACCAATTCAACTATAGTGAAAGGTCCATATTTAAAACCTGGATGAGACCAGTCTTGCACAAATCCGTGGAGGGATGCTCTATTAACTCTTCACAGATGATCCCTTTCAGCTGTTCTTTGCTGGAGGGCTTTTGTTGCTCTACCTCCCGCTATAAAATGCTCCAAAGGTGTTCTATTGTATTTTTCCTTTTTAAAAACCCTTGTGTGATTTATGCAGTGTCTTTGGAATCATTGTGATGGTGGGAAATTCCTCTCCTGCCAAGCTTCTTGAGACTGGGAGACAAAGTTTAATCTTGCAGTTTGTGCCATTTTGTGAGTGATAGTCACTGAAATACCAGTCTCCATAGATGGTCACTGTGCAATTCAGAAACACACAACCGTCCGTTTTTCAATGCAAGGTGTCGTAAATAGCCCACCGGTAGGTACTGGTGCTCTCGTCCCATACACTTGAGTTTAAAAATAATACAATTATTGTAAGTTGGTACAATATTGAATCATTCAACGATTTAGTGATAGTGCACAAGGGTGTATGTAGTATTGTTGTAAACTGTAAATGATGACGGCTAAACTGCCCATCGATATATGAAGTAAAACTATCTCCACCTTGACCAGCGGCAATATTAGTGACGCCTACACATGAATGCATCAGTTATTGTAAACCAATAATCCAGTGTATATTAATCCGAAATGGTCCATTCTGCATAATGAGTGCTTTTACTCTCGGTACTTTCACTATATTTTGATGATACTACTGAAGCAACATTTTGAATGCAGGATTTTCACTCCTTTGATTATTTCTTGCATCACTAACTGATGGTTACGAGATTAATCATGCATACAAGTTGAAAGGCCGATTAATGTAGCTATTATTTAAAAAGAAATACGTTGTTTCTCTTCCACCACTCCAATGATCAAAGAAAAGTCGTGCAGTGCTTTTTCGGGGTTTGGTGCGTTCACGTTATACCCTTTAAACCGTAATTACGAGTAGCCCATTAGGAAAAACCCTTCACGCCAACTTCTGACCTGTAATTCCGAGTCGGAAATATCGGCAGTTTCTGACTATGACCATATCTCCATATACACTATTTTTTTGTATGTGGTTTTACTTGAAAATACGTTACACAACAAAAGTAGCAAATTTAAGCTGTTTATCTGGTGGGACTACAAGGTTGGCACTAATGCATGAACACTCACACATTGGAATTTTTTTAAAACCTAGTTTTTCCGATTCTGTCGACATTCCCTGGATGCAGCATAAACCCTGCAAGGGAAAGGAAGACGGTGCCCCCCACCCTCATTCCAACACTATCATACTCCCTGTATACTACACTACGCACTGCCCAGTCAAAGAAAGGTGTGATTGATCTCAGTCAGTAAATACCCTCACCCCAAAAGACCTCAAATTATGGCTAAAATATTTTGCTTTGCGTTATAGTTTTAATCTGGGTGTTTTGTAGTGAGTGGTACCGTCGACAAGGAAAGATTGACTAAAATTATTGGAATGCGTCCCGGCGGTTACGCACGTTCCGTTTCCGTTGCAGGGCGGATACAAAAGGGTATCGCTTCCCGCGTGCGCCCTGGCGCCGTGTTTCGCCAAACCGTTCTAACACAAATTTTCTCATGTTTTGTTGGCTTGTTTATTGCTAATTTCAGTTGAAATGGAGGCATTTAACCAATTTATGTTGGAATATCCCGAATTAATGTATGGGGGAGTTGGAATTACAGCGTTTGTCGCCGGTGGAGCGCTGATATACAAAATTGCCACCAGGTAAGTTAACTTCAAGATTTTGCACCGCCGCGTTTGTTTTTAGCTAGGTGAACGTTACCATTAGAACAACTCGGCAAACCATGTTTAATGTGCAATGGTTGTTCAAAATTTCGATGATCCAAATATAATGTTGGCTGCAGATGATGCGTGAATGTATCTACTGTTTCCCGAGAGTGGTCTATTTATCTACGCTAGCCCATGCGCTAAACTTTGTTAGCTGTTGTGCTAACCAACATAAGCTAGTTTTGTGACACTAACATTAAGATAAATGGCTATTTTAACTATTTGAATGCACACATTTTCTAGTTTTTGGTGTCTGAAAACTTAAGTGCATAATTTTTTAAAATACTGACTCAACGTGATTGTTTTCACTCTTCATTTTTGTATTCATTACCAATGATGGACTTCCCAAAGTTTTGCACGCCAAGGACCTCCAAAAAGATTGATCTTAGATTCCGTACTCCAGTTATTAAATATATGTATATAAGAGCAAAAACTTCATGTATATAATAGTGATATTTAAGTGATACGATCCATGTGTTGTCTGGATCCCACTGTGGGAAACATTTGAACCTCAGAAATGCATCAACAGGTTTGATTAAGAAAGTCATGCTGGATCATGTAAGAACTCCACTTGTTCCATACAGAAAGAAGCCGACCCATTCAAATGTGAACTGCTGGTTCTGTAATGAGAACACAGTGGTGCCCTATGGGAACAGGAACTGCTGGGATTGTCCCAATTGTGATCAGTACAATGGCTTCCAGGAGGTGAGTTGGGAAAGTACAACACCTGTGAATTATTTTCCTAGCATGTCAATAAACTGCTGTGAATTAGTATTTTTTTTTTTTTTTTTGCCAATGCTGTGAGATGTTGTTTTTATTCTTCATTGTGTTGGTCTGTCTTGTTGTCAGAATGGGGATTACAACAAAATCATCCCAGCTCAGTACAAGTCACATCTAAACCATGGAGTATCTGGAAGCCTTCCCTCATCTGAGACACCCAAGACACAGCAGTGGGTCAACTGTCAGATGCTGCTGTGCAAGAAGTGCAATAACAACCAGTCTGCAAAGATCAAACAGTTGGCCTCATTTATCGCAAGGGATGATGTATGTACTCTGTTCTTTTACATTCACTGTAACACATCCTATTATTATAATGATGATGCTAAATTTGTTGTTTTTTTTTTCTTTTGTAGGAAAACTATGATGAGGAAATTGAAGCCTACAAGCACCACTTGGAGCAGACATATAAGTTATGCAAGCCGTGTCAGACAGCAGTGGAGTACTACATCAAATATCAAAACCGCCAGCTACGTACAGTGCTCTTAAGTCATCAGCTTCGATGCACCAGAGACTCATTCAAGAGCTTTGTAAAGGTCAGTGTAAGCCAAATCCAAAACCAGATACTTGACAAGTGGTTACTTTTAGTATTTGGTCATTATAAAATGTACACGATTTATGCTTATTCTGTTTTAGCTTTGTATTTATACTGAATGGTATTACTTTACTGAAATTATTTTACAACACCAAAATAATACATTTCATTATTATTGTACATGAGCAAGATTTGTAATAAATCTACTTTTATATGCACAGGCCCAGAGCTGAACTGATAAAATGCGATTAACATAGCCATTTCAGTGTTTGCCCTGGGATATTTTTTTCAGCAGTGGTGCTTTTGTGCTTTCTTTCACAAGTGCACGGTGCCAGATATGTATTTACACGTGTTGCTGAAGAAATAGCTTGAAACGGCCGTAGAATCTTTATAGATAGGGTTATTTTTATTTATTTATATGAAATGCCTCAACACAGAAACTATATTTTTATTGAACATAGATAGAAATATAGTATAAAATTTGTTCATATTTGAAGTTGGCAACCTACATGATCAGGATATTAATAAAACCATCGTGATTTGTTTGTGCATGCAAAATAAAAATTTCTGCTTGCACTGTTCATTCTTAAGCATAGAACTCAGAAGCCCATTAATGTCCAAATTACTCCAGAGTGGGAACTCATTTGTTTGCACATCATTTTTGCTATTCTCAGGTTATGAGCGTTACATGTCAGATAAATAAACTGATAAGTTGGGAAATAATGAAGCACAGATATTTGTTTTGCTTGAACAAATGTGCACAAATGTAAAAAATGAACGAGACCACTTTGGAATCATATGGGCATTAATGAGATTGCAGCAAAAAGTGTAGTACTTAATTCATCAAATGGCTCAAGCAAAAAAAGTGTGTGTGTGTGTGTGTGTGTGTGTGTGTGTATACAAACAAATTTGAAATGGTTTTATTCAAATCCTGATCACATGGGGTGCCACAACCTCAGAGATGTGATGTTTTTAACAATGTTCGGAAGTGTTCCTTACAGATGTTGGTAATTCAGTACACCATCGTCTGTAGACACCCACCCTGAGTAATTAATGTGTAATGTGCAGGTATTATGGCAACATATGGAATGGGCTACGCAACTGTTAAATTTGTAGGATCTGGATTAGTAGTCTCTGCCATTTAGCACCGCTTGTAACAATCACTTTGCTGTCGACATTTGGAAACATTCACTTTGTTTAACTCAATTCTGGTAATTAGCTTATGTTATATTTCCATTGCATTTGCCTAAGACGTTAACTAAGTAAAAGACTTTCTGTTAGGAAGGGGTATGTTTTATTTCATTCACCCGGCTTTCACACATGGTGTAATCTTTGGTTGAAGTGAAAACATGAATCAGTTTCACCATCTATTGTGTATTGTTGCTTGTTCTTATTATAATATCCAAAAAATTAGTTTCAAAACAAATGAAAATTAATTAACTATGTTAAGACTGTAAGGATTTACAATGAAAACATGTTCTTTCCTACAGAGCTCCCATTCTCTCTCTTCTCCCATGGGGGTTACACTGTTAAGGGCACTTGCCTTCCTGCTTTGTGCTTCCCTTGTTGCTACATCTTTCTGTGAATTGCCGGACCAGCCTCTTTCACCTAGTGGCCCACAGACATTAAGTGGTGGGGTCACTACTCCTAAAACCTTCAATGAATCCACCCCCAAAAATGAAAGCAGCGGAGATGCGCCTGTATGGCAGGGTCTGCTGGAGCTAATCCCAAACAAGACCTTAGAAAATGCCAAGCTAGTGTGGCAATATGGAAGGGACAACCAGCTGGCTGTAGTCTCTGTTGGCCTGTTGACTTGCCTCACTGCTATCTTCTTAGCAGGACCCGTGAGGTAAGCAGTCGCCCCCTCTTTATTTGCTTTTGGAAAAGTCATCCAAGACAAGTTTAATTTAAGAAAAAACAACTCTGCAAGTTCATGTTTATCTGCATTTTCAGGCTGAGGAGAATTGATGCCGCGTGCTCTGTCCTGTGGTTCTTCATCCTGTGCCTCTACCTTGCCGAGAGCTACTTGACTGGTGCCTCGGGCTGGATGGACAAAGCCAAGCACAGTAGCGTCTCTCTCTGTTGCCTAGTCAGCTTTGCTGCTGCTGTGTCAACTCGCAAACCACTGGGTCTACGAAGAGGCAAATATCGAAGGTCAGAATCTGAGCAGTAACGTTCAAATTGTGTTTGAAACATGGGATTGTGTAAAGCATCTTCTTTCCATGAGAGGTTTGTGTTCTTTAGAATCAGATCAAAATACATTAATCTAGAAGTGTTTTCAATTTCCCTTTTTATTTATTCTTTTTGTTATATGTTTGGGACATGCTGTGTTTTGGTTTTTTTTTTTAAATTAACTGTCCACTTATTACCCACAACCCCCCTCTTTTTCTGCTGTGTGTGAATGACTGTGAGGTTATGATATGTGAATGGCAAACTTAAAGCATAGGATTGTGTGTGTGGCCCATGATAGGAACAAAAGACTAGTGCTACTTGCTTAATCACATCAAAACCTCACCTTCAACTACACAGGTTCTTCTAATGTTGCCTGATCTGTGTAAAATCTTGGAGGGTAAAATCATTTTACAGTTAATGGTACTGATAAACAAAAACTAATAAAATATTAGATACCACCTCTCAAGACTTACCAAGTACAGTATGCAGAATGTGTTTTGTGGGAAATTGAGCCACAATTTCTATCAGATTAATCCTGTTTATTAATCTGACTTCTTGCATTGCGAATTCCTTGTCAACTACAACAAATTGGTGATGGACTGACCTTCAGAGTTTTAAAAACAATTTTTAATAAAAAATTTCATTTTTAAAACCAGTGGAATTTTAGCATACAAGTACACAACTAGTGCTAAACTATGTATTCTAAACTGTACTGTAATGTTTAAAAGCATTTTGAACGTCCTTATTTATTAACTATCCTGTGTAGCTGTGGGTTGAAATTGCTCACTAACTACAGCTCAATGCATGAAACACTAATTTGTAATGACACTGCAGGCCATACTCAAGATGTGTATTTTTTTTTTTAATAATCACATCCCTCCAGTATTGCCTCACATCTACAATTTCTGAACAAAGAATGCCTTGGATGTTTCCAAAAGGGTTCATCTTGAGTCCTTTGAAGTCATAATTTATTAGTGGCCTCTGCAAAGAATTTCGTAGGAATACAACATCCGTGCTGATGCAACTGATCAGTTCTCAAGGCAGAGCTGGAAAGTTTTGCCACATATGATATGTGGTAATGTTTGTAGTGAATTGACTGCCATTGCATTTTCACCCTTTTGGTTTTTTTTTTGTTTTTGTTTTTTTTTTCCCCATCTTATGATGGGAATGTTAACATGGTAGTGCAAGGAATGGTTGATGAGCTTATTGCCATTTGAAAATCTTTGAAAAACACTTAGCTGCTGGGGAAAAGCAGTCACTAGTTCATCAATTTTTTTTTTTAAATTCCATTAATAGTTAACACGTCTTGCTGTTTGCTGCTGTTTTCTGGCCCCTGTTGTTGTGTTCTTGTATCCCTGTTATTTCCCATTTGGATTATGCTTCAGTTTTTTTTTTTTCTTTATTTAAATGATGCATGAACTTCACTGTACGCCCATAATCCCTGCAAATAATTTTTGTTTAGTACATTTCTCCTACTGTATATTCAAGTCAATCTCATTTATGTAGCCCAATATCACAAAGTCGCCTTAGTGGGCTTTACATTCTATATAGCATACAAACGCCCTCTGTCCTTTAGACCCTCAATTCGGACATTGTTTTTCTTACTCCCTGCTGTGCCGAAAATGGTCTCTTAAAAATATTGCCTCTAGATGACAACCTGCCAGGTACTTACTTTTGCATTTGTTTGAGGTAGTCATGTCAGAGTAGTAGTTTCTGATGGCCTTGTTGTATCAGTGCTTGAACACGCAAACATTATGAAGTGCTCATCTCTGCAACTGTATAGGGCCACTGACAGGGAATCTTTCAAGTGTCATGGAAATCTGCAAGCAAGCAATAAGAGTTGTAAGACGTGATGTATGAAGTAAGGTTTATCTCACATGTTGTGCTTATACAAGATAATTCACTACAAACTCAGTGGTATTGCTTGGTTTACGCTTGTCCAGAAAGGGTTATCTTTTATCCTAAGATTTTATCAGTTTCAAGTAAGTCGGAAGTGAGATGTTGTCATCTTTTTCAAATTTTGTTTGAATAAGAATTTGCAATCGTTTCATTTTTGAAAACTGAAAATAATTCTGATCTTTCCTTTACCAACATTCTAACCTGTTGATGTATTTAAAACTGACAGACAAAACTTATCCAGTTGCATTTCACTTCACCAATGTATTTTCATTAACCCATTGTTCTTCTACTTTGTTGGAATGTATTGAGTGATGGGGGATATTTATCAGAAAATGTGAATAGGTATTACAAACTAATAGCTGTAGAGTGCCTATAGATTGTATTTGGTGGGTAGAATATGGCATAAATTGCATGTTGTCTTGTAGATGGATTTATTTTCTTAAACCAGCTCCTTTGGTGCAGTAGTCTCAAAGCTTTAAATTGTGAATTTTTGCAACAAAAGTGCTGCCAAATCTAAGACGCTACAGATGCAGTTGTAGGTTATGAGTAAAGTATTAACTATTCATACAGTGTAATTTCTGAGTTTGGAAGCTATATTTGACTTTTGCCTTTAGAAAAAAAAATCATCAAATACAAAGATTGAAATACTCTAGTCTCTATAATACAGCACTGGTAATGACCGAGAGTCACTTCTTTCTCCATCATGTGAATAACTGCATCTTAAACACTTGACAAAGATAATCCTCAAAATTAAAGCACATGCCCTTATGTAGGCAAGATAGCTGAAAATATAGCATGACGTACTGAAGAAGGGTTGTATGATGTTTTAGTTTTGATGGACTTAACATTGACAGTGGACAGCTCAATGGTCTGCCACCTGGCTGTGTGCATTCTCAAAGATGTTTCAATAATATATTTTTACGTTTTTGTTTGTGTATGTAAGATACAACTTACAATATATTATCTTTGCCAATGTTTTACGTGCTATAAAAAAGTTTGTATCGCCATAAACCTCTAGTGTGCATGTTTTGATGTAATCATAATATATAGCCTGAGTATATGGCTATTTGTGTGTGGGGGTGTTTTTTAAAAGACAATTCCTGTATTTACCTGATGAACTATGACTTCACCTTCATTTGTTTCAAGTATTTAGCTCCAGAAGCACTACATTCTAACTTGTACGTTAATCATAAATTTAAGTTGCTATATGCAGCTACATTATACCATTGCCACAAACCTATTTTATGGTATTGTAACAGTGAAAGCTATAGAACTACCTTTTTTCAATAATAGAACCGTGAATGTTAATGTTTTTACTGCACTGTGTTATTCTAGAGATCCACTATGTAACGGAAATGTGATTGTTATACCTAAATGTTTTAGTGATTGTGTGTGTGTGTGTGTGTGTGTGTGTGTGTGTGTGTGTGTGTGTTGCAGAAACACAAAAGGACTCTATACTTTAAAAAAAACTTTTGAGGTTACTGTGCCAAATCGTAGTACTTTTTACAATTAAGCAATTTGCAAGTCCAAGCTACAGTACAAATAAGATAATGAAATAGTAACTGATCAAATTGAGATTCTATGTATTTATACATTTTGTATCAGCCTCAGAAATGGAGCTTAATCCATGCTGAAAGGCTTCCTGCAACATGCCCAAAGAAACATTGTGTTTTGGGTGCTTAAATGCTGAAGTCCAGTGTTTTGGTTTTTATTGTCAGGCTCCAATTTGAAGACTTTGTAGGAATGCTTGCTGTACAATGTAATAAACAACTGGTGAAAGGATTTGCCTTCTGTTTGTTTTTCGTCAACACAAACCAACCGTCTTGTCCACTTCTGCATGTTTTTGTGTAGTTTGAAATACTAGCGTTATTACACAGCATTAGAGTTAAAGTAAAATGTCAGCTTAACGTAAGCCACTGCTGTGATTGTTTTTCTAGAAAGACAAAGTTCGATTGCCACTGAAAGGAAACTACTTTTGACATGACATGTATGGGCCATGGACTGTGTGTTGTGGAAGAGTGAGAGTTGAGCTGTAGTGCTGGGCAGCATTTCTCCTGTAGCTTTTGTTCTCTAGACACTTTCAGCTGCTGTGTCCAACAGCTGCAGCAACATTTCAATGACAGCCTTGCCATAGACTGCTGCCATTTAATAAAGCACTCCCATTAAATGGATATCAGAGCTGCTTGGTGCAAAGTGTGCACTGACTTGATTTCAAACACTTCTTGTACCTTGTAATTCACACTTTATTGAGATTGATGTGGAACCAATATCAAATTTGAACTTTGTGATTTTATGTTTAAAAACAAAAACTGAATTACAGTGAATTTACAGCACTATTTTTAACGCTCTTTGTGGAGTTATCATCTCATACTGCTGTTTTTTTGCACAAAATTATATTTAGTTTTTTCTGTGGTATTGAAACCTTTTTGACAGTTTCATTAGAATTTTGATGTCTGGTAGACCATTACGTTGCTCTTGTGTTGCAGATACCTTGCAGGCAGCTCTGCAGTCCACCTCTTCAGCAGCCAGCCTCCTTTGCTCTCTACGGACTTAACAGACTCCTTCATCCCCACCCCGCCCCCGAACCTCTCCAAGCTCATCAGCTGCCATAAGAGACATCGAACATGCAACGACTCCCCTTCCTCTCTGCCTGGGCGCCTTAGCAGAGCCCTCTCCCTTGGCACCATCCCCTCCTTCAAAAGGACAGGTAACATTAAAATTATTTCCCCAAGTTTGAGTTGACAGACCAAAAAAAAAAAAAATCATCTAATACTGGCAGATTATTCCGTGCCTTTTGGGAATAATCTGAAGATGACTTGTTTTTATTGGATTTAGTCCAGTGTTAATTATTTGTTGTCTAATAACTCCAAAAACTCACTGCAGATATTTTTAGGCACTAGTGTGTAGTGTTTTCCAGGTAGCTGGTCCCTACCTTCAATGGGGTGAGATGGGAATATTCAGCCCACTTCTGCCTACAGTTCTAATTGCAGTGGTTTCCCATGTTTGAGCTTGAGTTGCTTCTTGCAATGTGTGCTGCCTTGCACATAGGCAAGATTTATAATTGATAAAATTCAGTAGCCATATTGTCAGTTTCTGCTGCTTGGTGTATAATTGGGTCATGGCACTGTTTCCAAACATGGGAAAGACTCACTGATTTCTAAAAAAATATGTGAAGGATTCAGCATTTCATAGCAAAGATTAGTTATATCCAATGCTGAGGTGCTTTTGTTTTCATGTTGTAAGTGAATTCATAACTTAATATTTTTAGTTTTAAAACACAAATTAAAAAAACTACTTGTCTGGAGGACAAACTTTGTAATGGAGATGCTGTTTCTACCTATCGTCACACCTATCTTTGGCATTTTTGTAGTGCAGTTTCTTCACCTATTGGTCAACATACACGCAGATAACGATATATCTGCGTTGAGCTAATGGCCAGAATTTCGGCCTGGCCTATTTATCAGTTGAAATCTTATTTTGTATATATTATGATGAAACTGCACACAAATATGCATTTAACATATATTATGGAAGTAATAGGATTCTACAATAGATGGTCCCATCACTTTCATAATTTAAAGCTCCACTTAGAGTTGAAATGATTAGTTGATAAACGGAAAGCTAATCAACAACCTTTTTTTATAATTGATTTTCATCTTTCAAGCAAAAATGACTTAACCATACTGAATTCCAGCTTTTCAGTTGTGGGGATTTACCACTTTTCTTTATGGCAAAGGAAACTGAATTTTGGACTCTCTTTTTAAGAAATTGTGAGCAGCATTTTTCTTTTTTTAAATTTTAATTTTAATTAAAATTAGGGGACAGAAAATCAGGGGCACTAGGGGACAGAAAATCATCTAAATAACCTAACAGATAAACCACTACTAATTATCACTCAGGTTTATAGTTGTTATGGCCCAATGTGTTATCATAAAGTTGCCTACTTATAGGTTTATCAGACACAGATTAACCTCTTATTTGGAGTTGTTTCTGACCAACCGACACTAACTGACCAACTGGCTACTGCAGGTTTAAGGAAAGCCCCGGTTTGTGGTTGTGGTGAATGGTGTGATGTATATTTCAATGTATTTTCAGATTCTGGTTACCTGTTTAGTGGAAGCAAACCAGCCTCACAATACAAAGACTCCCCGCCCTCAGGTATTCAAACTCCTGGTGATTTTGTGTTCTCGGCTCAACCCTGTATCTTAAACAATTCCTAACCCTTTAAGAGCCCTTGATTGACATTTTTCACTGCTCTTTTCACACAGACTACTTTTCACTGCAGTCTGGGAGCCGCCCGTCATCACCGAGCCCCTCTCCAACTCCTTCAATAGCTGGATCATGTACATCCAGTTCAGGTTCTGCCAGACATCGTCGTCCCCTCATCAGCCCTGCTCGCCTCAACATCTGTAGCCAGAAACTGTGGCTTTTCTCAGCAGACCCAGAACCCAAGCTCTCACCCCCACCTGTGTCTCCATTATATTCCACTGTAGGGCCGGCCTCTCCCATTTACAGTGGCTGCTTTTCCCCTGACATATTACCCTTCCAAAGCCAAAATGGTAAGTACACCTGAGGTTAAGCTGTTAAAAGTAAAATATTTGTTTTAGGGGGGGTTGTAGCAGCATGTATTACTGTCTACCTGAGTGTCATTCATGATACTACCACCAGATGGCAAAGTAAAACGTTCACAAATCCTACACATAGTGGCTTTAAAGAGAGAGAAGATTTTGTAACCATGAAAGAATTCAAATTCAGTAACTTCATGCTCAGATGGTTTATATTTGGCTTCATGGTTTACCTGGATGCAGATTTGAGTTTGAGAGACAGCATGGTGCTTGATAAGGAAGAGAAAAGTGAGACCGGCAGCTCCTCAGGGTCCTCCACATGCCTGGTTGGCACTACAACCCAGGGGCTGGAGAGCACTCCTCCTCCAAAAGGTAAGCAATCTGATTCAAACATGGCAGGGAGATGGAAACTGTGTCCAGTCAGTCAAAAATCATATTCAGTTTTGATTTTTATGGCTATTGTCTGAATGGGTGTCATAACCACATCTTGGTCCTGGGAATTCTGAAATACAATTGTAATCCTAGTCTGGTGTACAGTTTTTAAAGTATAGGTTAACATTTTTTCAAGTCTGTCTTTAAACTATACTTACATGCTTATATATACGTTGAAAGCATTATCTGTGTTTTTGTCCATCTGGTCCCTGTGGATTGTGAGATACAAAAAAATTGACCTGGTTAGAATGTAAACTCCGTGGCAAATTTCAACAGACCGTCTTTAAAAAGAAAATCAAATTTTGCTTCTCCTAAATGTAGGAACTCCCATTTAGAATCTTTTGATTAGTTTAGTGGAAAGAGAGATGCAGGAGCTGTTAGACTGAAAAATAAGGTATTCAATAGTTTATCTAAACAAGAGGGGATGCCTTGCGTGCTCTGTCCAATGATTATGTTCTTGCTTAAAAAATGCAGATGGAGGAGATCTACATCTATATCAAACCAGACTACGAAGAAGAGGTTTATAGATGGTTAAGGGATAACATCTTTTTACAGAAAACCAAAAGGAGACCCCGTTGCAATAATCCGAAAATATAAATTTAAATAAACATTTGAAGTTGTTGGTAGAAAAATTAGATGTCAAAGAAAAGTGGAGTGTATATGAAAATACACTATCCGAGAATACAAATTCTCTATACGCTGAAAAATTGATACGCTCAGTGACTGAGAATGTTTATAAATTCATACAGTCCTTCCAGCCCCATGTGAAAAGGTGTTTCTGTCTGAAGATTTTCCGCTCATTGGATCTGAGTAAAACTCTAGAGACTGTTGCTTGTGAAAATCCCAGGAGATCATCAGCAGTTTCAGAAGTACTCAGATCAGCCCGTCTGCCACCAGCAATCTGCCACGGTCAAAGTCACTGAGATCACATTTTTTTCCCCCCAGTCTTATGTCTGATGTGAACATTTACTGAAGCTCCTGACCTGTATCTGAAGTGTTTTATGCATTGCACTGCTGCCACTTAAATGGCTCGATAATTGCATGAATAAGCAGGCGTTCCTAATGAAGTGCTTGGTGAGTGTATTTGGTAAAGATCAGTTACATTTGTCTGTTACCCAGTCTACTTTATTAGGTCAGTATTGTCAGTTTTGTAGGCAGTTTTATGCAATCTGTATATTCTCAAAATACACAGGTCTCAGAATACACCGTCATAGTCCTATTCCCATGTACCTAAATCTAAACTAGCTGACATCTGTATCAGTTCTGAAGGAAAATATATTGGTTGACAGTAAACATAACTAAAATGTACAGAAATTGGAAAACTTTCATGCCACATTTGAAAATGATGCTGATGATTCTCATGAAATTAATTTGCTTTCTCTGTCACACCTCCAGGTTTTGTGAAGCGTCTTATCTTGCCGGTGCTTTTAACAGTGAGCCTGACCGCCAACCTGTTCTTCGTCTGCCTCTGTGTGTACCACTACTGGAGATGAACTGTCGATGGGTTCTGCTGTTGTTTTTTGTGACCTGCACAGAGTGAGTCGGCCTGTGGCCATTGACAACCCTGTCATGTCTGTAGACCTGGAGGTCATTAAGCAAAGCCAGAAAACATCACCTTTCTGGCAGTTGCTTGTTATTTGTTGGTGCTTAGTAAAAATACAGATGTCAGCTGATGGATTTCCAACAGCAATATCTCCCTTTTGATTGGAGTTACGAGAATACTGTGCTGAAAACGGATATTACGCTTTTAAATTTGTGGTTCATGACTGCTTAAAAATATTTTTGGCTTTTGTGATCTGGCCTTGTTTCATCCATTGGTTGATGTACTGCTTCTGTTACTTGAACACAGGTGCATGTGTAATTTGATTTTAAAACGCTCAGTTCTGGAACTGATGCTTGATGGCTTTTTAAAAACCATGCTGTGAAATGTGCAATAAACATTTAATGTTCAGTCGATGCTGCTCAGACACAGAGGGTCATGTCTTACCTACTTACTGTAAATTCTCATATATAAAATCTGGTATTCAAATAATGGCAAAGCAGCGAGCAAGTACTCGAAGTGTAAGAGCACTTGCTTTGGGGGGGGGGTTATTTGTAGCTTAAAACAGCTCACATGTTAAATTCAGTATAATTTCCACAGCAGAAATTCATCAGTACAAAAACATAATCATGTCATATTCATATTTATTTTTTGTTTTTGTTTTTTGTAATTTTTAACTCTAATTCCAGTAATTTCTTCTTTGGCATACAACTGATCGATGTCAACAAAACCAACACCACCTGATGTTTTTTCACACTAAAAGCCAACTTAACATGAAAAGGCAAAGTGGAACGCCTCACATGACTCTTGCTGTAATGATGGAATTAGTCCTGTGGAAATGAACATTATACTGATTTTTTTTTTTTGATTTTTTTTTATTTATTTATTTATTTATTTTTTTAAATACAACAGGCACATATTGAACAAGTTTAGAGTTTGCATTAACTGGGGAAAAAGGGCAAATTAGAGAAGTCTGTCTCAAATAATGGAGGTAAATAATAAAGGCTTTGGCCACTATTTTGAGAATTTACAGTATACTGACTGTGATGAGTGCATTTCCTCTCCCAAATGAATTTCCAGTACTCTACATTAGCCAAAAATTGGAAAGCATTAAGCAGCATGCTATATTTGTTGTGTTGTAGTTGGTTTTGCATTTTGAAAATATGTACAGATTTTCACTTTGTAATGTCATAATTTCGCAGCACTGGTGTTTACCATTGCCTTGCTACATACAGACGGGTGACAAATTAAAGGAAAAACCAACATAAAGTGTGTTACTAAGTTGTTGGGCCAATTTGAGCCGCCAGTACAGCTTCAATGTGCCTTGGCATTGATTCTCCAAGTCTCTGGAGCTCCACTGGAGGGATGGAACACCATTCTTTCAAAGGATATTCCTTCATTTGTTTTCGTGATGATGATGGTGGTGAGGAGAGCGCTGTCTAACATGTCAGTCCAGAATCTCCCATAGGTGTTCAATTGGGTTGAGATCTGGGGCCTCATTTATAACTGTTGCGTACGCACACAAGAGGGCCTGAAGGAGACGTACGCCACTTCACACAAAAAAGTTGGGTTCTATAAAAACAAACTTGACGGGAGACTGTGCACACCTGTACAGAAACTCTGACCCATGCATATGAACATTTTGGAGACCGGAAATTGGCAGCGTAGATGGTGGCGTGGTGAGGGATTGAAGCCAGTGAATTTAAGCCAGATTTTAGAAATTAAATGTGAGACGCATCATTATACCTATAATGATGCCTCTCACACTTATTTCACTTCATATCACATGTTGCTTATAGATCCACTTTCTCTTAAACATTCAAATTAGCAGTGTTATTTGGGCTTGTGCTAGTTTGCCATAACTATTCCATAAGCACCTTCTGTGAATCTGCAAACAGCAGGGAACAGTGAAAGGAGCTGGATACCTTGCTGAGAAGTTGGAGGTGTGCAGCCGGTCACATGCAGCTCTTCATGTAACAATTCACTGTGGCTGCTCCTTCTTGTTCCACTACTCTCTGCAGTATTTCAAACAGATCCACTGTCCAAAAATGCCAAAAATTACCATTGTGTTGTTTTGTAGATGCATTTTTGATAAACGACAGCAGCAAGTGTAAACCTCAAACACATTGCATTTCCTGTTGTGTTTTTTAGATGTTTAATGTGTGATTTCATGAGCTATTAAGTGTCTACAGCCCATAGATGCTTAACAAATACCAGGAGGTGAGCATAACTGTGCCTCCGCTGGTAGGTCCATACTCTGATGGTGCATGACAAAGCGTTCAAGGCACCCACCTCCATGTTTGATCACTTGGTTTTAATCTCAGAATTTTGTCCTGTTTGTTGCAGTAAAAGCTGCCGCAGCCATCAGTCATCAGAACTTGTTTTGTTTGTAACAGTGCCTCCATTCTCCTCAGGAACAATATGTAAATTAATATTCAGGAGGGATTTGCATTGACAATTTATAGTTAATTGTGGGATTGTTTTGGGCAGAGCATGAGGTTTACAAAATTGCGCAAGTGATTGAGATATGCACTGCGCGCACAATTATTAGGCAGGTTGTATTTTTGAGGATTAATTTGTTATTGTACAACTAGTGCTCTTGGTCAATCCAAAATGTTAACAAACCCTCAAACCTGAACATTTAAGTAGTAAAAGTTAAGTTTTGGCTTTCTTAAGAGAATATCTATATGTGCAGAATTATTATGCAACTAAATGAAAAACAAAGATTTTCCCATCTCACTTGTTTGTTTTGTCACCTGTTAAAGTGAGTCTAATACCTCAAAATTTACAAATAAAGGTTTCTGAAATTTAAAAAAAAAACCCTCCGTGACCAATATAGTCACCGTTCTTTTTGATAAGTCACAAGCCTTCCATTCCCGGAGTCAGTCAGTTTCTTGATCTGGTCAGAATCAACTTTTTGTGCAGCTGCAACCACAGCCTCCCAGACACTGTTCAGAGAGGTGTACTGTTTACCTTCACTGTAAATTTCCTGCTTAAGAAGGGCCCAAAAGTTCTCAATAGGGTTTAAGTCAGGTTAAGAAGTGGGCCTTGTCATTAGTTTTTCATATTTAAGGCTTTTACTGGCCAGCCACGCAGTGGAGTACTTTGTTGAATGTGATGGAGTGTTGTCTTGCATAAAAATCAAAGTCTTCTTGAAAGATGCAGACTTTTTCCTGTACCACTGCTTGAAGAAAATTTTTTTTTTTTTACAAGTTTTGACTTCTCAGTCAGTTAAATCTTTTTTTTTTTTTTTTTTTTTTTTTTTTTTTTTTTTGTCCCATTTTTCCTGAGAAGAATCTGCCTAATAATTATGCACACCTTGATATAGGGTGTTGATCTCCTACGGCCACACCCTCCCTCATTACACAAATACACATCACCTGATATGCATTAAATCCAATAAGCATTCAAGTTTATACAGCTTGGAGTTGGAAATTATGGATAAAATGATTTGGTCAAAATAACCACTTGCCTAATAAATGTGCCCACAGTTTATAAAGGGAAATTGCATGGAGGCATGTGTTCGCACAGTTTTAGAGGTCTGATTACTTTTTTGCATATGCCATTTTTGGCTTTTGTGTGCTTGGTGTACTCTTTTAGTATGGATCCTATGCTTTTTTTTTAATATATAAATGAGGCCTTGCGTGCCATAGCATATGATATGAACATCATCATTGCTCTGGTTTTCTTACATATTGCACTAATGAACCAGCATCACGGTCATCAAATGTGCGCTGTCGACCAGTTTTCAGCCTCATTCACTGACGTCTTTCCCATAGATTCAACTGCAGATGTCACTTTAGTCACTGTTCATATTGAAACAGAGGCCAACTGAGCAGTCTTAGTGAGTGAAGCTCCGTGCCCCAACGAAGTGGCTTCGATCTTTTCCTCTTGCCATCTTGATACAAAATCAGAATCTACTGGGCTTGCTCAGCATTTTATTATGCTTATTTATTATACCTGCCACAGAGCATGACTGAATATTAACTGCTTAATTGTACCAATGCAGTGAACCTGTGTGGAAGCATCTGCGTTCATTATGTTTCTCCACTCGTTTATTCAGGTTTTTCCTTGAATTTGTCACCTGTCTGTATATTCAGCTTGGAAAGATTGGTGTGTCAAACTCTATCCTGTTATGTTAATTTATTATACAGTTTACAGTCAGTGTTTTTAATATCATGGTCATTTATATCTCATACCAAAGTGACACGTCACAGTTACTACAGACATAGTTCTTGCACAGACCCATTTAATTTTCTGTTATCTCTTATTAGTGTCCTATTCACAGGCTAGTTTGTAAGGGGCAAAACTCCTAATGTCAAGTGCAATATAAAAAAAATTTAATCTCTAATCTATAAAAAGAAATTGTGTTCACATTTACATGACGTTTGCATAAAAGAAGGCAGAGATTCAGAGAGAAGTTAACTGATCTGTAAAATTTATACAGACTTTTCATGTAACTTTAAAACTTATGCGTTAAATTGGAAAGATTTTTGCAGTTTTTCTGAATTTTGTTTGCAATTTTTTTTTGTGCTTGGTTTTGTTGTATTTTTAATAAATATAATCATATGATTTTAATTCTGTTCTATTAGAGATGAAGAGCACAGATGTTTGATTTATTGTTTGTGTCAATGCTGAACATATGATTTACAGAAAGTTGTACATTTGGTACATTAGGTTACACTTAGCTTGTTTCTCATGTAAAAAAAATCATGTTGTTAGGCTTCTGGGTGTTTATTTTCAGTTTTTTATTGTTGAATGACCATGCACCTGATTATTTAGAGAGTAATACGTATGTTTTCCTTGAGTGATTACTGGGTATGTAGTTTTTCTCACTTAATGCTAATCGTAATTTGTGGTAATTTTAAAGTGCACTTGTCCGTTTGTTTGACGTTGCTATTTTGAGCCAAAGTAATAATTAGTGAAACAAATATACAACTTAAGTTTGAGAATTAAAGCTTGCTACTGAAAGACATCTAAATGACTGGGAATTGTCTAGAAAACTATCATTAGACAACCTTACAATAGTTTTTGAAAGCTATTATAAACTTTCAACATACTGGATACAAAAATTGTGCATTTGTATGTGATGTGTAACCTGGCGTATGTTTATTTTTTCTCTGAAGAAATGTCAGTAGCTGAAAGATCATGTACATATTGAAATGTACATGTTCTTTCAGCCATGCTGAACTTTACTGAATGAGACAAACCTTATCGTTGTTCAGTTCAAGATAAAATTAATTTATTTTTGGATTTGTATTTATTTTTAAATTTATATTTTAAAGTGTAATAAACTATTATGCTTCTTCACATCACCATTATGTTAAATCAGTTTTCCATTTCAGAGTCTTTGACAAGATGTATGAATTTGTTCTCTGTTAATATTTTCACTAATGGTTTGAAAGGTTGATATTACCGTGTTCAGCAATGCAAATGTTTGTCTGCAAACAACTGTTTGGTCTGTGATTGTATGGAACAACATTGGCTT
The DNA here is from genome assembly GCF_016859285.1 of Xiphias gladius. Classification (NCBI taxonomy): domain Eukaryota; kingdom Metazoa; phylum Chordata; class Actinopteri; order Istiophoriformes; family Xiphiidae; genus Xiphias; species Xiphias gladius. The sequence continues at coordinate 12,914,186 of NC_053417.1, read as the reverse complement.
GTTTCATCTGGACCAATACTTTTTGAATAAAGTGTTTTGGGTTTGTGGTTTTTTTTTTTTTTTTTTTTTTTCCTCCTAACTTTTTTGGGTAATGCGTTTACTCCCTGTCCAGGTACAAAAATGTGTTATTTCTAGGTGATACATAGGAAAAAGATAATGCTTTGCAAGCTTTTCTAAACTCGCCCCCTTCTGGCACTTACAGCTCGTTGAACCTTCAATTCACCTGCAGCCTCTTTCCCTCTTTAGATCTGTGTTTATTCTGATGATGATGATTTTCTTTGAACATTTCAGTCCGACGGCAGACTTTGTAAGCTGAATGTACTCATCACTGAAAATGTTGCCATAGTGATGAGAGACTGAATTTGACACAGTTGATGAAGGAGCAACTGTAAGTGCATTACTGACCAAGCAGTCAAGGACAAAGAAAACACAATTATTCTCAGGTTTGTGTCCACAAATTTACTCCCCCACAACACTGATGTTTCCAAACTCAACACAGTCACAGCTGTTATAAACTCTCAACAAGGTAAGGAGGTGAGGGAAATGTTTGTGTTTAGCTGCTCTAAAAAGAATTTTAAATATGAAATATATAACTTTTTTTTTTTAACTGAACACAATTCCCTGTGCAGGTTATGAGAGTGGTCACGTGACTGCTCATAGCCACTTAACCAATTTTTTCATTGTTATAAATTGATTCTCTTATCAGCAGTGCATCTTGAAGTAGTATTATTTTACACCCCTGCAGTCTGATGTATGTGTACAGGTACATTATCATAAAGTAATTATAAGTGGTCCAAACTATACCTTGATTTCAATCTCATTCATTATATAAAGTAGGTGAAAAACTAAAACATTAACCACTTCCTGTTTTTTCGTCGGTTGTTATACCTAGATCTGACTGAATTTCAATTTTTGGTGACTTCAGGGCAGTCATATCTTCTGCCTTTTTAAATTTCTTGTTCACGAGTTTACAAATTGACCTAAATCAGTCAGACTTTTGTTAATGGATCTATACATGAAAAAGGTCATACTCTGAACTTAATTCTGAAAAAGCTATCCTCTCTATATCATCACAGGTCAATTGTGTTTAATTCCTTGTCCTGTTCCTTACCCTAAGTTGACATCTGGGTTTTTATGCACTCACTTTGTTTCCTCTTCCATTCTACGTCAACTTTCAGTTACTTGTGCTGTTTCCCTTTTTGCTTTTTTGATTAGAGCCTCCCCTTCTGTTATCTTTGCTCTGTACAAGTCCAATTGTTTCATCAGTCTTAACCACACTGCCCCTCTCAAAAGGAGAGAGCCCAAACCTAACATTCAACCTTGGCTCAATACCACTAAGCCTGTACAAAAAGAACGTGGGAAAGCTGAGTAATTCTGGAAAAGAGAATAAATTATAAATCTTTTATGATAAAACTTGATATTTACCAGGGAATACTAAATAATTTCTGTAGTTATCTCATATAACTACCATACACCAGGGATCCTTTTTAGCATTATCATTTTGGTTGTGTCCTTGACTGTCGTGTGAAAGACGAGGAATTTAACACTAAACCAGTGTCTGTCTTTAGCACTAATTTCTATTAAACGGAAAACTTGCTTTCTGGATATTTTGCCTTTCACATTATTTAGTCCTTGGACATGGTGGTCTCCAGTATACTTGGTCTTGTCAACAGGTGTTGTGTTATTCTACTCTTACTCGGTCTAAAATAATTAGTGGGGCCACCAGTACTTAACAAGACTGGACATCCAGCCATGCCAGTGGCTCTGTAATGCTGCACTTAGGGACAGCAGTGGTTTGACCTAAATGCTGACATGCTTACACTTTCACAATGACATTAACATGCTGATGTTTAGGGGGTATAATGTTTACCATTGTCAACATCTTATTTTAGTGTGTAAGCATACTAACAGTTGCTAACTAGCCCAAAGTTCGGCTGAGGCTGACAAGAACGTCACTACATTTTATGTTACGTTACTTTGGATCACCACAGTTGGTGGTATTACTACTACTATTATTGTTGTTGTTGTTGTTCATCCTGAGGGCAACATGAATGTTTGTGACAAATTCCATGACAATCCATCCAAAAGCTGTCAAGATATTTCACCCTGAACCAAAAGTGTCAGCCTCCTCTTGGCAATTGAGGAAATCTCAGGGGATCACCAAAGTCATTAGGACTGTCTCTCTGAGAAACACTAATTTCAGTACAAAATTTCATGACAATCCATCCAGGATATTTGAGATATTTAATTCTGGACCGAAATGGTGGACTAATTTACCTATATTGTCATTCTTGGAGCCACATTGGTAGGATGGCCAAAAAGCCACCTTTGACCTGACAGTTTTTAAATAATTTTTTGGAGGAAGTCTCTCTGAAGACTTTTCACCCGGACTCTATTTAAGTCATAGTAATATTTTTGGTACATTTTAGTGTGGATTTAAGGAAGTAAACCCTCGAGGATCCATCTTAGTCCCATCCATCCTTCTCTCTCTTTACAGTACACTTTCTCTTTGTCAAATCTTTCAGAAGAAAAGCATGCATTTCTTTGGACTGTTAATACTGCTGTCACGCTGTTATATCTCCCTCTCAAACCAAAATCAGTATCTCAGTCTTTTATATCATGATCTGAAGAAACGTATTCAAAGCTTAAAGGAATAGTTGGACACTTTGGAAAATAAGCTTGGCTGGAGTCTTGCAGAGAGACGTGAGATCAATTCCATGGTCTCATATATGTCCAATATGAAGCTGAAATCAGCAGCCGGTTATCTTACCTTAGCTTAAAGACTGGAAATGGGGAAACAGCTAGCATCTAAAACTCACTAAGTAACAAATTATATCTGGTTTGTTTAATCCATACAAAACCATAGTTTAAAAATTACAAGATGCAATTTTCATTTACCCTTATGAGTGTTTTGTTGTTGTTGCATGCATCATTTCCAAGCATAGCTTTTGCCATTGTTTTTATTTGTTAATCATACCTTTTTTTTTTTTTTTTGTTTTTTTACTCTACTTTTCAACTCAGACGTCCCCTTGAGATCAGTATCTCTTTTTCTTGAGAATTTTTGTCATAATGACAAGACCATTGTTACACAATCCAGAGGATGGGACAGGAAAACAGAAATAATAATATGCATTAAAAAGAAGAAAAAGCACAACAACAAAAAAAAGAAGCACAAACATAACAATTGTCCAGGAAGACAAGACGCCCTTCTTGACCCCCCCACACACACACACACACACACACACACACACACACACAACTGCGGGTAAGCCCGCAGACAGTAAACAGGTCCTACATCTCAATGTCACATGACCAAAGTATAAGTATGTTTTCTGTGGTCAGTGATTATGGTGATGGCTATGTTGCTGTGTGGTTTTTAAAAAAGCAGCTTGTTTCAAGTTAAACCTTTAGCTATGCTTTCATTACTAGAGTTATACCTGCAGTTCATTCAAATCCCAGCAGAAATAACCTAAACTCTGTAACCCTTTATGTATAAAGTACAGTATTGGGGTTCACGTCTGAGTTCCAATCCAAAGCAGTTGCACTTCTTGTCAGACACAACTGGCAAAAGGTTAAATTCTGTACCTTTTTTATAGATGGGGTTTTTCTGGAACACAGTTGAAAATAGTTCTCTGACTGTTCAGGGTTGAAGGGTGGGAAGCAGGTTCATACTTTCTATCTGCAGCTCTGGCCAAAAGTTTCTCTTCTGCACAATCACTTCCTGTTTTCACCAGCTGGTCTGAAGTGCACTCACAAACATGCTGTGTTTTTCGGAATACAAGAACTGAGTCTGCCAGATCTTATGCGCTCATTGCAGTAGCCTTTATGACATTATTCAACAGGAAACCAGAGTTTTCAGAGTTACTAGACCATCATGAAGGATTAACACCTGCAAACCAAAGTGCCAAATAAACACAACTGTTTGACAGATATTTTGTATGTTTTTATTTACCCGCAGTATGTCTTGCTAAGACATAGTCTGGCATGGATATCAAGTCAAAAATTGATGTACTTTGTGCAACAAAGAGCTGAGAGTAAATAGTTTTAGTACCATGCTGCTGATGTTGGCCCCACCATTTCCCCTTTCTACTACTGCGGTTTATGTTCCACTTCCATGAGAGTGGTGTCATATCACTTCCTGCTGCAAAACTAAAATTGTCACTGGTCCTCTGGTTACCATATGGAAATATGAAAGAAGAAGGCAAGTTTCCCATCAAAGAGTTTCAGTGTGATTACAGACATCCACATCTGGAAAACTCGCAAATAAATGAAGGCTTGAATAAAAGTGAAGTTCATTGTGGTGAACTATGAACGTTAGGGGTCGTCTGGTGACTTTAACAATATGCACAATTTAACCTCTTTTTTTTATTAATATAAAAACACACAGTCACATTACAGGGGACTAGACTTTCTAGAGTGACACCATAGTACCGGGAAATATACTTGATCTCTGAATTACAAGAATTTCACAAACTAGTAGACATTTCTGGTCTATTTTGGGACACAGCGTTAGACTTTTGAAACTCTGCAATGGTGGATGGAAAACAAAAGGAGAAAGTAGTTACTGTATATTTGTCTTTGAGTTCCAAACATTGTCAGCAAATAATTTTTTTATTATGTTCTAACTTTGTCATTGACAAACCAATGAAGCTTTCTTGATTTAAAGTATGTGATGTCCTTAAGTAGAGATTAAAGTGACAACACAAGATTAGTTCTCAAACAAACGGTTATTGCCAAATTGATCAGTCAGCTGATTTTTCTTCTTGATTGATCGATTAATTATCTTGTTTATAAAATAAGTGACAATCCCATTCTAATTTCCCAGAGCCCAGGGTGACATTCGAATTGCTTGTTTTATCTGACCAACCGTCCAAATCCAGTGTATTTACTCAAGTACTGTTCTAAAAAATGAAGTGCTTGTACTACTCCATTTGATGCCACTCCACTTCTATTCCACTACATTGCAGAGAGAAATATTGTTCTTTTTACTCCACTACATTTATTTGTCAGCTACCTGTTACTTACAAATTAGAGAAAATTATATACGAAAAAACATCTAATGATCTTATAAAATATCAAGCATTATTAGCATTATTAATAGATGTTTGTTATACAGTACATCCATAAAATAGTTGAAAATTTGCTGCAACTAGACCAAACAACAGTAAAATGCTACTTACACATGAATGCACCAGCAATAATATATTGCAAAAATATAATATATAATAGTATGAGACAAACGGGCCATTTTCCTGCGTTAAATGCTTTAACTTTTGTTACTTCAAGCGTTTCACATTTTTTCTCATAATACTTCTCTTACTTGTATACTTATACTTATTTTTACATTGTGGTATTGCTACTTTTACCTACAAGATCTGAATATTTCCTTCACCACAGTCCAAAATGCAACGATACTTAGTTTACGGTCATATTAAACAAAGAAATCAGAGACAGCAAATCCTAACATTTGAGAAGCAAATGTTAGGATTTGCCCCCAATTTATAAGCAGGATATAAACATTTTACAACACATTTTAAGGTAGTTATAAGCAGATAAAAGCGTTAAGTAACGTATTTGACTACGACTTTTAACTCTTCCCTTGGAAACCCATAAAGAGGCTGGTGTATAAACAGATAAAGCAGACAATTAATGATTCGAATGATAATATAGTGAAAAAACATTTGTAATAATATAAAACGTCCTCATTGGAGAAGTTATAATGGTTGAAGAATACCTCACATGATTAAACACTTAAAAATAAAATGTCGTTCTTTCTACAGCCGCATGAAATTACTACAGCTGCGTGCATATAAATGAAAATAAATAGGGGGTTAGTCACACTTAAAAACAATAAAACCAAACGAAAAAAACCCAACTCTTCATGTAGATGTATTAAAGAGGGAGGCGGAGGGCGGGAGTTAGAAAGAGAGACAGAGAGATGTACTTTCACTTCGCGCGACGTAAACTTTTGGCGGACGGTCCCTTGGCCCGCGGGGGGGAGCGGGAGGGGGGTGGGGGGGGCTGGAGAGGAGGCAGAGCGCAGCCGCTCAGTCCGGGTCAGTCAGTGCAACAACATCGCCGTGCGGATGACAGCGCACTTGTCCGACGCAGGGAGACACTCCTCCGCTTCGCGTTGAGCCGTGAGAGCGCGCCGCTCGTGTGAGCTGGATTTCCGACACCTCGCCCGACTCGTCGGATCGATCCGCAGCCTACAGCCGCCGGGGCAGGGACATGTCCCCGTGGATGCTGCAGCCTCCATCTCCGCTGGATTGAGACCACGAGGAGATGACCGTGCGGTGGAGCTGACCGGCGGAGTGTCTGCGCTAACAGGTTGACGAGGCTTTTCGCCATGATTTTTGACCAAGTTTTTCCTCTGACAGAACAGTATCACGCTTGATAGGGGACCGTTGCTGTGTGTGTGCCGTCTGTTGTCGTTTCCCGGTGCTGATTTCAAAGATGTTTTGCATTTACTGCGGGGATTCAAAGATTAATTCACAGAAATACATTTTTCCTATACAGGTGTAAGTCAGCCTACAATTTGACACCGAGCTACAGACAGTCCAGCTCCCACAGCACAAGTTTCCTCTTACCAAAATCAATAGTCTAGAATTACTTTAAGAAAATCTACTGAGAATTACACTCGACATTTACTGTTTTCTGTCCACACAGTCAGCTGAATAGCAGAACATCAAACTCCCAAAACGATCAGTATTTTTTTGGAGTGTTCACAGTTCAGTCCATCGAAGTTCCTTGCAGTGCGCCGTAACCTCATTTGACCCCTGAGAAATGGCTGCACTTCTCACTGACACAACACTCAAGTCTGTTAAGGTGGAGGTGTACGAATTAAGTCTGTGCACCGAAGGCATCAAACTGCACATTGTGAACCGACAGCGGCGCTCCAGAAACACAAACAAGGTCTCAACACCACTGTCTGGGTTTACTACCCAGTATCTTATTTATTATATGTTCTTACGAATGCATTGAAGTGGCCCGCGTTGGCAGAGCACGGAGGAGCTGGAGAAGGGATCTGGCGCAGGCAGCTACAGGCTGCTGTTTATCAGTCACGTCATTCCTTCATGTCACACACACTCTGCTTGCCCTTTATGATTTCAAACAACGGCCTTGTGAGGCTGTGGGATTCATGGTTTTTTAGGGACAAACGAGAAAAACACAGTGTCACACCAGCTAACATGCTGCACCCATGCATGCACGGTAACACATGTTAATAGAGGGAACATTAACCCCGGCTGTGTTTTCCTCTGTGTGGACGGCTGGCTTGTGTTCCGGTGAGCAGCGGAGGAGCTGACGGTAAATGAGAGGCCGTCACCATGCCCCCGGGGAAGTATGGGATGCAGGAGGAATGGGAGCAGGAGGACGTCCAGGAGATCATGATGGACTTCCTGCTGCCTACTGGGATCTTCCTCAAATTCCTTGTGTCTCGGAACGACACCATCAGAAGCATCAAAAAAGTGCGTCTGTTCACATCCCCACGTATTCATCAATAACTGCTTTTAAAGATCATTTCCACTTTGATTTCCCACTCAGACATGATATATCATCTAATCATAAACTGCATATTTATCTATTTTAACATAGCACTGTATTTCTAATAGATTGTAATTGAATGAGCACAGATGCAAAATGCTGCCGTTATTTACGATATTTACTCAGTACGCCTTTAAACAAACTGGTTGACCTAATACTTCACTCAGGCATTCAACTTATTAAAACACCGCACAGTCTGAACAGTGCTTGCCTGTGCTTCTGATCCGTCTTGAAATTTTGATGCAACTACAGAGCTACAGCTTTCCTCCTCGGTATACGCAGCCAGCTCTCTGCTGAAGCAGATCTGTTGTTAAATGTGAACGTGCCAGTTTCTATGCCAACAGTTCTGCCACTTCAGGCTGTTTGATTTAGCTGCGTTAAGTAATGATTCTCTTGGAAGCTGTTAAGATGATTAAGAGATTAAATGTCTTTCCAGTCTGGGTAATTCCCACGGAATTTTAGAAAATGTTCAAAAACTGCCAGGGTCATTTTTTTTTTGCACAATAGGTTATCATTTGATCTCATTAATTTAATTAGACAAATCAGAGGGTTGGGAAATATGTTATTCTTCAGCAGCACTTTAGTTGACAGTTTTGTATTTCTTTTGAAAATGGAAATCGTAACACTGGTTGAGGTGTTTCGAATCCCCGTTGTTCGATAAAGCATGCTTTTACATGACCCCTCAGGCATACAGTTTACTCACTGTACACTTCAGGCCCTAAAGACTGTGCTCTCAAACTCACGTACGGCTGTCGCGGCTTGTTTCAGATGGTTTGGAGAAATGCCAGAAGCGAGGCCCTTTTCAGCGCACTGGGTGACCCCGACGCGTACGTCTTCACCTGCATTAACCAGACAGCAGAGAGGGAGGAACTGGAGGAAGAATCGAGGCGCATCAGCGACGTGAGGCCCTTCATGTGTGTTCTGAGGCTGGTGGCGAGGGAGGGCGACCGAGTGGAGAAACTCACCAACACCCAAATCAGCCTGCTAATTGGCAAAGGTAAGCAGCATCCCCCTCTGATAGAGCCAGCCTGGTATTAGAGTCACAGTGGTTTTGATGGTTGGTGGTATTTTGTTGTGCAGTTTCTAGGTATATGATAAGATGCAGTCTAATGTCATCATCAAAAAGAAGACGGGAGTTTTGTCGTGTACATTCTTCTCAGAGCCTGAGCTGCTCTGGCCTGGTTCGAGTTCGCTGAATTACTGTGCACATCTCAAATTTTCTCAGTGATTCGGACAAAGTAATTGATAAATATATTGAAAACAGTTATGAAGTGAAATGAAATGGCAGTCTCAGACTGGGTTGCCGTTTCCTTTCACTTCATTATCCAGTCTGATATCGTGTTCCACTCAGCAGAGGCTGAAATATCCATCATCATTTCCAGGTCACAGGGGAGCCGTGGCAGCGGTTGCTAGGAGCAGTTAACGCTTTGTTTTAAGGACTGTCATTTCTGTAGGTCAGCTAATAGCAACCTGTACCATTTTCCTGGCAATTTTACTGCTGCCACTTTTTCAGGCTTTGGCACAGCAAAAGTGCCGGCCGCCATTCTTAACCCCACTGCGGCAAGCACAGCAGCAGCATTATTTGAATGGTTGACAAAAAGATGCAACAGAGAATCGGAGGTCTGGGCTGGATAAGTTAAAAACCTTTGGCGGAAATCAAATGACCGCTATTCTTTCTGAGCCGTTGGCAAGCTTTGTACGAACAAAATCTTTTTTACATTGAGAAAAGTGTTCCTCTCACTGTTCAAGACTTGTATTTTATGACGTGTTGATAACGATAATTTTTCAGGTCTGCATGAGTTCGAGGCCCAGAAGAACCACGAGGTGAATGAGTTTCGGACTAAGATGCGCACGTTTTGCGAAGAGAAGGCTCAGGAGCGGCAGATGTTGCCCTGGCAGCAGTGGATGGAGTACAGCTTCCCATGTGACCTGGAGCCGTGCTGCTCTCTGCCGCAGAGTGGGTGTGCGAAGTCGAAAAACACCAAGAAGATTTTCATTAACGTCAAGTTTGAGGCTTGCGATGTGAGTTGATCTGCTGTTGTCGTTTTTATGAGTCATATTTTTGAAAGTTGCTAAGACAAATCAAATCGAATCTTATAGTACGATGGGGCAGCAGTAGGGAACCCCACAAAGAGCACAACAGCTTTGATTGGAAAAACTGCAGTTCCACCTTGTGTAGACAAATTGTGGAGGATGTTAAGTAAATGTGAGCACCTTTGGAAATCCCCCTCCCACACCACAAACACCACCTTCAAAACATCACTCGGGAAAACAGTCCACAGATTTGAAAGCTACATTTTTGAATGTTTTTCTGTAAATCTGGCACCTTTATCTGAGTCATGTTGTCCTGTTGCTCTTACAGGAAAGCTTCATGCTGCAGCTGGATCCTCAGGACCACCCAGTGGCTCTGATGAGGAGCGCCCTAAAGAAGAAGGCCACCGTCTTTCGCTCAGTGCGACAGGAGCCCGAGGACTACACCTTACAGGTCAACGGGAGGTGGGAGTTCATCTATGGGAATCATCCCCTGTGCCAGTTCAAAGTAAGTGACTGCAAAAACACCCTCTTTGAGTAGAGCTGCCTTTTTATACTCTATTGTTTTGTTCATATTTTATTGTTTTCCTTTAAATCTCAGTGGTTTTAATTGGGTTTTTTGACTCTGACTAACAGAAGGTTCAGTGTCCATCTGAAAACAAACCTTTCCAAATGAACCTGACTTTAGTACACGTATAAAACAAAAACTTGCCGATTGTATAAGTCTTCACCCCCTTAACGCCAACATGAAGCAGAGAGGCGCCTTGAGTCTATAAGGATAACAGCTTTGCTCATTCGGACTCTTCAATTTGGCCTCATTCTTCTTTGCCATACTGCTCAAGAATGGTCAAGTTGCATGAGTTGCAACTGAATGAAGAGGTATGTAGAAGAGCTACTACAAACTCTGAATTTGGACTTTTGGACATCAGCATTGTTGTTTTGAAGCCATTTCCGTGTAGCTTTATGTTTGGGGTTGTTGTCTTGCTGCAAAATAAATAGTCTCCCAAGACTCAGGTCTCTTCCAGACTGAAGCCAGTTTTCCTCCATAATATTTTCGTATTTTCCTGCCTTCATTTTACCTTCTACCCTCACAAGCCTTCCAGGTCCGCTGCAGAGAAGCATCCCCCACAGCATGAGGCTGCCACCACAATGCTTCATGGCTGTGATGGAGTGTTTTTACTCATGCGTGGTGTTTTGCTTGTGCCAAACGGCGATTAGCACAAAGCTAAAATCGTCCTCCGCTTTGTTTCAGAGGCTCCCACATGCCTCCAGGCAAAGATTAATCCAAATGTCGTGTGATATATTTTTTTTTTTCCCTACACTGTCTCGCTTTTGCTGTGACGATGCAACTCACAAATGAACTGGGGGCCTCCCTCGTTTATGGCCTTCTGATGTGGACGTTCAGTTTTGGAGGATATTTGTTCTAGACAGATTTAAAACCATCCCATTTTTTAACCACTCACAAATCACTTGGGACTTGGTGATTTTTAAATTTGTCATTGTAAGCAGGTTAACACTCAAGCAATCAATTATCAAATCAAACTGTTAAAACTTCTACAATCAATTAATTTAATTTTATTTAGATAAATTAGATTTTTTTTTTTAACTTTGATATTAAAGATTCCTTTCTTTTGATTTGTCAAAATGCTTAATTACTAATTCACCGTGTCTCAGCGTTGTAAAATGAAAAAGATGAAAAAGCCCAACAATACTGAATACTTTTTGTAGACACTAGAGCTGTTATTTTTTTCAGTGGATGCGGATGGCATTCTCTTCGGTGCTGTAGCCCCGTGCAGGTGGTCCATAATAGCTGAAATAATTGTCAGAACAAGAGTGGTGAGTCGAGGTTTTGGTGGCAGGAGACTCCACTGTTGATTTTGAAACTCCAGCTACCTGCAGGGGTGACTCATATCTGTCTAGCAGCCCTGCAGAAAGGAACTGCATCCATCCACACATAATGAGATTTCGACTACATTAACCTGCAGCAAATGAACAGCCTCCAGGAGTTAACCAGTGCTATCAGAACACTGGGAAATATCTGTGAGTGAACTGACTGATGGCTGTACCAGTAAACAAAAAAATCTCTTCGTAACCCCCGCCCCCTCCCGTTGTCTATCTCTGTCTCTTTTTTCCCCCTAGTACATTTTCTCGTGTTTGAGAAATGTCCAAAACCCACATCTAACCATGGTGCATCACTCCACCATCAGCAAGCATCAGGAAGAACAGGGCAGAATGTGTAGCCAGGTATACAAGAGTCGCTCTTATTCCAAACCTCCTCCACTGCCCCTGAAGAAGGTAAGAGGTCAGCGGACAGCTGTTGTCTTTCACTGACAGAGCAGCCTTCTCTCCCTTTTTCTCTCTCCTCACCAAAGTTGTTCCTACACAGGCCTAGGCTGTACATATATGTGTGTGTTTGTAGGTTTGTGTGTGTGTGTGTGTGTGTGGTTGTGTGTGTATATATATATTTTTTTGGAACTGCACTGAAAATGTTATATATTGTGTATTTTTAAGCTTTTATCAAAAGTGATTCACACATCAGAAATACATCAGAAATATAAGCAGTAAACAACTTTACAGTTACATAGTTTTCAGACAGAGCTTTCTGTGAATTTCTTCCAGGTACAACGCTTGTTCCCTTTTTTAACTTTCTTTTGAAAGTGTACATCTATCTTTTGACACATTTTCAAACAGGAAATTGTAGCAACTGTTTCTTTGGACTCAAGTGAATGCTATTAATACAAGTTTAATGTAAAGAACGGGAGGGAAAAGAATATTCTCCTCTCCTCTGACTCCTTTCTTACAGCAGAATACCTCCTCTCTTTGGTCCATCAATGAGCCTTTCTACATTCACCTGCTGCAGGGCAGCCGAGTCAATGCAGATGAAGGAATGAAGGTTGGTGTGGTTTTTGCGTGGGTTTCTCTCACTTTGCTGCTCAATGAAATGTGGCATTCACTTGTTTACCAATATCTTAATTTCAGTTGTAGGAAACAGCGGATTTGACATGTAAATGATAAAGGGGGTCACATGGTGCAGACCACACGTTTCCCATAATTCATCAAGGCGGTTGGTTAAAACTTCAAAACAGGAAGTGGGGAGGGCCTATCTGGTTTTTACGTCTCATTCTGAGGCCTAGATTCTAAGAAAAAAGAAAGACTTCATGCTGTCTTTCCCTCCCTTGCTTTCAATGCACTTACTTTTTCGAAAGTGATGCATGCATTTTGTTACTATTGCAGATCGGGCCCTGACCTATGTTGAAATTTGTGTATTTTAAGTGTTTCTTAAAATTGAAAGGTTTCCTCTTAAAATGATTTGCTAAAAACTAAACATGTATAAATATCCACTCACACTCCATATTCCTATTTGTTCTCTTTGTTTTTTCCATGTCATTTTTCGTTTTTTTTCTGTCTACCAATTTGACAAATGAGAAAAAGAGTGAGAAGACAAGTAGGGAACTCAGTTAATGTGTGTCTGCGTTTGTGATTCAGTTTCATAACTAACTATGTTACTGTTTAGTTGGGTTATTAAGTTTAAGTGCACTTCCGCCTGCTGCCTTAGAGCACATCATGACTCATGGCAAATTTGTCCTGTCACATAATTATCTGTCATGTCTGCAGTTGGCAGGCACAGGTTTGAAAACACACCCTGGGGGGGGGGGGGTAGTCACTCATATATTTTGTTAATATAGATTCAGACAATCTTGATTTGGCAAAAGGCAGGATCTTAATGGTTGCCAAATAGTGAATTTTGACTCTTTGTGGTTGTTAATCTATTTTGGTGGATTCTGCATAGCACTGAAAGTCATCACAACCTGTTTACGTTTTGAATATATAGACCCTTTGACTCATAGCCTGAGTGACACAGGAAACTCTGAATCATCTTTTGAAGTCTGTACATCTTCCACAAACAATCTTCCTCACAGACGTGCTAAAATCTTCAGCTTCCAAACCACATGTCATACCTTCATCTAATCACTACTGTGTATGTGTGTTTCCCCTCCAGCTTGTGGTTCAGGCCGGTCTGTTCCATGGCAGCGAACTGCTCTGTAAGGTGGTGACAAGCTCGGAGGTGACAGTGAGTTCTGAGCCGCTGTGGGATCAAAAGCTGGAGTTTGACATAAATGTGGCCGACCTGCCTCGCATGAGCCGCCTGTGCTTTGCGCTCTATGCTGTCATCGAGAAAACCAAGAAACCCCGCGGCACCAAAAAGAAGAATAAGAAAGCGGTGAGTCCGGCAGAAACTCGTGGCGTTTTCGTGCCTTAGTGTACAACTTATGATTGAGCGGGCGAGTGTTGGGGCTGGTGAGTATGAATTTGTTAGCAAGCAAAAACAGATCTGTTTCCTCTCTAGTGTGTACGGTGTGTAGTCAGTGTGAGCTGTGTGGGTGTGTTTTGCTGCTGCGTCTGGTTGTGCAAGTGTGTTCAGTGGCAAGGCTGCGGTTAACATTTCATCCGCTTCAGCCCTTTTATCTGTACATCACTCCAAGGAAGGAAGGAATTGGCAAACATTTTCAAGGAATTCTAAATTCATCTTCACTGTCACCATTGGTAGTTGCAGCCCACAGAGCTTTATACCTTTCAATTTCCTCGACTTAAAGCCATGTACTGGGGACAGTTTAGAGTGGAGGCCTAAAACATTGCAAAGCAATTTTCTGCCACTGCTTTTTTTCTCAAGGGCCCAATTTAGATAAAAGTCTCTTACCTAGAGCGGAACCCATATTTCATGTTTTGTGCCAAATACTGTACTATATTGCAGCAAATCTGATCACAATAGAAAACAAAGAAATACAATATATAGCAAGGATCCCTCAAATTTGGTTATCAAAGTGTTGCGGCTAACATAGGTAGATTGAAGTCAAATATGTACAAGACTGTGTAATCAGCATAAAATAGATGCTATACATCTCTGTTTCAGAAACAGTTTATTCTATGTAACTTATAATTTACCAAGAATGGAACTTTGTGGCATCCCAAGTTATTACAAGGAAGGCCGATTTGGTAACATCATTACAGACAGTGTGAGTTCTGTGAGACAAATACGCATGAAACCGAATTCAAAACCATGGAGAGCCAGCTATAGACACTAATGTTAATAATGTCTAATTCAACAATAACGATAGCCTACATTTAGAACCTGTAGAACAAATATTATATTTAGTGCTGAATTGATTAGTCGATTGACAGAAATCCATTTTAATCCTGTTTTATGCATTCATCTTCAACGCACTACACTGTGAGACTACACTGGAAAGAGCCTTCACACACCTGCTCGCTGTACACTGAGAAGTACAGTGAACAACAACTAATTCCCCTTTTTCTGTGGCAGTGGTCTCAGGATCTTTTGTTTTGATGTGTTGCAGCGGCTTTGGGCACCATGTTTGGGCAGAACAACATGGTGCCCAGGTGTGTTCTCTGGGCATTGAGGCCACTTCTGCTTTCGGAGCCACTTCTCTCTTCTTTTGCCCGGAGGAGAAGTCCTGAGCCAGACGGAAGAAAGATAGACTGAAGTTGAGCTATTTTAGCCAGTCTTGTTACACGTATCGCCTCTTTTTTTTCACTGGCCTTTTTTCAGCCCAAATGTGTTTGTTTTGTTTTCAACACATTAGATGGTCAAGTTATTTTTCTTCTGATCATTGCCTGGAACTTTTCTATTTTTTCTGTTTTTTCTGCCTCAAAACAGTTATAAATATAGTATCACTCATGTAATTTTTTTTTACGAGAAGCTGCAAAGTTCTTTGCTTTACAGATTATTATTCAACATGAAAAATGATAAAGGAAAAGTTTTCACGAAGACGCTCTAAAATGCATGTCATTAAAATATAAAAGCTGTCTTAATGCTGTTTGATTTGAATTTAAATGAACCTACAAAAACAAAGCATATGTTGCACAAGAGAGAGTTAATAATTCAAAGATTGATTGATGAAAAGGCTTTATCTTTGAAGAATCTACAGTATATCTTTTGGATGTTTCAAATACGGTTATGTAATGGTTATATTTTTAGTTTTTAGACATTTAGGAAAAGAGCTTAAAAAAGCAGAGTGATGTTGAAATAGATCAGTCTCAAAGACCCTAACACCATTTCCATGATTTTACTGCTTGCAGATGGTCTGTAAAGCAAATCACTAAACCCCCCCCCCCCCGTCCCTCTCTCTCTCTCCTTTCAGGATTGTCCCATAGCCTGGGTAAACACCATGGTGTTCGACTACAAGGACCAGCTAAAGACTGGGGAGTTCCTCTTGTCCACATGGCCATCTGTTCCAGGTACTTTCAGCCTTGCCTCTTCTTACATTTCCTCCACTTCAAAAACACCTTGCATGTTCACAGACTCCTCCGCAGCGCCTTGGAGCACATAGTGAGGGCTGAAAGTGACATGTGGCGCCATCAAAGCCCCACAAGTTCAGAAATGATGTGTTTGCTAATGCGCAAAATTGGCTTTTTAAGACCTGGAAATGGCTGTTGTTTGTTGGTGTCAGAAGCTCGGTTGTAAAGTGGCGCTACATGTTTATTCACTTTGTCTGTGGCGTAAAAAGATTTTATTTTTTTCTGCGGTTCGGAAGAGCAGTATGTTTAACACGCAGTGCACTTTTAGAGAGTGATATCACTATGAAATTGTACACAAAATACTGTACAGTAAGTGGATGAAAGCATCTACCAAATGGCGCATTTCATATATGACATTTTTATCGCAGATGACAAAAGTGACCTGTTGAACCCCATGGGAACAGTCGAGAAGAACCCCAACGTGGATAGTGCTGCGGGACTCCTCATTCGTTTCCCCAACATCCGACCACATCCTCTTTATTACCCGCCGCTTGACAAGGTTCTTATAACCAAGAGGCTAATTTGAGTGCATACTGATATTTGGATTTGTAATTGTGTCAGTCAAAAAAAAACCCTCATCTGTTTTCAGATAAGTGACATACAGAGGAATGGTGATGCAGTTATTGCCACTAAAGAAGAGGTAACACTTTCTACATCTCACATCTTACAGTTCTCATACAGTTAAAAAAAATAGCAGCTGTTTGTTGCTGACCACACATTTTTATGAATTTGTTTTGGGGGTTATTCTCTGTAGTACATGAAACTAAAAGAAATCATGGACAACAAAAACTACACCGAGTTTTTCGAGGATGAGAAGGAACTCCTGTGGAAGCTCCGTGCCGAAGTCCGTGACCATTATCCAGAAAATCTGTCCAAGCTGCTCCTCATCACCAAGTGGAATAAGCGAGAGGACGTAGTTCAGGTATAAATGGAGATTATGGTGGAGAATTTCCCCACTGTGATCAATTTTGTGTTTCTCAGGTGTCTGTATACAGCTCTGGCCAAACACACAAAACACAAAACACCTAGAAAATGTCCAAAATAGATTTAAATCCTCACAATGTACAGAAATATTCATTTATTTTCTGCTAAATTACTTGACGTGCTTGATGTTTAGTAATTTCAAATATTTCACATTTGATCAGTGTCTTTCATGTCCACAAGCAGGACTGCAGCTAATGGTTGATTCGGTTGATTTAGTTTATAAAATTTTAGAAAATAGCCATGCTAGTGCTTTGAGCTTAATACTAATGTTAGGATAGTAATATGCTCTCAATGACAACGCTAACATGCTTAATGTTAAGCAGATGCTATATAATGTTTACTATGTTCACTATCTTAGTTTAGCGTGTTAGCATGCTAACATTTCCTAATTAACACATGCAGACGGTAGGGTGAAAATCAGGGGATGACCAGAGTCAGTAGGATACATCCTCTGAGGATGACAAATGCCTGTGCAAAAAAGTTTTGAAAAAAGGTTTTGAGATATTTCAATCTGGACCAGAGCTAGACCAGCACTAGGGCCACGTCGCTAGCATGGCTAAAATACTAAAAATGCACATCACCTTTCTGAGAATGCACAATGACAATCCTCAAATTGCTCATTTTGTCCAACCAACAGTCCAAAATCCAAAGATATTTAATCAAGGATGGTGTAAATCACAGAAAAGCAGCATATCGTCACACTGGAGAAAACTGAAACCAGCAAATGTATAGCATTTTTGCCTGATAAATGACTTAAACAGTGCGACAAACCAATTATCAAAGTAGTGGCTTCTTAATGTTTTCAGTACTACCAAGCAGTGAAGCTCTTGGAAATTTTTGAATCAAAAAATACAGTAAATTAAATTACTCATGAAAGGTTTAATCTCTCATTTTACTCATCAGAGATTTAATTGTTCTCATCATGTTTTAAAAAAAAAGATCATTTGATTCTCCTCAGATGGTGAGTCTGCTGAGGAACTGGCCAGACCTCCCTGCCATCCATGCCTTGGAGCTCTTAGACTACAGTTTTCCCGACCCAGCGGTCCGTTCTTTCACTGTCAGATGCCTGAGGAAGCTCAGGTACACGGATATTTGTTTTTATATCCAAGACATTTTGTATTTCTAGTTTTAATAGCATAATAATTTATGGACCATTTTCTCTGCACACAGTGATGATGAACTGCTACAGTATTTAATCCAGCTGGTCCAGGTCCTGAAGTATGAGTCCTACCTAGACTGTGACCTCACTACTTTCCTGCTAGAGAGGGCTTTGTCCAACAGGAGGATAGGACACTTTCTGTTTTGGCATCTCAGGTGAGACGCAGCTCTGCAGAAAACACAAGATCCAAGTGCATTTGCAGCCTTTTGTTTGACGGGAGAAGTTGTGTTCATCATAGGTCAGAGATTCACGTGGCGTCTGTGACTTTGCGTTTTGGCCTGATTCTGGAGGCCTACTGCAGGGGGAACATCCACCACATCAAGTTCTTATCCAAACAGGTAATCTCAAACGGTTATACACTGATTTCAAGCTCTGAAATGAGTGTATTTTTTTTCGTATTAAATATCAGTCTCTGCCACACAGAATGAGGCTCTTGGCAAAATGAAGGCCCTGAGTGACTTTGTCAAATCGGGCTCCCAGAAGATGATAGCAGAGGACCTGAAGCTGTGTATCAGACAGGAGTCCTACATGGAGGCGCTGTCAGACCTGCTGTCACCACTCAACCCCAGCATCATCCTCGCTGAGATCTGGTTAGTGCTAGACACACAGTAGACACACACACACAAACGCTGCAGGATAATCGTTTTTGCCAGTTGAATTTTTTGCCTCAATTTAATTTTCTGGGGCATTTCTGATCCTTTTCTGGGTTAATATTATTGACTTACACAACAATACATTTGTGTAACATGTTGGAAAATTGACACTTAATTGACACAGCTCCACTGAAGTTTTTATTTTAATTCAAAGGATAAACAATTTTACACTTGTTTCTGACTGTGGGACACCTTATAGGTTAGGATGGTGCCATCTTTTGCTTTTCTTTCCCTAACCCCTCGGTTATTTTTTTATAATATAGGCTGTTAGCTTGTTTGCAGTGGAAAAATATTGCCTTTTTCTTAACGTTTGAAATGCCTCTAACAAACTAATAGTGGCCCCATGTTTTATAAAAACAAGCAAGTCCAAAGTACATCTTGTCCTCAGTCTATAAACCTGACATACTGTTAAGATGATTATGTGTTCATTGAGTGTATTTACTCTTACAGTGCAGATAAGTGCAGGTTTATGGACTCCAAGATGAAGCCGCTCTGGCTGATGTATAAGAACCCCTGGGCTCAAGGAGACATGGTGGGCATAATCTTCAAGAATGGAGACGGTGAGAGACAAGAAAATTTGAATTCTTCGCCACACATAAACATACAGTAGCCACACAGTTCTCATTTAAGCTGGAGTTTAGTTTAGCACAAAAGGGATACAGTAAAGAGTTAAAATACCTGGTTGTACATCACAGTGTACCTGAGAGATAAACATACCCAGCTGGTTTGGAAAGGGACGTGCCCTAAATTCACAAAGAGAAAGGTTAGAAGACAAACAGCGCAAGGGAGATAATTAGCATGAAATTTAAGTGAATGAATTTTTTTTTAACTTTCACTCGTCACCTTTAGATCTTCGACAAGACATGTTGACCCTCCAGATGATCCAGCTCATGGAGACTTTATGGAAGAAAGAAGGCCTTGATCTCAGGTACAGTGGGAGCAGTTGTTTGCAGCAGCTGTTGATGTTTTTGCACAAGGAGATCTTCTACACCAACCTAATACTGTCAATTTCGGCGCGCACCCACAGGATGATCCCATATGGCTGCTTGTCCACTGGGAACAAGATGGGGCTCATCGAGGTAGTGAAGAACTCTGACACCATCGCCAATATCCAGCGCAACAGCAGTAACAGTGCCGCCACCGCTGCCTTCAACAAGGATGCCCTGCTCAACTGGCTCAAATCCAAGAATCCTGAGTGAGTATGATACACTACTTTGACACAATGGTTACTATTTGGAAGCCTCAAAATGTCATCTTCTACTGATAAGATACTGTTCTGATCTCTGTAGAAGTAATGAGCATCTTTTACCCCGAGAACCCAGCACTGCGTCAAAAACATGCACAGCAAGAAATGTTTAAAGCGACAGAGTTTTATCCATCCATTCATTTTTGGAATTGTTTATCATGATCAGTTTCACAGATGCAACAGGGCAAGCAAAGATGCCCAAATGGCCCTTTCCCCATTGACCTTCCCCAGCTCCTCTTGGGGGGGGGGGGTCGCTCACTGCTCCCGAGGCTGCTCTGCCATGAGCTGTGGCCCAAATACATATGTTACACTAGTTCTAGTCATGTTTTGTTAGTGTGTGGTGTGTTCACCCTGAGAAAATGTAGAATCAAAGTTTGCTTAAGAAGGCCACTATGAAGAATGTTTTTGAGTTCTGAGGGATGTGATTATCCCACAATGTTATGCACAAGAGAAATGGATGAGCTAGAGGGCACCCTGATGGCCCTAGGGGTCCAGCCAGCAATTGTTCCACACCATCCCTCTTTTCTGATTCTTTAGCTCCTGTTGCATCCCTACTACCTCCTTTTGATAGTCAAAATTAAAAAAAAAATAAATACTTGACATAACATGAATAACAAATTGGCGGTGTGTGTAGAAATTTCGAAAAACAAAGGTATTAAAACTGTAGAAACACATTTTGTGCTTGCCATGTGCAAAGTTTTTATATTTGAAATTGGTATTAACACTCCAAAATCTGTTGTGATCAACGTCTCTCTAGGCTCAACTTCTTTCATTTACTGTTAGTAATAAGCGGTAAATTATATTGATTTCTTATATACAGCTACATCACTGATGTTGTGTCCAAATGCATTGCAAGATGTGTGAAAAAAGTGCGCTAATGCTAGCACTTCAACTATTTTGATATCGTGGGGAACTGAAACACAGTGAAGGTGTTAAGTGCATCATATATAGTGCACTGGCTCTGTTTTGTTGACTAAGATAGGCACAACTCGTCAAGCTCATCAGTATAGAGAGGATGTCCACTACACATACATATATAATATGTGGTAAAGCTTTACTGTTTGACATAAACAGTATATAAACAGTTAATTAAAGTTCTATAAGAGACTATCATATAGTCTGAAGCAGATATAAAGAAAAATGTCTTTGTTAAGCACTATAACTCCTCCTGTGAGGCGTCAATAAGTGGAAGCAGATGTATAAACAGATCATGAATGACATTATAGTAAAACACAGTTGTAATAATATAAAATAAGTCTTCATAATCAAGTCAAGTAAAATTGTTTTTATATAGCCCAATGTGAAAAATCACAAATTTGTCTCAAGGGCTTAACAGTCTATACAGCATATGACACCCTCTGTCCTTAGACCTTCAAATCAGATCAGGAAAAGCCAGGGGGAAAAAGCGGAAGAAACTATCAGGATGGACTGACATACAATAGACGTTGTGTGTACAGGATAGAGCACAAAGTAGATTTACAGTATGGACAATCAGGATGACAACATTATAGATTGTAAAGATATATGAGGAAAATGACCCAGGTGCTGCCAAACAGATGGGGCCTGAGATACATTACCTCCTCTCCTCCATGAAGACCTGGAAAGAGGACAGACTACACAAACACACAAGAGGCAAACCGAAGCAAATCACTCGCACAAAAAGGGGAGAGGAAGACAAACGCTCAGAGGGAGAGAGAGACTAGGGCAACATGCACACATCTCTTAGCGAGAGAGACAAGAGGAGAGACTAGATCGCCTGGAGGAAGAAGATCCACTGCCGAGAAGTTATAATTGTCAACAAATACTGTACACTATTTAACACTTAAAAGGGTCTTTATATTTATTAGCAACTACATTATAGTGTGTTATGAACCATTAATTAAATGTTTATACAGTTCTTATGAATGCTAAATGGGGGGTTAAAATAAATTGTTTCCTAAATTGTTTCCAGATATGTAGTAGTTATAGTTAATATATAATATAGGTAGCGGCTTTAATGTCATGTCAAGACTACAAGGCACTTTTACAGATTTTGATTTTTTCATGGAACTGAATGCAGTAACTAAAAAATTCAGTTCAATTAAATTGTATTGTTTCAGCAAACTACATACTACAAGCATAATACACTGTGGCTTTAGTTGGTAACAATCAGGTACACTGATTATTCACACTGTGGAGAAAATAATTTTTTTCCATTTATTATGGGGGCATTTAAGTTTTCTGTTGAAAGAAATGCTCTCTGGAATATCTGTATATCTGGATATAGATAGTATGAAATGAGCAATTCAGTGGTCTGAATTGCTCATTTCAAAATATGTATTGTGTGCAGCACTGTGAGACCGCAACATTTAGCAAATTAAAGGAGGGTAGATTTTTATTTGGTGCCAGACAGTCTGAAGGCCTTGTCTATTGTAAAAGCTCCTTGAAGAAGGAGAAGCATTTGATGTAATGAATAATCCTTTTTACTCCACGTTGGCAAGACGGGTTCAGCCGACTGCACGACAGAAATTAGCTTGAAATGCTGCAGCACACCGAAATGGAGCGTGGAGAAAATTAGTAAAAGCTTAACACGGTGAACCCCATGCACATCTAGACCGGGAAAGGACGTGAGTCAATCATTAATTTGCCACAGGAACTCCTCTGTGAATATTTCATATAGCAGTAAGGCAAACCTGCTTTGTGACTGAATGGTGTGCGTGTGTTTGTATAGTACTTATGCAGGCTGTCCTTGTTTTTTGACCCTTTTTGTCACCAGGGACAAACTTGATCAAGCAATAGAAGAATTCACGCTGTCCTGTGCTGGCTACTGTGTAGCTACTTATGTCTTGGGCATCGGAGATCGTCACAATGACAATATCATGATCAGGGAAACTGGACAGGTGAGGTTTACCTCTTCTACCACAAGGGGCTGATTAGACATAAAGAGGGAAATGGATTGTACTTTTAACCCAATACTCAACCTGAATTTACTTGTGCCCAGCTTCATAATGTAGTATGTGGCAGAACACATACTACAGCTGCCTAAATCAACAGGATAGTAATTGTCATTTTAAAAAAATGTAATACTGATTGGTATGACAACATTTGCAATAGGGTTTCCGATCAGCAAACAAACTTAATAATACTTGATTGTGACTTTCAATTAAATTCCAGGGATTATTTTGTCAGATTGGATGGTCATTTGGAGTGAAATCGTTCAGGTTACTCAACAGTTAGTGAGTCTTTAAGAAATGTGACTGTGGTCAGTGATTCAGAACCTACTTAACAGTCATTTTAACCTTTGTCCCTCAGCTGTTCCACATTGACTTTGGGCATTTCCTGGGCAACTTCAAGCGGAAACTAGGGATCAACAGGGAGCGTGTGCCTTTCATCTTGACTTATGACTTTGTCCATGTGATCCAGCAAGGAAGGACAAACAACAGTGAGAAGTTTGAGAGGTAGAATATCTTTGTATCCGTTTGTTTACTGATCTGGGATTCTGTTCACGCATTTTATAACCGACCACTGATGACTGTTGCATCCATGTTGTCAGGTTCAGGGAGTACTGTGAGTGGGCCTATAAGATCCTGTGTCGGAACGGGACGCTGTTCGTCAACCTCTTTGCTATGATGAAGGCAGCAGGACTGCCAGAGCTCACCTGCTTCAAAGACATCCAGTATCTAAAGGTATGCAACGATACTAATGATGATGCTGCTGCTGCTGCTTCTGCTGCTAATGAGGATGATAATAACGTTGACAATGTTTTGGTTGCTTGTTTCCAAAAGGATTCTTTAGCTTTGGGTAAATCAGAAGATGAGGCACTGAAGAATTTCAAAGTGAAGTTTAACGAAGCTCTGCGAGAGAGCTGGAAGACCAAGGTCAACTGGATGATGCACTCCTTGGCCAAAGATAACAGACCTTGACGGACACTGAACACCTGAGGATGAGCCAAAAATAATGGATTTTATCTCATGGACATAAAAGGGAAAAAACACAATCAAATATTTTACTTTATTGATGGCATTCAAGGACACTCAGCAAATGTTTACATCTGACTGGCATGTCTGTGGTAAATAATGACTAAGTGGAGGCATCCAAAGACAATAACATAATCATGTAGCATCATTTTAGCACACAGATATTTTCACAATGAGGGATATCCATCACAGTCATCTTTCTCCCATCAAACAATAGAACGCCTTCGCCTTGGGGACATATTGAGACAGACAATAAACGTATGTTTTGGATTTACTGAAATCGCTACTTGAAAACCACCTGCTCATAAAATGGTCCCATGACTCACGGAAACAGAAGCAGAAACTGAAGTTGATCTCACCAACTGCATTACTCAGCAGGGAGCAGACGGCAAACAATGATGATGATTTATGATGACTTTAGGTGATACCTATCAGTCACAGAGTACAATAACAGGGCAGCAGTTTCACCACAAGTGTTTGATATGGTTGATAGCTGTGACATTTCCTCTCATTTAAACTGCCTCTTTGCAATTTTGTCTTTTTTTTATTTTATTTGATTGTATTTTATTTAATCTGGTAACTTTGAAGTCATTGTATAAAGTCATGTAGAATATTTTAAAAAGATGTGTTTTACTGCTGTACCCCTTATTGATGTATAATATTGCCTTGAAGTACAGTATGTTGCTTTAGGAGTGCCAGTAGACAGGAAGCATTGTAACATTTACAGTTTATTATAAGATGAGAAAATAACTTTGAATGGGGCATTTATTTTGATAACATCCCTGTGTACCAGGCTGTGAAACCCATCAGACCCTCATTAAACAACAACTACACATTAAAGGAATTGTTTGACATTTTGGTAAAAATGCTTATTTGCTTTCTTGCTGAGAGTCAGATGAGAGGTTCAATACCACTTTCATGTTTGTCCGTTAAACGTGAAGCTGGAGCCATGTTGTCCCTACCTTTGCACGCAGCCAGGCTAGCTATTTCCCCCTGTTTTCAGTATGTATGCTAAGCTAAGCTAACCGCCTCCTGGCTCCAGCTTCGTATTTAACAGATAGATATGAAGGTAGTACAGATTCTTTCGTCTAATTCTTGTCAAGAGAGTTACTCCCAAAATTATAAACTATTCCATTAATGACATGACTGCCATTAGCAACTGGACAACAACTGATCTCAGGTGCTAGGTGAAGATGTTATAGATGTTTGGTGAAAGTAACAGACAAAATATTAACCACATGCTTTAGTAGGACCCAAATAAGACAATCTCTGGACTCGTTTAAGCCATAGACATGTGGTTGCGTTTCTTAAAATGTGGTACTGTTCACATGGCCCTTTTGAAACTGTAATTCTGGGCTATGAGTACTATCTCAGATGATGCAGTGCGTGTGACTGTGTTTGTATGAGTGGGTTTATGAGTGTGTGTGTGTTGTTTTCTGATATTTAAGTTATGCATTGTGATTTCCATTGCATTTTTGAACTGATGTGCCAGGTGCCATGAGAGAGATTTCATGCTTACAGTTTCAAACACCTCTATACTTTGACATATCTAATGCTGTGCAAAACGGTTTGTCTGTCTAACTGAGCCCAAGTGCTGGATGATTCAATTTTATGGTGTTCAGATTACTTTACATCCTGTATATCCTGCCGTCAGTCCTGCAAGTTGAATGAAAGAAAATGTGTTTTTCATAACGTTTTTATTTTGCATAACATGTAAATGATCTCTACCGTTTGTATGAGTCTCTATAGAATGATGACTTTTACAGAAGAGCAAGTGTAGCTGTAGATTATACAGCATAAATACCTTAAACTACTGAAATATTCACTGTTGAATAGATTTTAAATATGGGTCATCACTGTCCAACAGTGTGGGCTTCGCTAAACACTGCTGGTTTAAGCCAAGAGGAGTGAGTATACTCAGTTTATGGGCTACTTTTGCAAACTGTAAAATATACTTCTGTTGCCTTTTGAATTGATTGTAATTCATTAATTATTTCAAATGGTACAAATCCTTTAAGGTTCAGGCCTGATTTACATGTGTGCAGCTAAAAAAGACAAATTGTCCTGTTAGCATAGGTCTGATGTAGACCTGTCCTTTATCTGCATCCTGTTTTCACCTTTGCTTCACTTGCTGTTGGGAGGGAAACATACAATCAATAAAAAGTTTGCATCAGCAGATCTCACTGAGGCTTTCAAAGTTTTAAGTCATTTGTAAGCTTAGTTTTTTTTTTGTTTTTTTTTTTGGTGAAAAGTGGGCTGATCATGGATGAAGGCCAGAGCCAATAAAGTCACCCCTGCTTTCCTTTTTTGTGAGATCTCTATACAGCTTGAACAGAAATATTCATTTTATGAATCAGTAAATGCACAATATTCCTGTCTTGGCCCCTCTTAATTTTAATGAATACACTCAATATAGCTTCCATATTTGGGTGTGTACCAACTGATTGATTTCTGATTATGCAGGGTGGTTTTTGCAAATGTGATTAAGTCCATCTAGTGGGTTCACAGTTTGTAATTGTTTTGGCAATAATGCAACAAAGTTCACAGATACAGTATACTTCAATGGGAGAAATGTCTAACTTGAGTACATATATATGAATCATACATATGTAAAACTCAGATTATTTGTTTTGATGGCTTTCCTCTAGTGAGCACGAGAAATAGCATTAGCGTAGACTATAGATTCATATAACATTGAAAAAGCAGGTATACCTGGTTTGATATTGGAACATTTCAACATTTCAATTTACATAGGTTGTTCTTTCCTTACAGAGGAGTGAGATTGCCTGAAAGTTAAGTATCTGTATTTGTGCTACTGTAAAATGTAAAACCAAAAACCACAATTAAAATTATAGAAGAAAGTTTGACAATGAAGCAAATTAGTTCCTACAAATAATATTTCCCCGCTGAATATCAATAATTTTGTATTATCTGAGATGTGTGTTTAGATACAGTTCTATGATAGATCCTAATGACCATGTAGAGCCATGATTGGCGAGTAGCGGGCCGAATCCAGCCCTTAAACAAAAATATTTGGCCCCACGACGAAAGCTAAAGTTTTCTCTTTTATAGTTACACCAAATCATTTTCATAGTTTTTCATAAATCTACTGTAGGTAACAATGTAAATTCAAGGCTTGTGTAAATCCCAATAAATACAATCATGTAACAAGTCTTAATAATCATTGATATGCATTTCAAGAACAAAACATTTTTTGTTAAATAAGTAACAACATAAACTGCTGTAACTCTGTCAGTCCTCACTAATGAATGTTAATCTGGCCTTCAAGGCTGCATTACCACTTGGGCAAAGTGGGACTCACCCCAAGAGCCCAAAACATCCAGGGGCCCCGAAAGCCCCAGGTTCACTCTATATCATTTGGGTCTACATCAACTGGTTAACTGCAAATTTGTCTGAAGATTTGAACCACTGAGATACAATATCAACTCTGAAAGATCCTTCAACCTTAATCTTGTAGTCTGGTTTTGTAGAGGAACTCTGTGTTAAAATCTAGTTTCAAGACCTGAATTGTTTTAGTTTATATTTTGCTCATTTGTTGTGGTTATCAAATTTCCTCCCATTTCTTTCTGTGAGTCATGTAATTACACACAGAAAACAACATAACTTAGAAAGGTAATGTCTTATTTTTATGAATCAATAGAATGTTTAGTGAATAAAATCATGAAAAAACATCATATTAACTTTTGACCAATAGTCAAAACCCAAATATGTTGAGTTTACTATAATAAAAAACAGGGAAAATGTCCAAATATTCACATTTGAAAAGCTGGTACCAGTGATTTAAAAAAAAAAAAAAAGTAATTAATCAAATATAAAAATTGTTGCCAGTTAATTTTCTGTCCATCATCTACTTGATTAATCAACTGCTTAAAGGTCAATCCAGCCATGCTGCCCTTGCATTACTAAAACAGAAAAATTTGATAAATTTGTTCTATTCTTAAATAAAATACTTTAACTGAACACTGAAATCATACAGACCTGCATCTCCACTTTGTCTGCACAAAAACACTGTCCCCGCCATTGAACAGTGCTGAAAAAACTGGCCCCTCGTTGAGCGTAATCGCTAACTCCGGATATGCGCAGCGTTGGCTTTGCCGGTGGCGCCCCCGCTGGCAGGCAGCGGTACTGATCAGCCAGCTGGACTCTGGCTGCGTTGAGTCAGTCCGCTGTAGCTGTGCCGACTGGAGGGATGTGACCCCGGAACAGGACGCCCTCCTACAACAACACACCATTCAAACAGAGCACAGAAGAAAGAAAAGCTGGACCAGGAGGGGTAAGCTCATATGTCTCGTTTTCTTGACGAGGTGCACATTGTCAGGGTTTTTTTAGAGACGATAGGTGTGTTTGAATCCCGGCGTTTACACTTCTGGCACAGCAGCGGTACCTGGATGGTGTTTGCACCCATAGGAACTTCATTCAGGCTTTTGTCTCGGGCATGCTAGCGAGCTAGCTTGGCTATTTAGCACTTACTGCTTTGCCAAGGGTAGCGCGGGTTTGGTGGAGACTTAATGAAATGTTCGTCCGGGTTAAAATGAAGGCGACTTGCTAGTCATTAAGAGTGCTGTTCACGCATTTTCCACGACGGATATTGTTTAAGATCCAAATCGAGATTGCGTTGAAGGCTCGTTGCATGCTAGCAAGAGCGCTGCTACAGTTTGAACAGTCTGCGTCCCGCAGCATGATAACCAGAACGGTTCACAGTCATGTGTAGTTATCCGTTTTTTAGTTTCAGCTTGCTGCATTTGGCGTTCGGGCATTTTCGTTTGCTGTGCTATTTTTCCCTCAGACTTTCTCTTTGAAGAAAACTGATAAAATTGGTCAGCAAGCCACACTCAGAAACTATCAGTCTCAGCTAACGTTAGTGAATATTAAGCAGACTCTCGTCAGTCAGTTAATATTGTAGTTTGTTTTACTTTTACCCACCATTATGATGTTAACAATACTGTAGTTAATGTGTCTGAAATAACGACCTCAAAACAGTTTTCGGTTTCCTGCTGACAAGAAATTCAGCAGACTACACGTACTTGATGCATGCCTGTATGAAAATATAAAGTACAGACCCATTTGTCCCACTCACCAAACACCTAACAGTCAGCCAAGGCAATACTTAGGCTTAGAGAACATTCACAATGCTGCTCCAACGAGCTACTGTATGTGTGATCACTTTCTTTCAAAGATTGTTTCATGTTCAGGTTTGCTTTTCACATAACTCCTTCATTGAATTTCTATTTTTGGATCATGCCACCCATGGATGCATTGTGCCACCCTGCCTTTTACAGTGTCTGCTTTCCCCCACATGTCAGATAGCTGACAACCCTTTGAGTGGTGAAGCTGGCACCCTGCCGGCAGCAGGGCATTGATGAGTGCTGCAGCCAGTGGGTGTCGGGGCTTGGCCACAGACAAGCACACTGAATCCTACTGGCAACTAGCAGAGTTGGTGATGGACCACAGTATGTCAAGCCTGCCTTAGTTTGCACATTCCCCTAGCTGGCTGGATTCTGGAGAGAGATTAGGACCCCTGGCCTCGCCTCTCTCCCCTCATCGTCACATTCAGGGCAGGTGCTCTTCAGCGGCTGTTCAACCCCCTCAAGCCCCGAGGGGACCTCATCAGCTGCCTGCAAGCAGTGTTTGGGAGGGAGGGCTGGCTCATCTCACAACCTCTTGCTCTGCGTTTGGCACAAGCACTTGTCAGCCAGTCAGCATTAACCAGGCCACGTAGTAGCCTCTTGTGGCCTGACACTATGATACAAGAGCTGTTTGCATCCATTCGTTGCTTACACACAAAGACCTCCAGACAACCACAGTCTTTTTAACTTCTTTTTTAGATTCAAACTTTGCCATCTTTTCTGTGTGCAGTTCTTTGTTGTGCATGGTAGCCTGCACATTTGCATTGCATTGTATCTTTCCAAGCACAGAGATCATATAACTGTTCACAAATCAGAATTTTATGCCCTGCCTTGACGTTGGCGCTTTTGAAATCTTGCAGCCGCATCCCCAAGGGACCAGCTTAAGGCAGCAGCTTCTGTTTCAATTCCTTTGAGAGACCCAGATGAGTGAGCGAAGATGCTCTGAGATCATAGACCAGATTTAATTATGTTATATAGCATGGTCTGTGAAAAACTAAAATCAAATTATGTATTGAGGGAACATTTACAAAAGCTGGTTGCCTAAATCTTGTTGTAAATTGGTTTTGCTGAAAAAGTTACATTTTCATTCAAGTCCTTAACTGTAGTAGTAGTACAAATGTACAAGATATTTATTTTGGCCTAGCAGAAGCCTTAATAATGGTGAAAACATTTTTTTAACTATCGAGGAAAAACCTAAGCTTCCCAGTGGCATTAGGTATAAATTTTTGAAATGTCATGTCCAGCCTACTGTAATTCACTCTGTCTAGCTCCTAACATCAATTTAATGCGACAAAGAAATAGTCAAAGAACAGTTAAGCTCACTCAGAAACCAAGCTATGAACTAAGCCTGTACAGTTGAGCAGGATTGTTTGAGTTCATGCCTCACGTGGTGACAACAAGACATGACCTACTTATCAATCATGTTTTCACAATCCAGTTCATCACTATTGTCCCCAAATACTGTAGCCATTGTTGTGGGCACTGTACATGTGAGGAGATGGTTTCACACAAAGGCAGCATGCAGACATCCAGTAAAGTCCAAGCCAGAGCCTTTCTGGCCTGCTCGTCTGGCTCACGCTGTTTTAGGACCCCATGCTGGCCCGACCCAGAGGGAGTCAGTCTGGACATGGCTGGTTAGATAGTTTTCATTATGGCTCTGCTGGTTTGAATTGTATAATTTGTGTTTTTGTGTTGGCAATAGGTGTGAAATCACTGTCAAAATTATCAGAAGGGTTGAAGGCGATGGGCAGAAATTAATAGTCAACAACTGTGATAGTCAATTGGTTGTCAAAAAATCCTAAAACGAGCAGAAATTGCAAATTTTAAGGGTTTACACCTTTTTAAAATGTGAGGATTTGTTGCTTTTGTTGGGTTTTATGTCAATGTAAAATGAATATCTTGGGTTTTGGTCTGTTGCTCTGATTAAAAAAAAAAAAAAAAAATGCAATTTGAGGACTTCACCCTGTGCTCTGACAATCTGTGAGGGGCTTTATTCACTGTTTTTAGACATTTTATGAACTAAACAATCCATGAAGTCCAATAACCAAACATATATTATCATATATGACAAAGAAAAGAATTAAAACCGGACATTTGAGAGCTGGAACCAGCGAATATTTGGCATTTTTGCTTTAAAAAATGACTAAAACAATTAATTCATTATCGAAATAGTTACTAGTAAATTTTTTCTTGATTGACACATCACAACTCTAAAGATAACCAATGAAACTGCTGTTTATTTAGCTAAACTGCAGTGTTAGGTGAGCTGTCGTCAAATAATATCCCTTATTAAGTCTCATAACTAAACCTTTTAATTTTTTTATTTTTATCATATCAGAGAACAGAATCCTGATCGCAATATGAAAGTAAATGAGAATAACATTCTGTCCTAATTTCAGTATGACCTCTAGTTGTTTTAATGGGTTTCATGACATGGTTAGCCATCAGTAGAAGAGGGTAGATGTGTGTGTTTGTGTGTACCTGCCGTGACACAGCTGCTCTACAGAACCAGGCAACGTTGTTGGCAGCTCAGCTGGCAGCCGCACCAGGGTTGTTGCCTACTTAAGTTTCTCACACATTTGCTTGGGATGCTGGAGCAGCTCATGAATGAATTCAAGTAATTTTTCCTTCTCGTTTTTTCCTCTCTGCCGAGGCTGTTGACCTCTTAGGGTCCTATTGAGTTCAGGCTTTTGACGACATTTGTGTGAAGCTAAACTCCACTCAAAGACAGTTTGCCAGGCAACTCAGAGGTCTGTTTCTTCTGTTTCTGCTTGCTGGACGAATTTGATATGTAAATCAGTCAGACATTGTGCATGGGAGCAACCAGAGCCATTAACTATCTCAACAAGTAGACCAGGCCATGTGTTACTGGGCCGATGCTCTATGGCAGCCTCTGCCCTTCATGACCCTCAGCAAATGTGGGGGCCTATCACATTGCATACTGTAATCCCTGGCAGCAGACCTTCACTGCACTGTGTGGCTCGGTCAGAGTGTTGCAGTAGTCTTTAGGAGCCGTGTTTAGAAAGGTACATTAGAATGTACCTTTGTCTGTATTTGGAGTGCAGAAGCCATTGGATGTGTACTGTTTTTTAGAAGTGTTGCACTCCTGTGACAGTGTCTGTGTCTTGCAGCAGAATTAGGCCTAATATCATATGCAAGAGCTGTATGAAATTACACACATACACATATAAATCAGTCAGTTGTCCAATTACTTTTGAGACTCTAAAAATAAATTGAAAATTGTTACTCTTCAAATGTGTCACTATATTAGTGTGTGTATATTAGTGTGTATGTATATATATAGTAGTGTATGTATGTGTGTGTATATTAGTGTGTCTGTGTATATATATATATTAGTGTATGTATGTTTGTGTATATACATATGTGTGTGTGTGTGTGTGTGTGTGTGTGTGTGAGTGTGAGAGAGTGTATACACCATACCATACCACCACTACCATATGTGCAGATTGGAAATTTGAAGCTGCCTTTGTGTTATCTATTGTTAATTTAAATGTTCTTGGTTCAGTGGCAGCGATGCTGTGGTTTCGCTGGGTTGCCTAGAGGGACTCAAAGAGTTTGATGCCTCTGCTCAGCCCAACATCACAACATTGACAAGAGCCTAACACAGGCAGAGAAGGGGGATTAGACCCAGATCAGCATTAAAGAAAGCCTTTGATTACGTCTGGAACATTAACCGCATGTGTCTG
This sequence comes from Xiphias gladius, assembly GCF_016859285.1. Lineage (NCBI taxonomy): Eukaryota > Metazoa > Chordata > Actinopteri > Istiophoriformes > Xiphiidae > Xiphias > Xiphias gladius. The sequence continues at coordinate 12,881,440 of NC_053417.1, read as the reverse complement.
AGGCTGAGCATCCCTCGAGGGATTAGTGTTGAGCCAGCCCACCTCTAGAACCTAACATCAGGCACACACAAAAGAGTCTGACAGGATCCTTGTTGCTGTCCTTGAAATTATTTGAGACATGTTACACAGAAGACCATGTACATCAGAATAATGCCAGAATGACCCTAAAAAGCTACACATAGCAAGGCTACTTCCTTAAACGCTATTTATAGATTATTAACAGAGTTTTGTCATCTGTCTTTCATGTCTGCATTAATTTTATTGGAATAGTTGTCTGTTTTCTTTTTCTAAGCTATCTTTTCATTTAAAAAGATATGTCGTAAACAGTCATGAAAATCCCAGTTGTTCCTGATGTGTCAAATCATACAAATATCACACAAAAAGCATTTTAGGTCTTAACATTCAAGGAGTTATCTCAACGGACTTGACTGTTTTCTGAAGCGGCAAACATAACACAGACATTGGTCTCTATAAATAGAAGAGTTTATGTTATGTTAAGAATCTCTAAGAGTTTAATCAGAACAGAGTTTAAAGAAATGAAATTAATTTGCATTGAAATTTTCAATGGATTTATTGGTCAGCCAGCATTTGAATACAAAGTTGGATGTTTGGAGGGTTAGTTTTACTGGGTCACTTTGGCAAAATGGTAATTTGCCTAGTGCCACAACTAGGGGTGCAACTATTGATTATTTTCATTACTGATTAATCTGATGATTATGTTCTCAGTTAATTGTTTGGTCTATAAAACGTCAGAAAACAGCACATCTGACTATGAGGACATATTTGATTTTTGGCTTTAAAATCATCTTCAGCTGGACCAAGTGTGTTTAAAAGGTTGTAATCCATCACTGATACCCTGGAAGGCATTATTTAGAGTATAAGTCTTGGACAGTGAGGCATTGCACACCAGGCACCCGAGTACCATCTGGAGCATTGTTGGAATTATAAACATGGCTGGAAAGCTAGTTGGTTCAATAGGAGTGCATGGATGAAACTACCCGTTACATAATCGTAAGCCCAGTGGTAATGGCTATTGCATACAAGTTGTCATCCAGATCACTGAGTACCAGAACTGTAATGATTCCAGTTCTGTAGCTACTCTGCTGCCCAAAATAGTCATCTACATATTAGTCTTTCTGCTCCCTCCAGCCTGAAGAAGACTAGGTGAACTTCACAGGAAGGGATCTGACTCCTTTCCCTTTTCTCTTTTTTTTCAAGTGTCTCATAAACATATCACAACAACAAAAGAACATCACCGATCACCCTCATTTAAAATTCAAAATTGTTTCTACTTCCTACAGATATTCTCCCTATGGGATTTATGTTTGTTGTTCTTGTAGCAGATATCAGTGTGAAAGTGGAATAAGATAAAAATAAACTTTCAGGCTGGTAAAAATAAAAATTGCAACCCTCAAAACAGTCAGGAGCTTGGGCAGAGATGGTACTAAATATGGCCAGTTTTCAGACTTCAAAAGCAAACATCAGAGGATCAGAAATGCGTTAGTCATGAAAGCAGTAGGCCTATTTATACAGATGATGAACATATTGGCCTTTTGTGCATTAGCAGACTTTAACAATTTTTAAGTTGTCAAGTCTCAAAATATGCCTGAATATTAATGTTGTTGTATAATCATTTGTCTTTAAAAATCTCAAGACAAGACGACACCTTTTGGTAATTACAGAATCCTGTTCTTCCGTTATCCTCTTCATCCTCAACGCTTTATTCACTCTGATGCAGTGACCGATTTATTCCCAGCGTGCTTCTGGGGCAGGCAGATTTGTGCTCCTGAGTTTCTAACATTCCTCATGCTGTGTGTCGTCTCGCTGGTAGGTCTCTGTGCCTTAAGTCTCAGCTCTCTCATTTGTCTGAGGCGAGGAGCTTGGAGACGTGATCAAATGTGTCACTGTTGCTGATCTGAAGCCACTGCCACCCCCTTTACCCTCCACCAGCATCCTCTCTCCATCACTACCCCCACCCGAACACATTCGCACACCATCACCACATCCCCCAACACCAATAGCCCGAAGGTGTACTGAGCTACTGAACTGACACCAGCAAGCTCTCTCAATCTTTTCATGTCTGTCTTGCTTTGAGTCTTCAGCGGCTCTACAATTCAACTATGGCTAACACTTGGTAGGTTAAAATGAATAAATAATGTATTCATCTGCCCCTTATTCATCTGCTACCACTTTGTGTGACTGAAAACAGATTAGAGGACCAAGTCAAGTGTTAGTTGCTGGCATTAAACAGCCACCAAAGGTTGCTGTAATTATAAGGACTATAGCCAGAAGCATGCTCCCCAGCTGCTCTGATCTGATGATGAATCCACACACTCACAGTGGCACCCAAGCACCGGCCAACGGTGCCCCATTCATCCTCCACCCCTGGGCTCTGGGAAGGGGGAATGGCGAGCCAGCTCCTCAATTAAATATAACCCCACATCAAACAGCCTGTCAACATGCATTAGTGGTCCTTTGTATAGATGAGAGGCCAAAATAAATTGTCAGAACTATCATAGTCATTGTAGCTCCCGTAGGCTTTTTATGAAAGATTCTTAGGGGAGAACAGATCCTGACTTGCATACTGCTATTCTCTCTATTAAATCTTTTTTTTTTTTTTTTTTTTTTTCACTAGATTTATCCTTTTAAATTTTTATTTTGCTCTTTTCCGTGAATTATTCCTTCTGCATGTTTTAGCTTTTTCAATTAGAAAATTCAGGCTGAATATCAAACCGTGCTGTATTCCTCATGTTGGTGCCTTATAACAGAGATCTAATGCGACAGCAGCCGACCTTGATGTGCGTGTGCTATCACAGTGGAACCTATCCCTTTTCTGTCATCCGCATTAGCTTTGGCAGCTCCTTTTATCGCATTCTTTTCCCTCCCTCTTTTTTCTCCCCCTTTGCCTATATTTCACATCTTTGCAGACTGACAGTGAAAATAGGTCATTAGTTAGACGGAGAATAAGAGATGGAAGGAGCAGGCAGTGGCGAGATCTGTGTGAAAACTGACATGCAATATTAATGACAGCCATTCACGCTGTGAAGTGCCAAAATTGCACTGAGACAAGGCCACTGACTTCTAATATGATCACTGTTTGGATTATACAGTATGAATGAAGTGCTTATCACACAGACCATCTGTATTATTTACCTTAATAGTAAAACATGTAGTTCCAGGCTGGTGCTCTACGTCTGAGAAGTCAGATTAGAAAACATTTGATAATTGAAATACAGTCAGTCTTTTATGTTGTTGTAATAGTGATACTCCGGGGGCTGTTAGCTCAATGCTGTTGACTATATGAGCCTAAACCTCATATCTGCTAAAGAGCACTGCCAAGAATAACATGAAAGATTCTGTTGGAGCTGCCTTCAGTACAGAATTCATATGTAATAGAAAACACACAAAATAAAAAGGAAAAAACAATTAAAATCACTATGTAGCTACCTGGTTGAAACAGTCTTAACTGCCACTTTTCAAGGCTGCAGGGGTGAGTGTTCACAATCAAAAAAATTTAAATGGAGTATCACTCTATCATCTTATGACCAGTCAGATTGTGTGGCCCAGTGTTTAAGTATTTTTACCCTCTAATAACACTGTGAGTGTTTGCGTAGCCGTAATTTTTCACGGGTCTTGTGTAATCTGGATTTGTTTGTGTGTCAAGAGCCACAGGAGCAGGGGGGATGAACCGCGAGGAGGCCCCGGGGAAGTCTCCTGAAGACATGTACATCCAACAGAAAGTGCGGGTCCTGCTCATGCTTAAGAAAATGGGATCAAATGTAAGTAAAGTGTCTTATCTCAACACAAACTTGGTCACTTTGACATTTTAAAGTTGGGTATTCTCATTTTGCAGATTTAAAAAACATTAAAAAATTAATTTTAGTGCCACCTATTGTCCAGCTTATGTACACAATGGGTTTGTTTAATGAGCCAAATCAAACATCGTCATCCTCATCTTCTGAAATCTGCCCCTAATAAGCCTCGCCACCTTGGCCATAAACACCAGAAATCATCATTACCATGTCAAAATCTGTCATTGGTAAAATGGGTGCTTCAAGAAACAGAGGGAGAAACTTTATAGACCTGCCATGAAAAAACGCACAAAGTGTCTTAGAGCAAACTATTTCATGCCATGAACTTCAGCATAGATTTACGGTAAATTAAGACCCCTATCCAGCAATCCATCACCGATTCAACAAAATAGGTGATGGCGGAGGGTAGACTGAAGCTTTTGTTAAAAATTGAATTGAAATTAAAAGCATCTTTAATTTTGTTTGAAGTAGTTGGGAACAATCAGAACAAGCCCCCTGGTGGTCTGAAAACTGGATAGGATAGGACACACACTTGTCAAATCTGACAGCACTCAACAAATATTTCCAACAGATTTAGTATGTCTATATCCGGAGTGTATAGCAGCTCCACAGATGTGTTTTCTGTTCAGCTCAGGCAGTGACAAGAATTCAGGTAATGAATTCTTGTCTAAATGCCACTTTTGACAGTCTGGAGGAAGTTAGCAGAGATGAGCAATTTGCAGCCTCAGGAGGACAAAAACCTGACTGCATTTTTAATGGCTGTGAGGCTGCAGAGGCAAGTAAATGTAAACATGTCTTCCTTCAAACCTTTTTTAGAAAATAAAAAGCTGATTTGTGGTACATGCCAGGGTCTTTGTTTTTAAAACAGTCTAGAGGAGAAACCAAAAAGTCAGAGAGACATCCTCCAGTTACACGTAGCCTCTGGCACTGGCATGAGAACACACTAACCAGACATTTGATAAGAGTTTCATTTTGTGACTCGGGTTACTCTCAGAAATAATGTTTAATCGCTATGGCTGATAAAAGTCGGGAGGAGGGGGCAAAATCTGCAGTTGCTGGCTAAAATGAAAACCCTGAAATTGGGTCATCATTGTCAGATCACATGTATAAATTTAATGCTTTAAATGCCCAGTCTGTGTGGACGTAAGCTTGAGGTTGTGCGTCAATTTTAATACTCTTGCACAAGTGTTATTTTATAAATTATTTGCAAAAATCTCTTTCGAAAATTTCTGATACCATGTTCACAAATTTCATTACATTGCTGAAAGCTGCCTTCATTAACAACTATTAACTGTTAATCTAAGTGTTATTCTCTTAGGTTTGTTGCTATAAATTGAATTTTTGTACAGTTAGGTTTGGGTTTCTAATCAACAAACAAGTGCTTTCAAAAGCTATACACCACAGAGTTGAAACACTTGTCACCAAGAGACAACATTAAAAGATTTTCAGTGACTAAAAGACCAGCTTTGTGATCAGCTTTATTGGCTAAGTATGTCTACACCGCTGTTGTCTGCTGCTCTCTACTTAGACACAGTTCCAAGAACAGTGTTCACAAGATAAATAGAAAGACATGCAGCTAAAAAAAAAGACAGCGAAGCTGGACAAAGATTGGTAAACATCAACATTTAACTATTGTGTAAAAAAAGGTAGGTGAAAAAATAGATGCCTATGTAAACACATTTATGAAAAGCAAAAATGAACAACATACAGTGTCTATATACAAGTCAAATCAGTTTGTGTACATCGCAAACGAGAAAGCAATAGTGCAATGGTGCAAGTAGTACTGGAATAAATAGTGCATATATAATGTTATTGGTTACTTTATATACATGAATTAAGTTATGTACAGTATATACAGTGAGCCTAGATTTATATTTGACAATGATGACTATGATTATATGTACATGTTAAGGCACAGTGTGTATTTATAACGGTATAATACATCATTTACAATTTGTATTTGGGATTGTTAACAATGCAGATGGGTAACATTTTCTATATACTCTTTCACTTTCAAAATGGGCAGAACTTTCAAATATTTCTATGATGATAAAATGATTTAAGAAAGAGGTGTGTCAAAACACAAAAGGAGGGCAGAAAATTAATATATGATTTCTTCGAAATAATTCATATAAAAACTATATAATCAGCAATTATCCGCATTAGAAAAGTATGCTTGACGTCTCCTTCAAGATGGGCATGTGTTATAACATGGAATTTCACTTTGTGTATTCCTCGTCAGCTTACGCCGAGTGAAGAGGCTTTTCTCCGAAATTACGCAGGTGTGGTCCACAGTCAGATGAGCCAGCTACCACAGCACAACATAGACCAGGGTAAGGCTGTGACACGCACACGCTCGCACATTCAAAGTGCAGTCGCAAACACACACATTCAAAACACAGTCATCCAGCTGGTTTTATTATAGTTATGAATTATTCATTAGTTTTTGGTTGAAAATAGTTCTCAATTTTGTTTCATCATCATATGTGATTAAGTTACATTTTCAATGCAGGTCAGTAGTTGTACTTTTAGTCTTAAGATACTTTTGGTTCTAATTTTTTAAATTTTGGTTTTAAAAGTTATAAGAATAGTAGACATTTATGAGAGTCGTTTATTACGAAACACATTTAAAACAACATTAGCCCACAAACACCACCCTCACATGTTGCGGGAGTGCTACTTTGCCAAGACTGAAAACAAGGGAAAATCCCTCCACACACATCACTCCTCTAGAATCCGTGCCCCAGCCGGCCTAACAAATTTTCTGACTGAGCGCTGAGGCCGTCTCGGCGGCCCACCAGCACTGTGAGATTACTCACACAACAAACAGTGTGCCTGACTGGAACCAAGTGACTCATCCTCAGCATGAGTGCATCTCTAGTTTCACTCCTGCTTCTCAAGGGTGGCCTAGATAGAGAACCGTGTTCATATTGTGGTGTTTATTTGATAAAGCAAACCACTGTTCATGTGTGGTTTTGTAAGACCTGGTTTGCTTAATGATATGACGTTGCATATGGTGGTCATGTGTTTGTCAGGGCACTGGAGAGCGCTGTTGAGCTTTCTTTACATTTCTAACAGTTCACAAGTTTAAACCACAAGAGGGTGCTAGATTAAACAAAGTATTACATGTGGAGAAGCTTTCCAGGCTCAGTCCAAACATTGCTGTGAGATAGGAACCCTGCTGCCCTCCTGTGGTAAACCTGCTGGGGCTCAGGTCTTGCTTTGTCCTTTATGATATTTGTCTCTTAAGGTAGAAAACAATCAGTGTTGTTTCAATTAATAAATGTGGGATTTTCTATGATGAAGAAGGATTTGGTTTATGATTATATAAGGTATTAAGGTGGCAAGTAACTGGACCAGTGACTTTGTCTTTTTGTCCTTCTCTGGTGTTTTCTTATTATCTTTGTTTTAGCCTGCAGGATATTAAGCTACACTGTCATATTTTGTTAAATGCAGCCCCATTCTGCAGTATGGGGTGCATCATCAAAATTTTATGGTGGGTCATTGCATCACAGATCGTGAAGATCTCATTATTAACATGTGTTTCTTCATCTCAAGCAGCAGAATATAAAGCATTGCATCAGAGAGGACTGACAGTGTCGCTTCTTAAAAAATTACAGCACCCAAATGTGGGATCAGTAATTTTTTTTTTTAATCAATACTTAATGAAGGATGTTTTCTGTCTGTTAAGACAACTGCAGGCTAGCTGTCAGTTTGGGCTGCATGGCCTCGTTGTGTTTCTTCATGCCCCCTAATAACTACAGAACTCCACGTCTTCGCAGTGTCAGTACTGCTAGGAAGAGCCTCATTAATTATGGAGGAATATGACTGGTGAAAGGTGCACTTGGTATGCATTATACAACACAGAAACAGACACATGTAAGGTCATCTGGCAGCCTGCCACCTCCTTGGTGTCACAATACATTTTTGTGGTCTGCATCGTGTCGAAAGTACTGTGATTAGGCTTAGTGGAGATAGCTGAGAATTAATCACTTTTAAATATTCAACACTGCGCTGAAGGACAGCAGTTTTTAAGTATCAGCACATCTGGGATCCTTTTTAGGTGGTGTGAAAAGGTTATTGCATGAAGAGGGAAGTCCACTATTTGATCTCATTTAGACTTGTTAATATGGTAAAAAATAAATGAAACATTTAATTGCCTAGCAACGTGCATAGTCCATGTGCCTCTTAAAATGTAATTTTTACAGTAGCATAGACTTCAAACAAAAAATTACAGATGTGACACGTTACAAGGTCATTTTATTTGATTCTTGTTTTAAAATTAAAAGAAATACATGTGACGGTTTGAATTCTATTCATAAAGACTGTGTTAAAGACATTGAAGTTGACTTGAATTGATTTGAATTTTACTATGTTAATAGTTTGTTAATTGTACTGGACAAATTTTCAATATCTGTGCCAGAGGGGTGTGGAGATAAATCAGTTTGTACACTCTGTGGTTCACTCTGCTCTCACTTCATTTTAATGAAAGCAGACTTCTTCCCTCATCCTGCTGTATGCAACAGTAGTACTGTCTGTCCCAGCTGACCATCAGAAAGTACAGCAGCCACACCTTCTGTGACTAGCCAGCAGTTTTCTAGTTAAAGTTGTTTTTCTGTGTCTGATCTTGTATCATTAATATACCTGCTCACAGCAGCTCCACCTTCAGACCTCATATTGGTCTGGTCGATATCTGCAGCAGACACTGAGGCTGCAGTTTCAGTTGATAAATATTATTTTCTGCAAGTTAGCTTGAGCAATATTTTAATAATTGTGAGAAAGACATTTTAAATAATTAATATTATTGTAAAATTAATAATAAAATTAATTTAAAATTTTTCTTTAAAAACACCCCTTGCTTTTTGGTACCATTAGACAAACCATTTTTTGCAGCATTTTCCAAAAGTTTTAAAGAGGGGATGACTCTAGAATCTTTTTTCAGCCACTATACAATATACGTTGTTTGAATATTGTTAAATTGGGAAAAAAATGTTTAGGCAATTAGCAGTGGAGCCACGATTAGAGGTCAAATGATTTTCAACCACAGAGATTTATCCCCCTTCAGTAAGAAACTAAACCAATTCAGCCACAATATCCACCCACAGCAGTGGAAAACTGGGCATAGTTTGAACATGCTGATGCTGGATGCCTTGATACCAGTGTCCTCAAGGGGTCTCAGCATGGAGCAATAGTGTCATGTGTCAGACGTGGCCTCATCGATCGAATGGTGGTCGCTTAGAGGGCGTTGAGGGTGCAATGGCATAGTGGAGACACACTCTGATATTGATTACTCTAAATCAAGGCCAGGCTATATTCAGGAAATGTTAAAGAGAATTGTAGGTGCAATAAGACATGAAAGCTAATGTGACAAATGGATAACATCATAGCTGTGGTCAGCTAAACATATTCTGATAAGAAAACAAATTTGTAGTTCTAGCAGTCTAATCTCTCCAGAAACATTGTCATCCGTCATCTCATCTGATCACACTGAGTGAAAATGTTGCTCAAACCCTGAATCATTCTCTCAAACTCTGATGAGCTGTCAAATGTTATTCTGTATTTTCCTTGTAAGGAACAAGAGTAAACCAACTCAGGGGGTTGCCACTCATATTTCTTTTAAGTCTATGGGTCACTGAATTTGCATTTCAGATAGTTTTAATTGGCTGATTACCATACATGCAAATACAGAATTTCATTTTGCAATTTTAATCAGGCCATAGAGGAATTTTCAGCCAAAGGCTCTGGAACCATGAATGTTTTTCTTTTGATTTTCTTTTTTTTCATTCAGCTTTCTCGCTGTGAATACCTTGTTGTAGATGAATTTCGGCGACACTGAAAGGAGCAGAGGATTGTGGGCGAGCAGGACTTAACATGTTATGTTTAAATGCTGTTGTTATGATTGGAAATGAAGAGTGAACTAATTAAGTGAGGCTGAGGTTTTTGGTTGGCTTTTTTTCAGTGTAAATTGCTCCTTTTTGGGACACACTGTATAATAACTGTGTCACTCTGTGTTGCAGAGAGTTTTCTGCAGCACAGTAGTTACAGAATACTATGGGAACTATATTAGTTTTATCTTTACAGCCAGGCTTTTTGATTCTCTCATTCAAGGCTTTCTATAACTGACATCGTGTCACTTAAAACATACAGTTTGTCAGAGCCACACACAAACCCAGCAGTCTCAGGGTTCGTTATACTGTCTGATTTGACAAAGAAAGTTTACTCCTCCCAGAAGGACGTCTGAGCGCCTCAACAAAGAGGAGAGAGGAGGAGGGGTTGCCATAGCAACCTCAGTTGTCCCAGGAAAGATGAGCTTCCCTGTGGGCCTTGGTGTTGTTGCGACTTGCTGTGTTGGTAGATTGGAGCAGGTGTCATTAGGGGGCCTGGAGGCAAGCTGGATTGCTAATTAAGCAGTCCAAGTGTGATATTCTAATCTCTCTCTGTCACTCCCATCCCTTGTTACAGAAATATGGCCTCTCATATTTCAGATATTACCGCAGCCCTGCACAATCAATACCCAATCTCGTTTCTTTTTGTCTGTGATACAGTCCCGGCATCACGCAATCCTTAAACCTTCCTTTTCAGATGAAAGCATAGTGACTCAGAGCAGGGACACGCCTTTGTTCGGCAACCCAGCCAGGGCAGAGTGGTCTTGATTATGACTGTATCCTGCTCCTCACTGATGCATGAATGAGATTTATGAACCAACACATCTACCTGACTCAACTTGCTGAAACGCAGAGGCTTGAGTTTCTGCTCTCTATCTCAGATGTGTCAGGTATGCTGTTATATAGACAAATGTTATAGGATAGTTTTATCACAGTTGTTCCCAACTCAGATATGCTCAGTCAGCCTGTTTTCTATCTAATGATCTCTGCTCCATTGGCAACAGAAACCAAAAGTTTAACCAAGCTGATACTGCATTCTGGACCTGCTCCCAAAATATCTGCTGCATTATAAATTAACTTACCTTTTGGAAATGTCCTGTAAAATGTCAAATTAATTAAATCCATCTTTAAAGGATCCTTTTAGACAAGAAAAATGACTCAGAAAACTACTTGCTGTTGATTGAACTTAATTTCAAAGCTTGTTACGTCTCTGAAATATCACTGTGTGATGCGAAGAACAAACTGTTGTAAAAATCTGACATTCTCTTAAATAATTCATTTGCAAATGTTATGAGCTTCATTAGAGTTTGTTTGTAAACTTTTCTCTTATTTTGTAAAATTATGATAAACATGTGACTGGCAGCCTTTTTGCATCCAATGGAAAAGACAAATTGACTTCAGTTCCTAGAGTCTCTAATTAATAAACTTTTAATGAACCAGGATGTCTATAGAGATATATTAAGTCTTTGAGTTAAGAGCTGGTTGAAATGGTTAAGTAAAATATCATCAAATAGTAATCAAGCAGTGGTAAGCGGTGCAGAGGTCTGAAGTTAAATGCCTTTATAATAATCATGTGAGCCCAGAATAATCAGAGAGAAAGAAGAAAAAGTAGTAGTAGTGATGGGAAAAAATGAAATAGAATTAACTTTATGCTTGGCTGAATTAAAAAGAAAGAGATAAGAGGAGGGACTTTATACTTAAAAAATTTTGCTATTAGTATGCAGTTATGCTACCCTGAAATAGGAGATTATCCTGTAAAGGCACTGACTGTGTTAAAGTACACCCACTGTGTTTGTTGATGTAAACATGTTAAGCTGGACCACACACACCGCCTGCTGTGCCGTGCTTCTTAACCCTCCTCTGCTGTTGTTTTTGTGTGTGTGTGTGTGTGTGTGTGTGTGGGGAGGGATCCTCTCAGCCGACCCTGCACAGATTGTGACCTCAAATGCTGTTGCTGCTCTGACTAATAACTCAGAGTTTCATTACTGCATCACTGGAGTCATATGGCTGCTTCGCTGCTTATTCAGTCAGGAGGGACAAGAGGGACACAGCACGGTGCCTTTAATTTCAAACAAACTCCCTTTTGGTTAACTTCACAGCTTTCTTATCCTTAGAGGTTTTAGTGGAGCTTTGTGTGTGTTTTATTTCAGGCTACCTTTTCTCAATCACATACTGATTTATAGTCTCTAAGGTGTGTGAAGAAAGACTTTCTTTGCTTGCGAATGGTTAGACCAAGCATATAATGATTATTTATTTATTAATATCTGTGGGGTTGTCTAAAAGTCAAAAGTGTCCATCACAGTTTCTCCAAGTGGTTGTCTTCTTGTTTTTCCTGACCAACAGGACAAAACCCAATGATATTGAATTTACAGTGGACTAACAGACAAAAGCAGCAATTTCACATTCAAGAAGCTGGAACCAGGCATTTTTGCTTGATAGATGAATTAAACAGTTTGTCAATTACCAAGATGATCTGCCACTCAACCACTCAGATAATTTTTTTAGCACTAAATATAGCACATAGCATTGCGGTAATGTACTTCAGTCTGAGACATGGCTTTATGCCTGACTATTGTGTTTCTGCCTGATTTCTTTTACAATCTCTGTGCAGTGTTTATTTGAAACCAAACACCTATTTGACTTTTACCCTTTGTTGAAATACTTCTCCTTTGTCCTATATGTTCTTTTCATGGAAAGACTTTCTGTTATGAATTAGGGGGCTTTTCTTTCGTTCAAAGTGTTTATGGAGGACAAATTGGATAACATTCCTGTTGTTGCTGTTATTTATGCAATCCAGTGTCCGGAATCGCTATATTTACCTTCATCATGCAGGGTGAGGAGGGGATCAGTGCACAGTTGAGCGAGGGGGCAGAGAACAGCCTGATGCTGAGCTACATTGAAACAAACCAAAAGCTTTTTGCTCATAGGCAGCAGCAAGAGCAGCCTGCCATCCACTGATGCACTCTGATTTTTATCTGTCGCTAGGCAACAGCTTTGAGGGACCTGATGTTTCCATCATGTTGGCTAGAGCTTGTGTGTGTGTGTTTTTGTGTTTGTGGCAAGTCGAGTTCTGACCATGACTCTCAGGCAAAACATTCAAGTAAAACAGATATAGCCCAGCCATGCACTTGGCTCTGTGCGTGTATTTTGAGAGAGTTTCTGCCGGTCATTCGGCTCAAGTTGCACAGTGTCTGACATGTCCATCCTCTGAACTGACTGTTACACAAGGGTGAACTCCTTCACACAACCAAAAAAAAAATCATTCCCACTGGCATGTATTGTGATAAATGGGTGTAATTGCAAGGTCCTGCGCCAAAACATCATCTTTCACGGCAATGCTGTTCAGCAGTACTATAAATCAGGTCGGGTTTTCTTATTGTGTGGTATTACATAATTTTCTTTTGTTCAAGCATCATTATCACTACGTGCTGTCTCCAAGCAGATGACATTTATGTAATCAACTGTAGACTCACAGCATGTCTCTGTCAATATTTTTTTTATCATTCTGTCTCTAGTTTCCTCTCCCGCTGCTGCTTTTGCCTATTGGCTTTATCCTTGCCACAACCTCATTTGGAAGGCCAGTAAGCTCCCGAGGAATTTGAAAAGTTTATTTTAAAAGTCACCCTCCCCCAAAAGAAAACCTGAATGCAGCATAAAAACATGCTAGTTATCTTCGCCATAGAGATAGCCAAATTAAATTTCTGTGTTTAGAGGGTCTGTGCTGTCTGATGAGGAGGGTCCGCCCTTTGTGCCAAATACATGTGGAAACTCAGAGTCCCTGGCCTACTTTCATATCTCCACAATAATTAAATCTAACAAGCACTTGAGGGCTGCAGTGAAGAAAGTCTTATCATAGCAGACAGGCACGAGGCGCTGACAGGAATTCTTCTCAACCGTCTGCAAAGGTGTGGAACTTGGTGTTAATGGTATTTATGTGATCGCAGCTTGTCGGTGTTTTTATCTCACAATATGATCGAGTTCACTGTTGGCTACAATGCCTTTTTGTCATTTGTCCCTCTCATCTTTGAGAGATGGGTTTGAGAAGACTATAAATGTTACTGTATGCACTTAGTGGTCTTATATAGTCAGTCACAGTCAGTTTCCTTCCATTGCCAAGAAACAAATGCATTTCACTAAGCTGACAAGCATGATGGTGCAAGAGGGATTTTAATACTTTCCTACCTCATCTGGCAAAAGATTTTTTTTTTAATCTTTCCCTCTCTGTTTTATGGAAGGTCTACAGACTGAACTGCTTAAAATTAAAATCAGTCCTTGCCAAAAAACAAGGCTTTTATGAAAGAACATTTTATTTACCCTTACTCTAATAGAATTGGAAAGTGTATATTCATTAATCAGAAAGAGGTGTAGGCAGGCCCAAACAACTTGATGAATCACAGTTGGCAACAGACTAATGAATGATTCTTTATTAAACAAAAGCCAGCTGACTAAGTCCTGTTGTGTAGCTGTCAGGATCCCTTAGTTGACTCAACTCGGACGAGGCTGTAATTATCACTTGGTCCTCGTTAACTTGGTAAAAGTGAAAGAAGCACGAAAGGAATGGAAAGAAATCAGATTGTGTGTACTGTAGATCATTTAAGTCTCTTTTCTTTGTGCCCATTCATACTTTTTCCGAAGCTCAGTGAGGTTATTGTCATCAGCTGAAATCTAGTATTGTTTACTCACAGAAAATCTTGTGCCTCACAGCCAGAGCTGCAGCCACAGAGGTGACTGAATGGTACTGAAGCCTCAGATCTAAGTGTTATCATGGCAGAGCAGGACGCCACTGTCAGCAGGCCACTCAGTGGGTTACAGTACCTCCTGTCAGAGCGCTGTGGTGGTAGGCGGTGGCTTTCCACAGCAGGTGAATATGGCAATAGATGAAATTATGTGCATGCACCAAAAGGATTTTCATGGCAGTGTATTCCCTCTCGGCTTTATAGTCACAGCTGACAGGATTTACAGGATACTGACAGGATCCAAGGAGCTGCAGAAAACTTTGCTCACGTCACACTTTGCACTGAAATTCGTTTTGGGCGATTCAGTCACACGCGGATAGTTGAAAACATGTTGAAGTCTCACCGGGATCCAGTGATTCGAACAACAGTCATACAGGTCTGGGATGCCTTTTGACAGAAAAGCGCTGTAGTATGAATGCAGATGCATCTCTGATCAGCCTGACAGCACAACAAGCATCCCAAACACTTTTGGACACAGCTGATTTGCCTGTTCTAAATAACCCTGTCAACTCGTATGAGTCCATATCCAAGACTAAGTCCTCTTCTCAAACAACACATGATTGAGACCAAATGTTTTTTTGTTTTTGTTTTTTGTTTTTGTTTTGTTTGTTTGTTTTTTCTGAATAGCAGCAGTCATATTATCACACAAAAAGATGACAGAAGAAAAATCTGATCGCAGTTGATTACTTATGGCACAATGTTGTAGCTGATGTCATGTGGGAACTATAGATGTGGATATATCTGGATGTATATGTCTTTTGTGAGTTTCTGTCAGTGTAGCTGTAAGGTTCAGTAGGTACTCTTGTATTTAGTCATTGATCAGTGTGGACACTACAGGTTACACCTAGTACCAACGTAAAGCAAACAGATGACACATTTCCGGATAGTCAGAAAAGTAAATATTATTCATCTATGCTAGTGGTTTACGCTCAAACCACTGAAGTTAACAGCATCTTTAATGAACACACCAATTAGATCAACTGGAATTAAAGTCAAGTTGTTGGTTGAATTCTGCATTATGCCTGGATTTTTTTCTGTTTGACACATTAAACTTCTCCACTCTGTCAGTAAGAAGTAACACACTTCTGGATGTTTGGTTTATATTTTGAATGAGAGTTTGGCTTTTATAAGAAGCTGACAGTAACATTTAATTCTCCTTAAAATAACTCTTTCTCAACAGATACAGTGAATTAGATTTTCCTCAGTTTTCAATAATGCCCATTGATTATGTTTTTAGGGCTTTTTTACTGTGGCAGAAAAACGGGTGAAACAAACATCAGCATCTGTATAACTTTAATGTCGATTTTTTTAATTTTAATTGATTTTTCCGACAATCTTCCTTTGGTTCAGGTGCTGAGGACGTGGTGATGGCGTTCTCACGGTCAGAGACGGAGGACCGGCGACAGTGACCCTGGGCCCCCCCCCACCCTATCCCACCCCGCCCCACACGTGATCCGCAACAACCCAAACTCCACAAACACGACACTGATGAGCTCAGGAGAGGAGGGGCACCAGGAAGGGACAGAAGAGGAGGGGAAGAGACACCAGGAGGTGGCTGCCTCCCTCTCCCCCAGCCTTTTCCATCCCAACTCCTCCTCACACAAGCTGACACACCATTACCTGAGATGCACTCAAGTGGGTCACTGTGGGTTGACGCCTTGGCAACAAGGCAGTCAATGAAAACACTCACAGATTGTGTGGATGAATATCAAATGTAGTTTTTTTTGTTTCTTTTTTTGGGGTTTTTTTTTTTTTTTTTTTGGTTTTGTTTTTTTTAGTGGGGGGTTGGTTTCGTTTTGTATTATCTTGTCTGTGTTGAGACTTTAGGCAGTGTTACATGTTTTATCTGCTGTGGTCACTGGAGGAATTGACCAGTCAGCAGCTGATTGAAGCAAAGAGAAATACAGTTTTGGTCAAGCAGCGAGTTTGATGATTAATCGTGTTAGGGGAGAGTTTTTAATTATTTCTGCTTACCCTAACGGGGCTGATTTTGTTTTTGATTTAGCTGTTGTGTCATAAAGGCTTTTGTATTCTGTCCCACCCGGGGCCTCATTTATAAACATTTTTTGTGCATAAAAAGCATTCGCCATCTCCCACGCAGATATTGGCATAGAGATACAGGTGTTTTTGGAGAGTGTCCACACTTCTGCTGGATCCTGCACGCTGAAGGCAAAGTAGTAAAATAAAATCAAACAGTCCAATTTATGTCCCCTGATTTAGAATTTAGAAACGTTTCATAAATGGTTTATTACACAGTATAATGTATTTGTAAGCAGATACAAGGTTTGTTAATGGATTTGTCACCACTTTAACTCCTCCTGTGGGCACTCATATAATGGAGGCTGCTGTATAAATAGGTAATGAATGACAATATAGTAAAACACGGTTTAAATAATAAAAAATATGTCCTCATAGATGAAGTTAAACTTGTTGACAAATACTGTACATTAATAAACACTTAAAAATGTCCTCATAGCTGCGTACAACTCCATTATAGTGTTTTATAAATAATTTATTGGATATTTGTATTCTACCCATATACCGTTAATAGGGGAACTTAAAGTCTTACCATAAAATGTAAAGCATTAATAAGTCTTCTCAGACAATGCATTTCTCTTAATATCAAATTATAGCCTGTTTTTCAGTTTTCTAGTGACGGGTAATCAGTTGTACAACCCAGACACACTTATCAAGTGAAGTGAAGTGAGCTCCGATGAAGTCTGACCCTCATCTCTGGCTCTTTTGCTTCAATTGATATTTTCATTCCAGAATAATTTGGCTCTCTGATCCTGCAGTGCACACTGCTGCTATGACATGCTGATTTTCCCAAAAACAAAACAGTTTAGTATACGTCAAGATCTGCTACATTTTAGAAAGACAAACTGCCTGACGTGTGTATTAACATTCACTACAGGCCTGTTATAAATCATGCGTATTTAATTATGAGCGCTGACAGGGCAGGATAATGAGGAGTTTGACATACTCGATGGGATTTCTGTTTGAATTTGGGGGCATCTTTGACCATACACAGTTTTCTTGGCGCAGTTTTATAACTGAGGCCCCACTCGCTCTTCTGCTGCTTTATTTTGAACCACAGGCTACTTTTCAACTGAGGAAAACGTTAAGAATTAAAGACACTAGCAGACATAATCACATGAAACACAGGTGTACACATTCTCCCTAAACAAATACTGGTTTTGTTTTGGGTTATTGTGAATTTTTTTTATTTTATTTTTTTTTTAATGTACAGATAGTTGGGAAAATACAATAATGATTTGATTGTGCCAATTGTATTTTTGTTGTTGTTGTTTTTTTTTATCTGTAAGATAAAATTAACATATTGATTAAGAAAACTGATAAGAGACAAGCTGTAGTTGTAATTTATTGTTTACTGAATTGACTCCCTGTTCCTCCAACACAATGTTAAAGCTGGAGAACCAGTAGATAGTTGCAGGCTAACACGAGTTACTCTTTAATATCATCAGCAGTGGCTTTGTTCACACTAAAATCAGACAAACTCTAATTTTGAACTACCTATAACTAAACACGTAAAGCCAAACATAAGTACTGTGTGTGATATTTCTGACTGTCTGTATCTCTTGCACTATTATCAATGGGATATTTGCAAAAAATACATTTTGATATTTAGCGCAGAGATTCTAGGTTTGGTTCAATAGATGAAAGAAAACTTTGAAACCATGTTTTTATTCCTTTGGTGATTTAAAAAACTCTTGTCTGTGTTTATTGACTCAACTGGAATAGCTCAAATGAATATTTGTTAACAACCGACATGTTTTTCTAGTGACATGCTCAATATTTAATGTGTTTAAAGTACAGTTTGTTAACTTGTATAACTTAAAATTGTAACGTTTTAAAGCCAAGCATGTCTGCCTTGTGGTTTATAATGTTCATTCAAGTGGAGCCTAGGATCTTTGAAGCCTTGCCACAATGACCATTGTTTGTACATTCTTGACATTTGTTGAAGCTACTAGCTCTTTTAAAAATGTTTCAGAAAAAAAATGTCATTTTTGTATGGGTATGTGTTATCCATTATATCTTGTTGGCAATAACTTCTATTTGAATGTCCTCAACAAACGTCGCAATGTAAACGGCCAACAGATCCGTCACGCTGTCCGCCTATGACAAAGAAATTTGTCTTTTTATGTTTACTTTTATTTTGAACCATTCTTTGTCTATGCATTGTTTGTGATTGTTTTTCTCTTAAAGGTTTCTTACTGTACATTTGACCTATCAGGGTTGTTCTACAGCCTTCATTCAAGTTGTGAGACGAATGTCAGCGTATGAGTGCGTGTGTGCTATATGTGTGTGCGCGTGTGTGTGTGTGTTTGGGGGGAGGGGCCTTGCTACCAGTTTTGATTTTCAGTATGCTGTTGAGTTTGACTAGGATCGATGTATCTTTTTCTTTTTACTGTAATGACCTGATGTTGCCTAATTGTCTATTTTTTTCTTCTTTTTTTTGCCTATGTATTTCATTTCCCTCTCAATCAACATTGACATTGGTTTTGTTTTGTATGGCTGCTGACCATGTCTTGACTTAATGCTTCCAAAACCTATACCAACTGAACCATTAAAGAAATTTTAAACAGTGCAAAGTGACTTTTTCTTCTTTTCTCCATAACTAAGTTGAGCATCTTCAGACATGCAAACCCAGGGATTAGAAATTTGTTCTTAAATCCCATAATGGCTCCTTTTCTAGAGATAAGGCCTCATGCTGGGCATCCAGGGAAAAAAGCATTCAGCAAAGTCATAATAAGGGTAATGCGAAACCGATTATGTACAACTAGCTTTTGTTCCGAATAAAAATTAAGTCAAAACATCTGAGCCACTTCACTCAAGGTCCACCTACTCGCTTAGTCTAAAAGAAGTTCCCAGAATTGTAGGAAGTTTGGACTTTTCCAGTTCAGTGACAACTGAGCAAATTTCATCAGTTGATGAAGACTATATGATCTGGCCAAAAGCTCCAGAACAAGGGAGTAAGTTGGCCTTGAGGGGAGATTTTTTTTTGTCAATTATTTTGTCAATTTTTGTCAGTTGTTGTCATTTTTCATTTTTCATTTTTCATGTCATTTACATGTTTCCAAGCATTCAGTCAGTTATTTTTTGGCATCTGCCTCTCAGCTCCACAGACACTGACAGTAAAAGCGTCGATATTTTATTCTGCCGGGTCTTTTGACATCTTAACCAGGGTAAGAATCTTGTCATTTAAATACACAACCGTTTACCTTGTTACCCAACAATAACCAGCCACAGCCTCACACATTTTCCTGTCAGGTGTTAATTGAGGCAGATGTTTAAATTTGGTGCTATCTATTCAAAAAAAAGGGGGAGAAGGGGCTTCATGTTTTTTCCTGTGCTAATTATGAACATCTGTTCACCGTTCCCATGCCTTCGTTCACAGATGCATAAGAATCCTGCGATTTAGAGGCAGCGAGCCCTGGGAATAATACACCAGCTGTTGGCCAGTTTTTCACTGCTCATGTACCACTTTAGACTGTAGCTGTCACTTACTGACATTAAAGCTTCTGTTTCTCACGAGAACAAGTTGAACGCTTGTTTTGGTTGCTGCTGAACATTCAAACCACCCCTATAACCACAGCCAGTATTAGATCCTGGTATGAGGATTGCATATTGAAGGATCATTTATTTACACTACAGTTGTGTGGATTCATTCTAAGACCTGCAGAGTTTATTATAATTATTATTTAAACACAAGCTCTCAGACAAGTAGAGGAACAATGGTGTCCAGCCTGTGTCTGTTGCTGGCTGAAATGTAGACTAAGTGCAGCGTGTGAGAGCAGCACATCTGTCCTCCCAACAACATAAGCTTCCTCTCTCAACGCACACGTGAGCCTTGACGTTGTGTTTATCCGATGTCAGGCAGATCAGACCCAGAGCTTGGCACACAGCAGCACCAGCCAGCTGATAACTGCCACCAGCACTATAACAGCACGTTATGCAACAATGTGTGTGTGTGTGTGTGTCTGTGTGTGTGTGTGTGCAGCCTACTGTAGCTGCTCCATCCTGACACTGAGGACAGCTGTTTAAGAACAAGAAGGTGAAAATTGCATGATACATGAGCACCAACTCCTCTGCAGAGAACACCGCCTGTGGTCAGCTTGAATTTTTCTCAGTGAAAATTGATTCTGACAGAAGTTTTCATGGCAGAAAAAGTATCACAATGTCCATAGAAACTTCTCAAACTTCCCCAGCAAATTCTACTCCTCCTCTATCTGTTGGCCTGCTCAGTATTTATTAAACAGTCATAACTTGGGCAGAATGTCTAGATATGCTACTTCTGACAGAAATTTGGAGCTTAGAGAGAATATCTATCATCACTGTGATACTGTTTTCTAATTTTGACAGATAGCCTTTGACTACGTTGTCGTATAGTTGACTGTGAATTTCAGGTTTTAATGTCAGATCATTCAGACCTCTGTGACTGTTCCCTGATGAACTTGTAGGGGTAAATGTTACAGTGGGTTATGGCAAAGGACGACTGCACAAAGAAACAGCGCAGCGGTGAAGTGACATTTATGCACAGACAGGGGATGCAAGCCTGCTGTTAAGCCATCCAAAACAATCCACGTACACTATCTGACAGGAGTAACCAGAGCAGCACATTGCACAGCATTTAGAAAACAAACATCAGTGAGCCCACATGCCCTGAAAAATCTGCATTTGCTGTGATAGTTAGTCACGTTTAAGTTTCCTTGACACGACAAACATTTGGCTCGTCCACATAAGGTGCTGCTATTTATCAAACATCAAGGTGTAGCGTGCATCTAATCTATCACGTATAAAACCAAAAGGAAAAAAACATCAATTTATCCTGACAAAGGGTATTCTCCTCATCCTCCAGGCTTTCTCAAAGCAAGTGGCTAATTTAAATGCTTTGTATGTAAATAACCAACTCAGGCTTTGTGCATCCACATTTACAAATGCATGTTTCCCCACTCATTTATTCAGGTTTCCCCATCTGTTTGCAAGAGTGTACGAAGGAACCAGGTAGTTTATCTCTGAGGTGCTTTGATGTTGCTTCACATGCAGCACTTGTTTAAACAAGATAGGAAGAAAGTATTGTTGGAGTTTTATCGTCAAACTCTTAATAGACATGTTTGGACAGCCAAAAAAATAAAATAAAATGAAATAAAGGAAAATATTTTATTCACTGATTGCAGTATTTTTGTCGTTTCAGAAGAAAATAGGTCTATAAACAGAGTTAAAGATACAAACACAGCTAGAGGAACAAGTATAGCAACCTCCTGGCCACATTTAATGGTTGAGTGGTTGAGGGACGTGATGTAGAGAGAGGCTCAGGTTGGGTTGCAGGTTTATACTTTATGGTTTTCATTGGTGGATATTTTATAGGGCTGGTATCTAGTCACATTTTTCTGGGAGAACTGGGGCTTGGATTCATGACGACAGTATTTATAAAATCTTGTCGGAGTTTAAAATCAACATAATTGGAAGGTTAGGTTTTATTTTAGCAGAAAAGTTTGAAGCCACATGACTCTCCTGACCCGGCACTAAAATAACTCCACCTCATAAATTTGAGAGGGAGGATATAGCTTTACAGCTGATCAGCTCCACCTTTCATCTTCAAAGCAAAAAAAACCCAAAAAAACGAGCGTGAGCATGGGAGCTCCAGGAGCGAGGGAGGTGTCTTTCCCTCCCACCTTCTAACCCAACATCATTAGGCAAAGCCGGGAGGAATCCAGAGCAGAGGAGGGAGAGGCACGCAGGCGGGGAGGGCCAATGCTGCGGAGTAATGCAGCAGTGCACAGTCACTGACGGCCCTACGCGAAGCTCTGCAGATACACTCTCGGCCACCCTAAACCTCATTACTAATCGATGAGATTTGCTCTCAGGTCCTTCAACTGGCAGCGTCTAAAGCTCTGCACTGAGGGAACACACCTCCTTTTATGCATCAGACACCCCGCTGCCTCTGTTATTTTCTTTGTTTTTGTATCCCTCTCTGACATGAATCCTAACAAAACAAATTTGATCAGCTTTTTGCTCCTGCACGGTGTGAATGTCATATACTGGAATTTATATTTTTATTAAGAACATACAGAAGGTGAGTGATGATGTCCCAGACCTCCTCATGGCAGCACAGTGTCTCATCAGCGATATACCTCATAAAAATTAAGGACAGAGCTTGGCTTTTGGTCTCGGTCACACCGTGACAGCATGCTTCAAATGCAAATATACAATATAATAGATATATAATTATATAATATAATAATTTTTTTCAAGTAAAGTAAGTGTAGGCCACGGAGCCTGAGCCTATGTAATTTTTCAGCTATGCTAGCCACATGTCCCCAGAGATGGACGGTCAACTGGGTGGTCCCCTCATTTGGTCCAAAGTGAAAAGTGATGATGCCTTAACTCTAATCTGGCAGCATTTTTAGGTCCGAATTTTACTTTGGCCAGTACTTTAGTTTCTGACCAAACATCTGCAGAACCAATGGCATTCCCATCAGCCTTTCAGAGTTTCCTGCGTAGCTGTGGACTCCTGTTTTTATCTTAGCCACATTGCATTAAAACCTTTATTTAATTACTTGAAACATTTTTTCGCCGGTTACTTAATGACTGTTTGAAAACACTTTGTTTCTCAAATGTCTAAGTTACCATGTTGTTGTTCAACGTTCAACTCCCTTCACACCCAGTTTCCCCTTTTATCACCCCTTCACACGGAAGGTTGGGACAATAATCCTCGTCCACCCTGTCAGCCAATATCATGTATATTCTGTATCATCTGGTTCCAGCTTTATTTGCAGCTATGTGATGTTTGCACTGACACATTCAGACCCAAGACCACACCTTCCTGTTTTTTTTTGTTGTTTTGTTTTTTAGCTGCGCCATTCGATCAACAGGCCATAGTCTTTATGCACATTTCCGCAAAATATAGCCTGACATGTATGGTGTCTTTAGGATTTCCACAAGGATTCAAAATAACGTTCTGTGATTGTGAGTAATATTTGACTGCGGGGCATGAGCTTGAAATGGTTGGCCGTGGGAGGTCAGTGGAGTTTAGGAGGTCAACAAAAAGAAATGACCCCTCAGCTCAACTGTGACAGTAGAGTAGGATAAATTCTCACCACCTATTTATATCCGCCCCAAACACACATACATGATGCACGTACCTGCTTTCTATTCTGTTCTATTTAAAGGCACAATTGGATTTGGCCAAAGCATGTTTCTGTTCTGCTGACAAGGAAGACTATTTTGAGCCTCTGAAAGCATTTTAAGACCATAGCGCAGGATTTTTTCTTTTGCCACCCAAGTTTGGGTCCACATTGCATTGCCGTGAAACCCTCTTAGTTATGAGAAACACTTTCCCGATGCTGCACCAGTTTCCTGCTGCACCTGGTGGCTCAGAATCTGGGCCATACGTTGGTTTAGCTGCTGTGGGGTCGTGAGTTTGCTTCTGTGGACCACCTGCGTTACAGTCTAATTTTGTCTAATATTGTGATTTAAAAAAAATAAATCCCATTTTAAAACCATCAACCGTGGGCCATGAGAGACTAAGTTTGCTGCAACAAAGATCTGCAGCTTCCACTCTGCTTCCCACCTGAGTGTTATGGCACGCTGCCCCCCTGAAGGCGCACTGACTCCAACCATCTGCTCAAACTCTTTCTAGCTGTGATATCACTTTGACAGAAGCTTATTTCCACAATATACTCTTAGGATCAACATATCTGTCCACCTCCAGGATTCACCACTCCCGTGCTTCTGCCCAGTGAGATTTAGTTCTTGTATATGATACAGTGCGGAGGCAAAATGTAGGGTCATATCATCTGGTTTTTGCATACAACACATGTCAGGAGGAGAACACTGTGGGAAGAATTCAGAAGCGTTCAGTCTCTCGGTGGAGAACATAGATCATGGCATGTGTTCAACTCTTGACTCCTGCTACCTTAACTACGGTAAATCTTAAACTTACTCTGACATTTGAAACATTTGAAAATGTGTCTAATACTTTCTGCTCATAAAACCTATTCACACAGGAAACTGATTATTCTTTTTTTTTTAAATTAATTATCATTTGTGTTGTTTTCCATCTCAAAGCTCCTATGTGTAACATTTTTTTTGTGATTCAGTTCTGATGGTAAAATTTGACAGGTGCTGAAAAGGCACATCCAGGTGCTCTGGAAATGTCACAAATCTATGCTGTGTGCACATATAAACAGACCCAATGTTAGAAATGTAATTACTATTTATGAACCATACGCCCAAGTTTCCGCTCTAGCCTCAAAATATCGAGCCGGGCTGCTGGTTGTCATAACAGACAGATTCTGGTTGTGCCATCAGGCCTGAAGTATGCATCCTGTTGACTGGAATAAGCATGAGCGACTGCTGTTGCTGCAGGAATAGCGTATACTTGGAGGGTGTTTAGGGAAGATCCAACTACTACAATAACACAAGTGCTGCGGCCAACTGCAATGGTGTCTCAAACATGAAGGCTCAAAAGGAATTCACAATGCAAATTTAGTCCCTTTGTCAGATGTGTCATTTTGGTAGAGTTTTGTCCTTTTTGAAACTGACAGGTTCTTTTTTTTTCTTCTTCTTCTTCAGAAGTGAGTTAAGATTAAAAAAAGAGCTGACCAATAAAATTCTTCAAACTTCCTTTCTCATTTTAATTCACCCAGTGCTGGAGGACTTCAAAAAGCTGAACCTTAAAGTGATAAAATTCCTCCCCGAGGAGGCTGGGGAGGGAAAAGAAAGCTGCAATGCCAGCATCAGCTCCGGCGTTGATTAATGAAACAGACTCCGAGCTCTCAAGTTCAAAGCTGTATTTATTACTCTGTTTTCTTTTCAGCAGATGATGAACTCGGTAAACCGAGAACATTAACTCTTCAATATGTTTTAGGAGACAGATAAATCTTAGTGTTTGTGTGACTCATTTGTCCAGAGTGAAACTGTGTTTATAAATGGAATGAACTGTTGGTTCAAGTGCTCCACCAAATCAGACCATTAAAAGGCAGGATAAAGCATATCGTGACACACTGAGAGCTGAGCTATCTGTGGACTTTGACCCCAGATAAATAATTGGAGCAGCGAAGCCAGTGCAGCGTCCCGCTGAATGCTGGGAATGTGTAGAATGACTCAGCGTTCTCAGCAGGAGTTGGCAGAGTGGACATCCATCACGCCACTACAACAGTCTGTCAGTAGCCTATAGGAACCTGATGCCGGCTCTGACTTTGTAAGTCCTGGCTCACTGTGCAGGCAGAGCAGACACTGCTGACTGCTGACGAAATATTACTGACCTTTTTTCTGCCCGGGGGTCAAACCATTCTGAGGCGGGTCGAGGAGGAAGAAGTAATTAATGGAAATGGCCGAAATGTAAACCATGATCATGTCTGAAACAACGGTCACTGTCTCAGTGGAGTTTACTCCGGCCTTGTAACCAGGACCAGATTAACCTGCTGCCGACAGCAAAAAAAAGAGCCGTGTGGCTCGCTGCATTACATTTGGCCTTGAGCCCCAGATAAGTCTGTTTTATTTACGTAGCCCAATATCACTAATCACAATCTGTACAGAACCCTCTGTCGAGGAAGGGAAAAGGAAGGAAGGAGAAACTCACCCGAAACACCTTTAATGGAAGGGGGGCTAACTTTTCCTATGCTTGAATACTGCCCTGCCTCAGGTTTGCCGTCTCAGCTAGTTTGGAGTAATCTGATTAAACGGAGATATATTTAGAAATATGAATGATGTAAGCATAATACTAACTAAAATAATAAAGGTATTAAAGGATAGGTTCTTTTTTTTTTTTTTTTAATCAGTCATATAACACTCCTGGCAAGCCCACATACACTGAAAGGGTTACTGGCCACTGTAATTGTCCCTCCTGTCCGTACTGGCTGCACAGAGATGCCTTTCAATGTCAGAGATGGGGGACCAAATCCTCAGTCCTTGTTCTGTGTAAACGAGTTAAGGTCAGCTAAAGCTAATATGAGGCTTCCACGCACCGAGTTGGACGAATCAAGTGGATATCTTCCAGAGTGACAGTGTTTTTAGTACCGAATCCCTGCTTTGTGTCACTTTCCCTCTGCTGAGGCTCGCAAGGAAACACTGTCTGTGGAAGTGCAAAGAGAGAATTTCACAATGAACCTAAATTTAGAAGATACCCACCTGATCTGACTAACGAAAACTGTTTAAGCCTCATATTAACCTCGGCTGAACTTAAGAATTCATTATACGCAAAACAAGGACTCTGGATTTTGTACTCCATCACTTACAATGAAATAAGTTTAGGAATGGATCTCTTTGTGGCCAGTAAGGACAACAGGAGCAATTACAGAGACCAATAAAATTTTCAACATACTTATGCGACATGTCAGTTTTGTTTTAAAGCACGCTTTTTTTTAAAAATATGAACTTATTCTTTAAAAGTAATCTTTGACACAAATTCAGGAGCTGCCTTTTATAATTTCAGTTTGTTTTGTGCTTTAGCATTTCTTATCACCAAACAAATTTCTGAACATAAGGAGAAGATCGCAAACTAAATGACACAGAGTGATGCTGGGGTCTCTGGGTTCCCGGGGGGAGTTGCACTGATTACCCACATGGTAAATCTGTATTGCTCAAAAGTAGGATTGTGGGATTGTGGGCATCATGTCAGCACAACAAGGAGAAATCCACCCTAAACCAAACAAAAGAAAAAAAACAGCTATTCCAGTTCAACTTACTTTTTATCGTTCAAGTTTATTTCTGAAATCTGGACAACTACCTATATTATTTTGCCATTAGATGTTTCTGTTTAGCAGCTGCACATTATCAATTCTCTTTCTTTGTTTCGTTGTTGTTTGTTCGCTTGTCTGTTTAAACAAGTCATTATAAGACCACAAACAAGCTCTTTTTTCCCGACTCACCATTTTACACCAATGGTGAGCAATTAACCAGAGAGAAATCCACTGGCAAAGAGAAAGAGAAACCGGTCTCTTCTTCAGTAGCTTCAACTGAAAAACATTCCCATCACTAATACTGACAGGGGCTACAGCTGCTGCTTTCTTTCTATCCAACTACACATGCAGAAGATGGACAAAAATAACAGAAACACAAGTACACTTGTTTTTTTTTGAGCTCTTGTTGATATCATTGTCTCTTTCCGTTTGCCCTCCCCCACAGGCGTCAGAGGTCAGGGTCATCTGCAGAACAGCACCCTACAGTTCCTTGTTTAAAGACCCTTACGCATGGTGGCCGTTTACAGACAGAGAGACCTGCCCACCAGCCCTGTGGTTAAACTACAGCCTCTCGAACTGCTCATTACGTCGCCCTGTGTGACCTCCATGTACGAATTTGCAAATGCATATGTCAATACTAATTCCCCAAATCTTTATTGGCACGAATGGAAGCGAGCCGACACTGCCAAAGCATTTCAGCACATCAATAGGCTGACACTGATGCACAATAATGAACCAACTGGGTCTTACGCAAGAGTGGAATCAATGACATACACAGCAGCAGCTCCGAGCAGCAGCACCTGTTATCGTCAGATGACGATGGTGCGGATATCCGTGACTGATGACTATTTTACCAGCTGATTATCTGCAGGGTTAGAATATGTTTCTTTATTGACATACTCCATAAATGACGTATTGTCACATTTGACGATGCACACGAATCTTCTATCACGTCCTCACGACACAGAGGAGGTGGGTCCGAGGTGTCACTGTGTATGCTTTTATCTGTCTGCAGGTGCCGTTGCCGTGGCAACAATAGATGAACTTGTCAGAGTGAATCATGAGTTGACTGCCGGTTCACTCTCTGCCCTGAGGTCAGGTCCTGACCTCCTCGGGGAGAGGGGGGGGGCTTGAAAATAGTGTGTCAGAGACGGCAGTGAAATGAGATTCTGCCCTGCGCATGCAGCTTTTTTACTTGAATGTAATATCCACAGCTCTCTCTGTGACAACCGTATCCTCCGACCCTCCACTTAAAATTAGAGAGCAGCTGTCCCTGGATTATCTTATCCTGAGACAGATTCCTAGAATACCCAGGACAGAATTATCCTGAGGGCGATACAGATAGGAGGAATGGAGCTGGGGGCCATTTTTGGGGGTGGGTGTATGTAAATGCCTATTTTGAACTGTGTCAGTATCCCGGAAGGCATGAAGTCTTGTTAGTTTGTGTTCCCATATGAATCTGCCAAAGTGAGGGCAATGTACTCAACCTCCCCTCTGGATGCAACTTTTTTTTGGGGGTTAAGGTTAGAATTAGGGTTGCATTTAGGTCAGAGGTTAGAGGTTTGGGAATGGATGTTGTTAGTAAACTTCTGCATGGTTATTTATGTCCTTTTGTGTGTCAACATGTGTGCATATTGTCAGCGTGTACTGAAAAAGCTTTTAACTCCCATTTTGATGTTTTTAATTATAGTTGCAGACTAACAAACTACCCTGAGGGCTGAAAACCGATCACAGATTGGAAGTTTATATAACCATTTTCAAAACCAATTTAAAGAGCCTTAAGCAGCAACTCAAAATCAGGTCTATTTTTCTTAGTTCCTGAAGAGATTTTTGATAGTGGTACGCGCAGAATTTGCATGTCTGTGGATTCGTATGTGACGCATATATCCGTGCATTTTTGTCTGTGTGTATATCACTGGGAGTGTAGCTGTATTTTTCTGAGTGTGTGTGTGTCCTCCAAGGTTTCCTAACAACGCCGCAATGCGCGCTGTGACAGCCTATACAGCCTGTACGGTAGGGTCCCACAGGGCTGGGCTGGTGCTGTATGGAAAATATACCCAAACCTTTGTGGGTGTAGACGTATTGTGGGCTTTCCACAAACTGACGTCCCTGAGCAGGAACTGCATCTAATCGAGAGGGCTGTTTCATTATCTCCACAGTGAAATATGCATCTTTGACCGTATTGTATTATTAATTCATTCTTATAGCTGCAGGGGTGTGCTCTTAAGGGGAAACGCATATAGAGAGATATCTCGTCCATCTCAATCTGAGATCCAACTGTACAAATATGGCAGCACAAGGACCACGCAGTACTTAATAAGACTGCGTGAAGCTGTCGTTAGTGCAGGGAGAGGTGCTAGATTATTGATGCCTCGGAGCTCCTCTGCTGGGCTCATTTTCTGGCTGTCTCTTCACGGAGGAGGTGTGCTCGCTCAACTCCAGCCTGCGTGACAGCCGGGTATGAATTACCTTCCCCATTCCCCGCCTGCTGACACTGCAGCTAGTGGCCAGCAGCCACGCATTTTAATATGGAGGAAAAGTCAGGGAGAAACACAGGACGGAGGGGCGAGTGGGAGAGAAAAAAACGAGAGCAAGTGTGTGTGTGTGTGTGTGTGTGTGTGTGTGTGTGTGTGTGTGTGTGTGTGTGTGTGTGGGTGTGTGTGTGTGGGTGTGTGTGTGTTTGTGTGTGTGTGTGTGTTCATAAATGTATCTGTGCCCATGCATTTGGCTGTTGTGAGGGATTTTGTGTTGGAGGAAAAAGAGTCAGAAAGAGAGGGAGACAGGGAGCAGCATTGAGATAGAGGGGAAGAAGGAGCGAGATAAGGGAAGAGATGAGGCCGAGCGAGCTGAAAATCAATAATTAAAAGGTTATGTGGAAAGAGAGAGAGAGAGAGAGAGGGAGAGAGAGAGTGCCTCAACTAAATAATACCTTAATCCTCCATTAACATGCAGCAGCCAAAATCTCCTGCTTCCTCATCATGTGAGGTCACAGGGGATGCCGACACTAATGCACCATGGGATTTATTCATGCAAAACTTCTATCCTGCTCTATGAATACACACACATATATGCTGAATTAGTTCTGAGTTGATGTGCACCAGTAATGTACTGTAACTGCTGAAAAATACATACTGTATCATGCCTCTGTCAGCTGAAACATGAATTATACGCACACCGTGGTAGTCAGCAGGTACATGACCGATGGAGGCTCAGACCTTATTCATAGGTATCTAGAAACCAGGATTTGTTTCATTCAAAACGTTTCATCCATGCTGAACTTTATGGATCTAACAATGAATTAGTCCTCAGTAGTTTCCGACTTCCTTAACCTGTCTATGGTTCTCAGCCCCAAGCACATTTGTTCTACTGAGGACGTACATTTTAAAAAACAGGTCACAAATGACCTCAGTAGTTTTCTAAAACAGCAGGGAATTGTGGTTTTTAGCAAACATTATTCAAACAATAGTGTGTTTGCTGGAGACTATTTTCAGCCGCAGATTAATACACATTTGGTGCACTAACGAGGAAAGTTTATACTTGTTAGTATATCAATCAAGATTTCTTCTTCAAGGCCACTCAAAGCAGTTCCACAAGAATATTTAAACAAATTTTATGCTAAGCATGAAACTTTTCTTTACCTTGGAAATAGAAGTTTGACAAAGTCTTCATCCGAGGAAATATCATGCTTAACTTTTGGCAAACGAAGACAAGGAGTTTTAAAAGAGCTATGGATGAAATCATAACAGCTACTGAGCTACAATACCCTGTGACTTGGTTTCAGGCTGTGGAAAAAGCTGGTAAGTGGACATTGAGTTGGAATAGTCTAAAATGTAAAAACACATTTCTTTATTCAACTGCAGCATAATGGGATAATCAGCCTACTAGTCTAGTTGATCACATGAGAGTTTATCTTTAAAATGGCCTTGAAAAGATGGTTTGTCAGTAATATGTAGCCTGATTTATATTATGAAGAGAGCTTGGATGTTTATTTCTTTGTCTGGTGTTACTGTTTCTGTTGTTTGTTTTATGTACATTGTGCAGAGTTAAAGTGCATATTTTAATTTTCAAATACTGTAAATTCAATCAATCAGTCCAATATCCCACGGTGCATTGAATCTCCCAGTGTAATCAGTAAATGCATCACTCGCTGTCTCACTTGGACAAGAGTCAGACTTTTGTAAGGAAAACACCCAGCTCAACAAAAGCTATGATGACTGGACATAATTAATCAAATGGATGCATTAGGAGCAGCTTTCCACCTTCCCGAGCATCACACAGCACTGATGTGTTGATTCTGCTAAGCTGAGCCAGATGATTTTTTTAAAGGGGCTAAAGGACCTCTAAAAATAATCTCACATGACAAGCCAGAGGATCATGTGTCATGTTTTCTCAAAGATCAAAATCATTTCCAGTTTCTCTAGCTTTTGTGGGCAGGGGATCATAAACAGACACTGAGAGTGACCTGGGGTATTTCAATTTTTCCCCCATCTGCAGCGCTGACCTGGCTGGGTAATAATCGCTAATCTTGGTTAATAGCAGGCTAACGACATAATGATGTGCAGCAAGGGAGCAGGATACAAACACTATAATATGACCTGAGCCACAATATAGCCAAGCTGACTGCAGAGACCCTTTAATGTCTTAACACCAGATTAATGTGTGTTCATGAGTGTAAACTTGCCCACAAGCCAGAGGTCAGTTTGTAGTAACCTCCATCTTTATATCACAGGAGGGGATCAACCACTGTTTCAAGGAGGAAGAGAACAAATAACCATCATTAGACCCCTCTGCTCATTGTGAGTTCAGTAGGGGAAAGAAGGAAATGGGGGCTAAATAGTATTTAACTCTTTCATTAACATTTGAAATCTTTCAGATGATGTGCCTCCTTTTTGAAGTGGTTTGAACTGTATTAGATTTGCTAATGCATGCTCAGATAGGATTTGTTATCATTTATTTTAACCAGGCCAGTTTCAGTCTATCTCGGTCTGTGTGCTCCCAGATGCACTGCACATTCTGTCAGAGACGACGGAGCCACACATCGGCTCCAAGCCATTTTTAACCTCCTCCTCTTTAATATCACCCACTCACCATATGAGCCTCCTTCAAGGGTAATGGGGGAGCAGACTGCTCACTTCCGCTGTCTGGAAAGCAAGTTTTCCCATACACAAACATGATTTTAATCACAGACATCAACTTGGGGGTTGTTACAATGGGTGGGCAATGTGTTTTGGGTCTGTGTTATTAGCTTTATCCGGTGTGTGGGTGTACACATGCAAGTTTTTTTTTTGTGTGTTAAGTATTGTGCTTAAACAAGACATAGATTTTCAGAGAGATTTGATGTCTACAGCTGAAGTACCCCTTTATCAGCACCGGATGTCAAAAAGTAGTTGCTCAGTGACCGAAAGGCTCCTATGCTAAGACTCTTTGGAGGTGGAGGTCTTTTCCACTCCAGAATGGAGGGACCTGCTGCCACATTTAACCACTGCCGAGCCATATGAGGGTCGGAAGGATGCAGTCCAGTGGTGCTTCAACAGCTGTCAAAAGCACTAGTCTTAACCATTGTGCAAAAACTGATAAATGTTAGGTAGAGGGTTGGCAAAAAATAGCCTAAACTCCTGTGAATGGTGAGTCTTGATTAGTATATATTTGAAAGGGAGCACGGTTTCACAGACTCCCACTCAAGGACAGGTGCTGGGGGAGGTGGGCCGCCCACCTCTGATTACAGGACGTTAACGTTCTTTTTTAAATTTAAGTTTCATGGCGTAGATAAGTCCCAAACGGTTGACTCGGTCTCAGCATTGGCCTTGCAAGGTTCAGGATGATTTAAAACAGTAGATTGCGCGTTGAGCCATTTTCCACGCATGAAATGCCGATTTTTACAACCTTTTTTCAAGAAAAGTCATTATCAACACGAGCACTGATGTGTTTCATCACAATACAGTCATATCATATATTTTACAGTTCACAAACATGTTTAAGTGTGCAGTACCTCTTTAATTACTTTAACTAACCATTTTCCCATTACATTTTGCTAACTAACTATTTATCCATTACTTTTAGCCAATTAACACTTGTTCATTACTCTTTCGCCAACTAACCATTTATCCATTACTTTTAACTGTTTGACTTCTCTGCATGCTTGCTAGCTAGTTTTCATGCACTGTCACAACATTTATATAGTGTTAGGTTTTACAGCTCAACATGTGGATACATTTTTTAATCAAACTGTAATTTCTGTTTTGTCAAATTAGTTGCGCTACCCTACAATCTTTCTAAGTCCCCCCTGCCAGCTGCAGAAGTACCCCCCTGGGGCACAAGTACCCCTAGTTGGGAATCACTGATCCAAAGTACTGTACCTATGTATAATTTTCTTGCTACTATTTCATTTACATTTGAACACAACAACTTTACAATGTCCAATATGTCTATATTCATCAGCTGCCATCCACAGGGCCCGAATTTCTAGTGTTCAAAATGGGAGTGTTGAAGGAGCTGAGACCCTGCCTATCAAAGAAGAATGATTGGACCTGTTGTGACAGCCATGTCAGTGCCCCCTCCCTAAACTCTCTGAGCCAATAAAGCCAAGGAGGTGAGAGTTTAACACCAGGTTGACCCACTGTATGAACCCTCTGCATGGCATGTCAGAGGTGACCTTCTGTGGGGGTTAGGGGTCTAGGTCTTCAAAAACAAGACCATCAAAAATCCCGGCAACAACACTCCTCTGAGCAACCTGATGCCGATCTGGTGGAATCCACCACATATGGGTGGCCAATAGAGACGTTTTCATCAATGAATATTGTTTTAATATCCTGTTTTAGGTGTACATAATGAATGCAAATGAATTCAAACATGTCTGACATCAGGTATGAGTGATAAAAAATTCAAATATGTCTATCATGAATATGGATGTCGAGGAAGGTGCTGACTGAAAGCTTAATCTGCAGCATTCTTGATCCCTATAGAGAGGACTGAGGTATTCTTTGAGGTGATCAAGCCTCCATCTGTCAGACTCCCACTCACTCTTGCCATGTGTTTTTAGTGCCCTGGCCTTACATCTATAAGAATGGGGATTGACAGACAGCTGAAACTGCTGGCTGTTGACAGTCAAGAGGGCCATAGAATACCCGGAGGCTACTTCACAAGCCAAAGAGTGCAAAAACATAATAGTAGGGCTTTGGGTGAAATCTATATTTTGTTTCTAAAAGGGGTTTGATAAGGAGTTTGTGATTTAAAGTACATACAGGAGGTAGGGGATATGGATCACAGCTGTCAGACTACATCAGAAAACATTTCTCCTAACACCTTCTTTGTTCATAAACCAAAATAGACAAGCCGGATTCTGCATAGCATCACTATGGAAATGAAACAAACAGGGAAATAAATAGAATTTTTGTCTCCTGGGGTGATAGGCAAAAATTTGCCTGTTACACTGACAGGAATTATGATATAGCTTCTGATGAATGAGAGTGGGATTCGTTTGAGAAAAGACAACTGACAGTGCGTTTTCAGGGCAGTTAGAGTGAGAGAGTGTGCAAATGGAGGATGAGCCAGCGGTTAATAAATGACCGTAAGTGACAGCCCAGGACGTAGGATAAATGAGTGCAACTTAAGTGGACGTGAATCAGTCACTGATGGTAAGTTCTAAATGTTCCCTGTGGAGAATGTACGAATTAGACAGCGAAGGCAGCCTTTAAAGGTATGTAGCTTCAACTACCTCTGTAATTTGTTGCCAGACTGCTGCACATGCAGACCCGTTGGCTTTAAAAATATTCCCTGTGAAAGAACTTGATAACATCCGGAACTTCTAAACCGAGATTTAATTTCCCCCCAGCCAACGATTTTAAAAATGTATTCATGAGCAAAGTCAAGGAGACACCCGTACTGAAGCAAGAAAAAGATTGAAGTCTTACTGTATATAAAATTAATCTTTCAACAAAAATGTTCACTGAAAATTGAGGCTTATAAATTTATGGGACGACATTTCAGGTTTCAGGTTTCAAAGGATATATTTCTGATTATTAGATAAAGAAAATAAGAGTGAATAAAAAATGAAGGCACATTGGTATGCAGAGCTATAATCCTCTGAAATAACTTTTCTGAGTTCTTCCCTTGGGCCAATTAAATACTGGGACACTTTCTCAAAAGTATGCAGCTCCTTTGTTAGAAAGACAGCAGTAAACAAATAATCTGGTCTGTGCACATCATTAATATAAAATCACATGTAAGATAGTCATAATGAAAAGCTTCGGGCTCCCCAAACAATCACCTTTATTATCTCCAGTAAAATCTGTGCCTATTATAGAAAAGTGGAGTAGATGATGGAATTCCTACATCTTTGGCAAAAGGGAAACCAAAACTCTGCAGTAGTTAATGACAAAAGCTGCAGTCTAGACACGAGACAGGAAAGAGAATACTAAGAAGCTGTGGTGTTTAATGGTCACGACCACTTTGATTCCCATGATAGAAGTCTTTTTTTTTTCTCCATCTGCTGCCAACCACCCACCGTGACTGCAGCCCGCAGTAATGCCTCAGACAACATGACTGCTACGGTCAGTGACTGAATATGTTCAACTTCCAGAGTATCCGCCCTCTGTCCGTACTGGCAGAGCGTTATAACTGAGGCAGAAGGACGGAAACTGAGGAGGAAGGATTTTGAATAATGTGAGCAGCCATGAGGCATTCGTGACCCTCGACCATCCTAATAATGTGGTGTATCGAATCCTCAAATCCTTGTCTGGGGGCTCGGGCTCACTCTCTGAGATGGATGGCAAAGGAAGGTTCTTTTTTATGCTGAGCAGCCATGAAATGGAGGACAACACTGCTGCAAAACAATACTGTTCAAATACGGATACGTTATCTATCTATCCATCTATCTATAGGGACTTGTAATGGATATTTGTCACTAAAATAATTGGATAGATTAATTGATAATAAAGAGAATCATTAGTTGAGGTCCTGCATAGGAAAACTGTTTAAAAAAAAAAAAAGCCAATCACAACCCCAGAGGTGACATCATCAAATGTTTTGTTTTTTCTGACGAAAGAGGCACAAAAATATTCAGCTTAATGTAAACCCAGCAAATTCTCACATTTTAGAAGCTGGAACCATCGTATTTTTGCTTGAAAAAATCTCAAGGACAGATATTTCGGAAACTGGGTGACAAAAAATGAAAGTAGCTCCATGGCTAAATACTGCAGGGCACAAGTAGAAAACAGTCTCCGTTTGGAGTGGACCGACCCTTTATTACGTGCCACTCAGAGTGTTGTAACAGCATGTTGAGGAGGGCGACCTCAAAGAATGGCGAGAAAACACTCATTAACTTCTATGGAGGCCTGCATTCACAGCAGACAACAAACCATCAGCAGTCATGGAAATCCCTAAAGAGTGGTGGACACTCACAGCAGTGGGTGAGATGGTCTGGAGGAACTAACACCTTTCTGATCATTCGCTGATGCCTCACACCTATCCACTAAGCCCTCCTATTGTCTACCATTGTCCCCCAGAGGAATGAGAAAGGCCATTCTATTTCTTCCCCAGAGTGTTAGACATCTGTGTGTGTGTGTGTGTGTGGGGGGGGGGGGGGGGTTTCCCACTTTCTCTTGGCCAGTTCATGTGTTGCCAAACTGGAAACAAACAGGCATTGTGCTTCAGCTCTGCTGCTGCTGCCCTGATGCCCATAGACTGTCTCTGTTAACAGACTCATCACTTAATTGTCTCTTCACACAACTATGTCCTCTCTCTGCTGTTTCTCCAGGATAATTCCAACTATTGTTGAAATAGCGAAGCGATCTAATGGTTGGACTTTATTCTTGTAACATTTATGTATTTGGGTTTTTCGAATGCTTATTATTAAAGTCTTTTTGACATTTACACTTTTTCAATGGTGCATGTGCAACACTGCTGTTGTACCAGCATGACACGCAAAATAAAGCTTGTGCGAGGTCTCGTGTTCACTTTCTATCAACAAACCCACAGCGAGACTTCCCATTATGGACTGCTGACCTTTTCATGAAAACCTCTCTGACTCACTTGTGTTTGAATTAGCATCAGTAGCCACCATAACAAGGTTGCTTCTGCTGCTGCAGCAGCAAAAAAAAGCTCTGTAGATGCTCATAAGTATTTCTCTTATTGCATCGCCTACTCTTCTCCCCAGGGGTGCCATCTATATCTGAGGGTGTGGATTAGATAGCGGGTGGATAGCGATTAACTCATTATTGATCAATATGATCCTCATTTTTATTGAATGTTGTGAGTGATATTTCAGAAAGTGGCTCTGCGGAATAAACTCGGGGCAAAATTAAGGCATGGATGTATGTCAGATTTACAATTCCCATCTCGCCTGTCTGAGTTTAAGGATTAAACAACTTTTTGCCTCAGAGGTACATAAGCAGTTTCACACATTTTAGTTTGTCACATTCTGGATGAGTCATGTTGTTGAAATATCCATTTTCACCATTCCTGGATTATCTAGCCAGGGCCTCGGGGTAGCATGGTCTATGGGTCCCCTCTCTGCCAGCGATACCCTGCACTATGAGCATCTGTACAAGCCTAAAACCTAAAAAAGGCCTACAACTATTGATGACAGCCTGTATGACCATGGGTAGAACACATTTACAATTCAGCTGCAAATTTGTTTAGGTCTTCAGGCACACAGAGGGTCCTTGTTGGCTTCTGAGCTCCAGTGTTGTGTTTAATTCGGTCATGCACTTCACATTACGCTGATCACCACTGTCCTCACGAACCCCTTCACAGCACCAGAAGGCATTTGGCCCCCGCCCTCAGTCTTAGTTTAGCCGCCTGTGCTAAACTAGCTGCATGCTCCCACAATAACAGTACCGACGTCACTGGACATCTTTGGACACATGCTCCCTTCAGGTTCTCCTCCTAAGATCCGACTTCTGAGCACTTTACGTTGCAGACCCAACCTGAACTGGCTAGGGCTGGAAAGAAACAGGCCTCATAAAAGTAGGTATTTTTGGTTGAGAGTTTTAGAGATCAGGAGAGACAGACCTGTTTTCAGCAGAATGAGGAAGGGAAGCTTTAGAGAACAACAAAGTTCAACACTTTAATTGGCCTATAAAATTCAGGTTCTTAATAAATACAGACTTTTTGGTTCGGGTTTAGTTTGGTTGAATGACAACATCCTTACTTATTCAAATGCAGCCCATTGGACTTTGGAAGGGATGTAACAATGAATTCCTGTACTGTAATTTACATAACTGTCCCTGGTGTTTTCACAATGCACCAACTGGTCAAGCACAAAGCATGTTCAGTTATATATAAGAATTGTTTATGCAGATGTGAATTCTTTTGCAATGTAGGCATCTGTCAAAAACAAAATGCAGCAACCCTTGTTGTATAATATGTTTCGGAGTTTCTAAATAAAAACCAGGAACACCGTGATGATACTGGTGAGTGTGTGTATTCTTTTTCTTTCCAGTTTGTCACAGAGAAATTGTTTTTGCTAGCATAAACGTAGAAGATTAAACACACAGATGTTCATTTTCCCTGCTGTTTCAGCAGATACCTTCTTGTATGTCCACCTCTAACTGTTTAAAACCTTTTAATAGTGATAGTTTGTTCACTTGTAGCATCTATTTTCATTTGAAATCATATTTGACACTAGAATTGGAGAAAACAAAGCTGAGCTCCCAAGCAGTGCCAAAAATGAGCTGTTGGGCCATGATTAGCCATTCCTCCCTGTCTTTGAGTAATATACAGTTTTTCTTTGCTGGAATACCACCTAGCTGCAGATTTACTGTGTGGTACGTAGACTGAAAACAGTGAAGGTCTTTGAACATACATTTTGACACAGGACACTTTAAGACTGGGCCTCATTATAAGGTGGCAAAGCAGCCTTCATTATGTTTTTTTTGATATTGTGTTTTAGGTATGCATACCCCCACCAAAAAAATTAGATTAGCACAAACCAGTAGCTGGGTTATTTTAGGTTTCTTAGTATTCTGGGGCTCCAAGGCAGTTGCCTGGTTTGGCCAAGTTTTTCCAGCTTTTGCTCCCGTGCAGGAACTTTTACTTAAAATGAAAATTTGTTTAGGCTCTTTTGTTGGTTTAAAGCTAGGTAAACTTCCACACTCGCCTTCTCTCGTGTTTATATTGTGATTTGGAGGTTGTATATCACTATTACATACACACCTGTCTTGGGGGACGCGAGACCGCATGAAAAGAAAGACTCTGTATGTCACAGACAGCCCTTGAACGCAGCAAGCTGCAAAACTGCGTGAGGAGCGGTGATTGAAGGGGAGAGCAGAGCGGCGGCGGCGGCGACGACGACGGCCATCTTAGAGCTACCGTGGTAACCGACACTCATCTTCTGGATTTTATTTTTCTTGTTAGAGAAAACACTCCGCCTGACTGAGGAGGGAAGAAGAAGGTTGTCTTTTACTTCACCGCGGTTGAACTCGAAGTCGGGATGCGGTTCCGAGGGAATAAACGATTTGCATCCGCTGTCGGACTGGTCCTCGGACTATTATGTGCGGTGGAGGCAGCTAAAGGTAACTAAGCTGGGATTTATATCCCGTTGTGTTTTGTCTGCCTGTTGGTGCCAGACAGGTTTCTTTGTGTTTTAGAAACGTTGCGGGCTGAAAGTTAATGGTTCTCCGGAGCTTTCTGGTTGTTTTCCAGACGTTGTAGGTTAAAACAGAAACATTAGCCGGGCTGTGCGGTCCAGAGGGATGCGTGCTCAGTAACCTGCTCAGGGATGGTAAGCTCTGGAGCCGCAGCGGATGGATGTCGCGAAGTATCCCGCCGGCAGCAAGTGCATCCCGCGATAGTGTGTTCATTTCAACCTTAAACAACCCAGAATCACACATTATATTCTAACTACTGATATGATATGTTTGTAAGGTTTTTATCCTAATACCTGCTCTAGAGTAGGGTACTTTGGAGATAATATCAAGGCCACGAGACGGCCGCCGTCTGTCATCTGCATTCAGTCTATTTTTAGGTGCTGGTCTCTCCTTGTCGTTTCTTAAGTCCTTTCTTTTAAGATTAAAAATATTTCTCACCCTTTTCAGAATTTTTAAGCTTTTTTTTTATTTTTATTTG
Source organism: Xiphias gladius (assembly GCF_016859285.1). NCBI lineage: Eukaryota > Metazoa > Chordata > Actinopteri > Istiophoriformes > Xiphiidae > Xiphias > Xiphias gladius. Next base: position 12,841,235 of record NC_053417.1, on the reverse strand, counting down.
CCCATGTTTGGTACTCCCTGTACTACCACCCTGTAATCTCGTTTTCAAAGATAATTGAGTATGTGAGAATTAAGGCGAGTAATGATATGTTTATTTGCCCCCTTTTTTTAGATTAAGTGTTACTGAACCTCACAGGTTTATTCCTCCATTACTAGGCCTAATACTTGGTTTGACAACGTTGTGGTCGCACCAGGATGGAGCTTGGTGGGCTACGCATTGCAGATCCTCTTCACATGCTCCTGCTTTGTGGCTGGATTTAAAAATTCATGCGCTGTGATCACAGGCTTAAGTAAAAAGCCCCTCAGTAGGTCTGGGCCTACTTATGACCAGAGACTACATATAAGAACTGAAAGTGCAACCTCGCTCTTCATTTGCAGTGTCACCGATGGACACCATCGCACACTGATTTGCTGCAGGGCGGTCCACCTCCCTCCTTAGAGCAGCTCACTGCTCAAGACATGAACTCCCCTACTGCATGAAATTTACAGACTGTTTCAACGTTAAAGTCAATCCACTGAATCCTCAGTGTGTGCTTCCTGTTGCAGGGTGTGTAAAGACAGGTGCATATTAGTCAGTGGCCATATCAGCATGCCCGGGCAGTCACCAACGCTGGAGGCCGGCGTTTGTTGTCTTCTCTTAATGTTACACCTATTTTATGCTCTGTGACCACAATAAAGACCATGGAAGCAATGTTGGATCCCATAAAAGTCTGCAGAGGGGGCTTCTAATCTGGCCATATTTTTTCCTGTTGCCATGTCAAGCAGTTGAGAATTTACAGCACCAAGAGACTACCATTTGTACAGCATTGAATTAATTTTTTTTTCCTCAATCAAAAGGAAAAGGCCTATAGCTTTTAGTCCTGGGTAGTATGTGAGTGTGGCTTTTTATGTTGTGGCCAAGTGTGTGTTTGTAAAGTGCACCTGCTGGCTTCCCTGCTCTTATCAGCACAGTAGGCCTGTGAAATCACCATCTTGGCGAGGGCTTATCTTTTATTAACCAAAGGTTACTCGCTTATTTTGCGAGCCACCTCGTGTCACCGGCATTCCAGCTTCACGTGTTCATTGCTTGTTGATTCTTTTCTTTAATACCAGGTACCTCGCAGCCAATGAGGGCGCAAATACTCCATAGCCATTTCCCTAAGTGTTTTTTTTTTTTCCTGAATCCTCTAGTTTAGATGTCTGCAAATTATTTCATGTTATCACTGCAGAAAGAGAATGAGGTAGAACTTCAGTACATTCATGTGAATTTACCAGTATGCGCAAGGGATGTTGTGATCCTCAGGTATGTGCCAAACAAACATTTATCACATGTCATGGCTACAATAAACCTTGAAGGATCTTGGTGAATAATATGTTTTGATAGACATCAAAAATCTTACCCACACCATATGATACATTACTTTACCAGCAAGGAAATGTCGTGTGTGTGAATCTGGGGCAAATGTAAGGGTGGGCGATCTTCCCAAAAGATCATATCATGTTCTTTTTAACACACAATCACGATCCATGATCTGAATTGCCATCTTTCTTCCCAGTTTTGAAATGTACTGCGTAGAATATCCAGACTCGAACCAGCCTACAGACGTATCTATTTGCAAAATTTAAAACAATATTGCATTAAAAACACTTTTTTCAAAACGGTCAGTGTGCATTTGTGTCTTAAATCCCACGTTGTCCACAGCTTTGAACGGCACCATATCCTTAGCTCGATAGAATGTGACCGACTCAGTCTGATATTTCTGTCATTTGCTGCTTTTATCGTATTTTTTTTTTTTTTTTAAGTGCTCTAATGTGTCGGTCAATGATAATTGTTTATATTTCTGGATTTAAGATACAGATTAGTTGGGTTGTACTGACCTGAGTCAAACACACGGCATGTTCCTTCGGAGGCTTCCTTTTAAGGTGGTGGAATAGATTTGTCGTATTACCTCCAGAATTTACATGTAACTTTTTCTTTAAGAAATATCTGACTGCATAGCTGAACCACTGCCACACTACTGACATTGAGGCCTTTTTTTGGTACCAGCCCCTCATCCTCCATGCTGCTAGCTCAAGTTTAATTGTTTTTCAAAAATGTCACGCGAGACAGAGACCCTATGATAGAGACATGTGATATAACTAGATCGTGGAATTTTTCCAGATCTATCACGATACAAAATCGACAAATCGCTCACACCTAGGAAAAAACAGATTCCCTGCGCCAGGCCTGTTGGAGCTTCGACACATTTTAGGCTTTTAACTCTATTGTGTTGCTGTCCACTGTTGTAAATGCTTTTTTAATAGATCGTCCTGGAGTTTCACATTATGGTGTTTGTAATGGTGTTTTCAAGGTCTCACCCATGTGATCTGTTTCTTATTCTTTTACCATGAGCAGCTGCTGCATGTCCCCATCTTCTAGAGTCAAACGTTAGGCTTGCTGAGATGCATGAGCTTTTCCTGTGCACACACAACCAGACAAAGGGTAAGCTGGCTGATGGGAAGTTTCTTGGCTCATTCATCATCAAATTAAGTAATTCTGGATGAACAAATTGGATGCCCTGCTTTGTGTGGTGCTGAGTTAACATATGCGCTCTCCTCATGTGGCTGGGATGAAGTACATATTACAGGTTAGGTGTAAGATTTTCCTCCCAGGCCTCCACATCCTGCATTCTTTGGAGAAGCCTGCCATTGATCCACGTAAACTTGCGTGTCTGTTAAGGTTAGAGCAATTTATCAGGTCAATATTTTTCTTTTTAAAATATAATGTATTGGTCTGTCGTGGTGTACCCCTGATGTTCTTCCCTGATCACAACAACATTAAAATATTTAGTTTATTTTATATTTGTATAGCCTAATGAGGTGAGACTTGAAGGAAAATTTTTGCACTTTTTCTTTATTCGTACAAAATATTCCCTTGCATCATTTGTGTTTTTATGCGGAAAAAAGGATTTAAATGATTATGAATTTTCGGAATAATTATTTTATAAAGTCGATTTTTTTTTTGTTCTAACAACTTATTTATAAATGTATTAATAATTTCAGCCAAAGTATTAACAGGCTTTTCTGCCCTTACACGTGGTCATAAGCACCTTAACTTTAAAAGCATTATATATAATGGCCTTCAAAAACATATTTTGTTTGAAACCTTTTTGTCTGACTTATGAAAGTCATTCCAAATAGGTCTATTAATTAAAGAATCCAAGACACAGAAAACATAAGATGACTGCCATCAGTAACCTGGTTGACCCCGGGGAAATAAATATGCTCACAGTTTGTATTTGCTGTTGATTTTAAGACTTCAAGTTACTATCAATCTGTCTGACATATGTCATCCTGCTATGTTATGACAAACAGAAACTGTGGATGTTGATGCATGCAGCTGACGATGACTGCATTGTTTGCCTCTCCCATGCAGCTCTAGTAACACTTACATATGTCATCATTCAGCTTCAGTTTAAAGACTTGGTTTTACTCAGAAGTAACATTAATTATCAACAGGGGGGTGGCTAATGACCAACAGTGTGATGATACTGGGAAAGAAGTGAATCACTTCAGTTTCACATTTTTACTTTGAGCAAGTCAGGTCTTAATTAGCTGGTTAAACAAAAAATTAAATGTCAGCTGTTGTCGGTGCATCACTCTAGGTGGTTCTGATTGGTAGGACCCATTCTATTTGATATTTGGTGATCTGCTCCACCCATTCAACAGTGTCTTGTCACTACACAATTCATGGCTTTAACTCCATCAGTCATTGGACTCAGATGGAACTATTTAGGACTCAGAAAGCACACACCTTTGCTGAAACTTCATAATCCTAATATTTATCTACATTTCGCAGTGTGGGATGTATGATCCCCGAAGTGTCTTGTAAATGGCCTCATGGTGGCACTATTCACAGTAGAACTTAATCGTTGCTCTTTGGGTCACACCAAATTTCACTAAAATTTGTTTTGTATTTTTTGAGAGATCCTGCTGACGAACAGACAATCTAGACTGAGGTAATGAAGGAACTTTGCATTGTCATTAAAATGCAATTTAAAATTGCTTATTCCTTCTGTGGAGTATGATGAGAACCATTATGAAACATTGTACCCGATATTTCCCTGAATAACAGTTTACTTGCCCTAGACAGAGTCCCTGTTCCGACAAGTTAACTCTTACATTTTTTTCAGTTTACATTCAGAGATTCTGCAGAGGAACAAAGGGCTTTCAGACCCAGACTTCAGGGTCGGACTAAGCACGTCACAATGTGTTCACTGTTCAAAGGATCGCGTCTCAAGCCCCTCAAGAATGTGAATATGAGATAATCCTCCGAAAATGCTCAGTTGTTGAAGTATTTCGATTTGGTAATTTGCCACTTAGCGCTGGAAAGACAGGCTATGAGAATTCTGGACTTAATTTGGGTCGGTGGTGACTTTCCTCTCATTGGTGCTTTCACTGACTGAATGGAGTCAGTGAACTGTCAAGAATGGGTCATTCAGTTGTGAATATTAAGTTGTGCCAAATCACTGGGAAGTTGTGTCGGCCACCAAGAAAGGAGTTTACATTCACATGAGCCCTTGATCTTGATGTTTTTAAATTAGAACTGCAAGTGCAGAGCAAAAAGTAAAAACACCAATATGAGAAAATGAATATGCATGTTTTTAATTCATTTATCCTATATTGAAGAATGCAATTAATTACTTAACAAACTGGTAAGAAGTTTTGTTAATTACATGGTTTTACACAAGCAGCATCGTGTATGGATAATTTGCAATAAACAATCCAATGCCACAAAAAATGTAATAGAAAAAAAATATAAATTTCTTTATTAAAATGTCAGTATTGACATATGACGGCCTTAACTCTGAAACTAACGACCAATGGTGTGCATTTTATTGTGTTATCTTCATTGAAAGAATGCAATAAAACCAGAGCATACAGGTTTTAATTCAGCCAATTTCCGCATCTTATCCAACTGTGCTTCCTCCTCCCCTGAGTCCCATTGTCTCCAGGAGAAAAATTGGCACTGCAAGGCTATTCACATTTGGGCGTGTTCACATTAAGATTCAGACTCCATGGGAAACAGGTAACCAGAGTACACATTACCTGCCTCAAGTCATCTACACCCGAGCGCCTGTGCAGAGAGCTGTCTGTATCACTCTCACTTCTACACTCTCACTGGCCCTTTTGTGTCGTTCACACAGAGAGGTGATTGAGTTGCATTCAGGGATCTGCGGCTCCCAACCCCCTCTTCAGACCAGCACTACGGTCGTGCAGGGTGTGTTCGTTCTGTTGGGCGGTTGTGATTGCGTAGAAGACAAACAAATGCTGTTGCCTGGCAGGGAGACTGAGAGGCTCTCCTGTGTGAGCGGGGTGTTTGGGAAGTGAGGGGCCCTTGAGGTCTGGGCTTCCCTTAAGGGTCTTCAAGGTTTCTTAGAACAGTCCCCAGTCTGTGATTGGGGTTGCTTGCGTCAACAAGCTCAGGAGCTTGTAAGGCAAGACAAACAGAGAAGTGTGCCCACTGTTTCAGACCGTGAGCAGATTGTCCATTGATTATTCCTGGTCTGTGAAATAAAGAGGGTCATCAGCATAATTGAAGTCAGTGCTTAATTTAGATGTGCATGCATTACATACCTTCACATATTTGGCTGCGGTTTCTTTTTGTCTCTGCTGGAAATTTCTGTCTGACTTCATTAAGTCCTGAATCTTCATTTCTAAACCGCCATGAAGGCGCCTCGCGGTTGTTGTTGTTGTTGTTGAAAGCACACCTGTCTTACAGGAAAACCCTGCTTCTGGCAAGTACAGAATTATTGAATAGAAAAAAAATCAGTCCATAGTTGGAACTGCCTAATGTTCAGTACTCTGAGGCAATTTGTACAAGTGGTGCATTTTGCATATTATGCAGTATTTTTGTTTTCACAGTTAAAGCTATTCAAATTTTCCAAACTTTTTTGCCGTCTCCCTGGAAACACCTCAAGGTCTGACTATCACCGGAGCACAGACACTCCCTTCTCTTTTCTTCACTGTACTGCTGCAGCTAATGGGACAAATATGAATAACAACCTGGCAACAGAGAGGCTTAATTTAGTCTCAAACAATAATAAGACAGCCTGCGCACTCTGCTTGTAGGCCGTGCTGCAACTTGTGTTGCTTGTGATTGGCAGGTTTGGCTAGTAAATTTAATTCATTTACAATTCTGGGTAACCAAACATGAGCAAATTCTAGTTATTTTGCATTTATAATCGAAGTTAAACCACATTCACTGGCTCCTTAGTATATAATTTAAACTATGTAAACATGCTTACATTTTATATCTGGCTTTTGCAGCTATACATTTCCACTCTGTTTGTAGTCATTATGGTACTTGAATAGTTATTAGTTTTTTGTTTTTGTTTTTTTCTTTTTTGCTATGTACTGTAATGTAATCTGGAATCTCTAAGGAGAATCACCAGGTGTAATGGTTCTGCAAATGGATGCTTGAATGATTATTGCGTCAAAGAGTTAGGTTTTCCTCAGTGGTGGACCAGTCTTATAATGGAGTGTAATAGAGCCTCACATTTGCATGTAATCAAAAAAGATGAAGGCTTGCAGCCTGTCGGTCATCAAATGTCAAATATGACCTAAATCGATAAAGCATCGTGTCACAGGCCTGACACTTGGCTGCAAAATCATCATAACACAACAAGCCGTCAAAGGTTCCCAGGCATTATCAGCCTTCATCTAATAATTACAGACTGATCATCTAATGCAGTGATGCTGCTAAAATCTGGACAGCTGTGTTGTGTTTCACTGGTTCTCCCAGGGTGACCTGTGAACACTCAGTATCACCGTAGCAGTAGTGTGGTTTACGCAGTAGCTGGAATTGTTCAAAGCTTTTGGCAAGTGTTGGGGAGGCAGAATGCTTTTATTCCCCCTCCATGAAGACAAGAATCACAGCAGTGGCAGGAGAGAGGGTGTACAGGTGTCCTATTGAATCTCAGAATTGTAGCCCTAACAGGAAGTTAGGGCTACAGTAGGAAGTATTTCGTTACGGTTAATAGGTCAACCTGTTTAGTTTAGGCTTCCATTTAAAGAGCAAGGCAACCATAAAGGGGCTATGTCTTTGTGTCCATGTGAATGGTCAATATGTTACCCCTTTCTTTGGGAGCCATGAAAGAAGTCATCGATGGCATCCCACTATTTAAGAAGTGGTTCCACAGAAAACGTGAATCCTCAAAGATTGCCTTGAAGTTTTATACTGTTGATCGTTGTTGTTGTTGGACTGTTGTTCCCATTTTAGATAAAATCCAGTGAAAAACAGTGGCTCTATGCAAGGAGAGTAGAAGCTTATTAAGCTTTTACTAAACAAGTCCATTTATTGTCCTCTTGGTTAATCAGTTGCAAGGAAAGCACAATGAATAACAAATGGATTTATATCAAAGATGGCTCATCGTCTTGCTAAAAATGGTGCATAGTCCTCCACACTTTAAAAATCAGGCAAGTGTCTTATTTGAAGTGGGGAGCACTGCTAGCTATATTGTCTCACCATTAATATTGCAATGTTATTGATCCAATAATGATCTTGACGGTTGTACTAAGCAATGAAATTGGAATTATTGATCATGAGTCAAAGCAGGGCTGCAACTAACAGTAATTTTCATTATCAACTGCCGGTAATTTTCTTGATTAATCACTTGGTTTATAAAGTATCCGAAATGGTGAAAAATGTTATAATTTCTCAGAGCCCAAGCTGACATCTTTAAATGTCTTGTTTTGTCCAACCAATAGTCGAAAACCCTAAAATATTTAGCGTACTACATGTCTGAAACGGAAGACCATCAAATTATCATATTTAGAAGATGAAACCAGCAAATGTTTGTCATGTTTGCTTTAAAAAATTATTAAAACAAATAATTGATGATCGAAGTTGCGGATTTATCTGTCGAGCGACTACACAACGAATTTGCTCCTCTAATTCAAAGCTTGCATGATTTGTTTCATACTTTATATTTAAACCATAGCCTTTAACACAAAATATACAATGAGCACTCCAAACAAAACTCAAAAATACCAAAAATTGATACACATACACTCAGTTGCCTGCTCATTGGGTACACCTAGCTAAATTATATTATATAGTCCAACAGCACCACAAACTGCATCCTCCAAAATGATCATAAAGTTGAATCAACACCTCTCTAAAACAGTTTCCAAAAAACAGAACTTTATGACCCTCGTGAAGGAAGCATTTATTACAGGGATGTTTTAACTGTAACAGTTTTAGCCAGGTGTACCTAATGAACTGCCAACTGAGTGTACTTACATTCATCAACATATCAACACCTATGTATATATATTTCCATCTATACTTCACAGGCACAAACAAAGTTCCTATACAACAATAATGACAAAAAAAAGGAAAATACTGCAGGTTGAAAACATCCTAAAATTCAAAGAGAGAGAAAAAATGAGCCTGTACCCATTTTTATATATGACAATACCTGCATCATTTTAAGAACTAATTTATTTAATATCATTAACAGTCTCTTAAAATACCCAAGGAAGGAACCCAGTAGTTCAAGGAGTACGCAGTACAGGTGGCAGAGACAAAGAGCTGATCTGTAGATGGCTTGGCACAGCACAGCTCGGCTCACACAGCCACACCGAGTACTTCATCCTTCTCCACCAATGTCATGAGTCAGCTGTGTGTAAATCCTCTGTCCTCTCTCCAAAATGTTCCTGTTCCCCTAAGTTCTCCCTCTGTGTGTCATTTGGGCTTCTGAAAAGTGGATTCCAGATGTTGGCCGAACATCATTAATCATGTCATTGTGGTATCATGCTCATCGTTAGATGTATGCAATTTAAAAAATGACAGTGCTTTGTTTTTGGCAGTCTCTCCTGCTTGCTGCTTGACCTTGTCAGTGAATGAAATAGATGCATCCCATTATAGGATTAAATAGCATTGGCTTTATTTGCTGCATAACAGAATTGCATACCAGGCACTGTTTTTCCCCGGCTTTAAGTGTGTCCAGTACCCAAACATTTGTGTATATATAGTAACGGCTAATGTGTGTGTTTGTCCCCTGCTTTTGACCCATCATTCTTTTCTCAAAGGCAGAGGATGACACTGTGGTATAAATATATATATATTTTAGCAAGAGCACAATATCGTTCCGTTATATCTGTGTATTTATATCCTTACTCCCCATCTAATATTTATATTGAGGCCAGTCATTTCTGTGGCTCTAAGTACAATGTTTTCTGCCCGTTTTTCTTTATTATTGTCTTACTTTTTTGACCATTTTTTTCAACATGGTTGGTAACATTTACCAACATTGTTGTGATCTCTTTAGGTTGAACATGTCAGGATTTAGGACTTGGATTTTTTGCCGTTCTACATGGGATTAAGCAACATGTGACACATTTGTATCAGGCCTACTATCTTTCCGGATTATTATTAAAACATGTCAATTTACAGTTGATTCAACACATAGACACATGAGTTTCTCCAGCTTCTTCTGCAGTATATCAGATGCTACTTGATCAGTTTAATGTTGATTATTCATTAGAAAGAGTCGCTGCTTCCTCTTGAATTATCTGCTTTGATGTGAGGGAAGGACTGAGTCTACAGGTGATAATTACCCCAGTAGTGAGTATGCATTGCATTACGTGAATTGGTGTCCTAATTTAGTTAAATTAAGAAAATGGCAGTCTTCCATGCGAAACATCGTCAGTGATGCTGCAGCAGAAAGGCCGAGCTCAGACTGCATCATCTCAAAGCCCCTTTCCTAATCTCATTCCATCCTAAATCCTAAAGCTGCCCTTTCTGAGAGAAACAAACTAGTCCCTCCCTTACAATAAAAAGTCTTTCCTTTTATAATCATCTCATAGTTAGTATATATAGTATATAATAAATCACTAAATTTCCAAGATGGTGTATGTATTTGTGCAAATCATGTCTTTGTAACTCTGTGTCAAATGTTCTTTGCCAAGCAAGTCACAATAAGTGTTCTTCCCATTCATTGCAGGCTTGCAAGGGGATGATGAAGCTATCTTGTCAAAGGGGCCTTGTTGGCAATTTCACACAATGTATGTGCGAATTTCATGCTTTAAATAAAATCCTGCTTTAGAGCTCATTTCACGGAAGATGTGAGTGAGTGCAATGGGGCTTTGATTTAAACGCTGATGCAAAGCAGGAGTGCAGTTTGCTTTGGAATTTGTCAAAGGCCTCCCAGATGTGCATCTTTTGGCCTCCTGCCTAAACTTAACCTGGGTAAAATATTTCTGCTCCGCAGTTTGCCATCTGTGAGTGAATCCGTCTTATCTATGGTTTCAATTGATCTGTGCTGTCCATCTCAGACCATTTTTGGAAATTGGTCTCTTCTGTCCGATTTTGCTTGACTTCAAAGCACAAAGTTGATTGGTTGTGACAGAGTTGTCTGACTACCAAAATACACATTTAGTTTTACCAGTGTCAGCAGGCATTTAGTTGTTGCACTTGTTGCCAGTGGATAAAATGCACTCTCTAAAGTAAAACTCTTTCAGGTTTCTTTTTAAAGCTTGCCTACTGGAGGTGGGGTGGAGGTGGTGCAAGGTGGAGATGCTGGATTACAGGAAATAATATTAAAGCCAAAAAGGGCACAGGCAGACAGCTTTCTTTGTTAATTCATCTGTTTTTATTGGTCAGGATTAGACTGAAATGTTTTGCATTAACCTCCAGGAACTTTAACAATGCTGCTTCAGTGCTGGTCCTGGTTCAGTGCACCTCAGTGCTGAAGGCCATAAACGACTCATGGACAAATATGAAGCCCACATGTGACCAGACTAACAGTAACTATGACTCTGTGGAAGCTAAAGCAGATTATTGTAGTCTGGGCTGGCAACCTAAAGACATCGACTTCATTTCAGGTCACGAGATGTTCAGTCATTTTTTAAGTCATGTTCTTTTTCCTTTTGTAATGCTGAGTGACTTTTTACAAAATCAACTACTGCACTCTATGCTCACTGTATTAGTATCATTGTTAAAGTACCATAACAACACACCTTTCTGACAAATACGGTTTAAGGCCCCAACCATGTCCCTAGTTCAAGTCTGGCTGGGAACCTTTGTTGCATGTTGTTCGTTCTGCATTTCTCTCACCTGATTACCTGTCTTCTCTCTACTGTCAAATCTATAGTAAGGGTATAAGAATGCTCCAAGAATACTTAATATAATAACGTAGAAAATGTATATTCCCCGCTAGGCAAATATATTTCAGCCATTTTAATGTTGTTTATTCAGTCACATAGCATAAAAGAATGTGTTTGATTTGTGCATTGAAGAATTTTGAAAGCATGTCTACTTCAGTTTGAAGATACCTCTGAACAAAGTTTTCTCACAGGAAAAAAATCATTAGTTTTGTGGATAATTCTCATTAATTGTGATGCCCACATCAAACAAATCCTGTGCAAGTAGCTTGTAATTAATTTTCACTGATCGTGTAATCATGGAGAATTATACTAAATTATGTAATGATACACAACGCAACTCATTTCTTCTCTGAAATTGGATTTGGAAGATTGACATTCAATGCCGTCTGAAAACCTCGCCAGCATTGTTTTACACTTTTGAAGGTTTTCTTTAAATCTGGTTACTCTTTGAAGCTCATAATACAACTGTAGCAGAGATTGTGTTATTGAACATCAGGCATCTTCCTAATAGTCAGATGACGAATGTGTGATGTTGAAACTTTTTACAACATGAAATGAGTGTGGATTTAATTTCACTATGCAGAACATATTGCAGTTAAGATTTAATTGTAAAGACAGAGGATAAAATCTTTTACTGACATTAATTCTGGATGTACTGAGTAACTGAAGGATCTTTTGGGATCAGATGATAAGAAATGACTAGTGTTGCATGGTATACCGATACTAGAAAGGTATCGCAATACTCTAACATTAAAAACAGTACTACATTTTATTAGTAGTGATGTTATAAGAATGACAGTGTTTTAATAAGAGCCATATTTCCTGATTTGTGTGGATTTGCGACAGTGAGGCAGTGTGTGTGCGCAGCGCTCTGCTTCCACTCATCATGAAAACGATAAAACAAGAGGCATGGCTGCAAATACAAGTGCTCTTGCCGACTGTCCACAGCTTGTCGACAAAACAGATGTGCAAAGCGAAATATGGCATTATTACGCTTACATAGCAGGCAGTGAGGGCAAGCCCACAGACACCTCAAAGACTGTGTGTAAAAGATGTTTAAAACCTATGCAGAATGAGAAAGCCCTGTAATAACTTGGCAAAACATCTTACAGACAGACATGCTGAACTGTTAGCAAATGTGATAGATAACATAATAACATCATACCCATGCCCTCAAATAAACCAAATGAGGGTGATTTATATTGTGACAAGCAAACTTTTTTCACACTAATTGCAGTTAAGGGCAATTAGAACTATTTAATTTGGCTTTATCTTTTTAGCTAACTTACCAATGTGGCAAACATCAGGCGTTCACAAGTAGGCAGATCAGCAACACCAGTTATGAATGATCAGTATATACTCAATCAGTACTCGTAGTGGTAATTATGGCATGTACATTTTTGTCTGATTATTTCTATGACTAGAAAATGCACTCATCAGAGCGCAGACCTCCGCCAAGGTGTATTGATTCTTATTTAACGCTGTTTAATAAGTGAAATCTGGTTGCAAATATAAAGTTAACAATCAAAGAATCACATAAACTCAAGTATAGCGGACATCAGATTACTGCATACCGTGTAAAAGCTTCAATAACACTATGGCCTTGATGTAATTATTTACAATAATCCAGTTATTAATGTTATAAATGTAGTAAGTCATTGACAAAAACACACCTACATGTAGGAAAAACAAACAAACAATAACACACTTAACAGCAAATAAACAACAATTTTATTGAGCATGAAAATATTAACATGAATGACATTAACTGTAGGTCTGGCACTTTATGGTTATGAAGCTCAAACCCAGGATTATTAGCCTGCACACTACAGCAGTGCACTAAAAAAAAAAAAAGACCACAAATATCTCAATACACAACCTTGGTGGAGGTCTGTGCTCTACTGAGCGCATTTTCTAGTTTTCTATTAGAAAACTAGAAAAAATTAGATTCAAGTCAAATTAGATTTAAAAATGACAATTAATGAGATCAGGGTCTCTCTCTTTCATATTCAGTTGTCTCTTATTCCATTAGTTTTCCTGATTTTTAGGCTTTTGCCGTGGTGTGGTTTCATTTGAGATACAGGATATTTATAAAAGTATCATATTGAAGTCATAATTTTGGTATCGTGACGACACTAGAAATGACGAATAAATAAACTTGGATCTCCTAGAAAAAGTCCACTTTAAAAGCTTTGTTTCCCGCTGCCTGAGGTCAATTCAAGTGTGCTTTGATTCTTCTGACAACTTATGTGTAGCGTTCGTATCAGAAATATTCCTCCACAAATCTAAAAGAAAGCTACCAGTTAACCACTGGCAAATTATGATGCATTATGTATTATTGAAGAGATTATTGTTCCATTTTTAACACAGATCAGGGAGACGTAACCCAAGTTAAATCTGATTTACACATAATTTAAAACCCAGCCTACAGTGCATCATTTTCTACAGTTCTGACAGGACTGGGATAGGATTATGGAATGGGAGAAAATAGTTTCCTTTCAGATCAAGTATTCACTCAGATATTTTTATATGTATACAGATGTGTACGTATAAATGCTTACAGGATATGTGTATGTAGGCATATATACATATATGTATGCGTGTATATGTGTGTATATATATCTATATAGATTATATATAGATAGAGATATCATTATTATTATTACAGTTTGCTATATTTTTAGTTTTTAACCTTAATGTAGCTTTCACAATCTTTAATTTTATTTAATTCGTACCTGCTGTTTTTTGTGAATATTCATCTGTAAGACGCATTGCACTGCCTTATTGGATATCTGTGAAGGAAACAATAAAAATAATTTTTGAAAAAGTGAAAAAAAGAGATTATTGTTTACCGCAGATGGATTATTATGTAACCAGAACAGTTTCCTATTTTACATTTGGATATTTGGGCTGCATGCTTATTGTGCTGTGGTCAGTGATTTCCAGCCAGTGATTGTCAGCCAGAGTTAGCATCACCTTTGCAGATCAGTAGCACAGGAATGCCATCCTCTCCTCACGCTCTGGAGTGAACACACATTGGCTGCAAGAGAGCTGCATCTCCCCTGCATCAATGCTGTTTTCTAAGCCAGCCCAAACATGTCACTCACTGCAATATTTTCTGTGGCCGCCAGCTACGACAGAATGCCGTCTGCAGCTGGGATGCTACCCAGGCCGACAAGCACAAAGCTGTAAACGGCCAAACTACTGCTCCACAAACCATCCTGAATGTCGTAGCCTGAGCCTTTATTATCATCCCCGTGATACCACTGACAAAACTCATTAACTGATGTGGACTGTGATTCTGTTTTCCCGGAAAATTACTGCAGCCTTTAAAAAAAATCATCTTGAGAGAATTTGTTTTCATTTTGGATAAACTGAACAATACAATGTCAGAACATTGTAGATTTAAAATGGAGAATGATGTGTAATACAGGCTTTTCATCCCACTTTAAGTTACACTTGCTGATTTAGTTCCCTCTAAAACCCTGCACATTCCCGGTCCTTCATGGATCGTGGTTGCAGGTGATGCTTTTAGGACATTAAGGATCCCTTCATTATTTGTGGTGCCTCTAGAAATAATTCTAAAAGTATCCAAATCCTCATTAAAAATTCACTTAAGCTGCATTGGGAGGAAAGATAAAAGCCAAACTAGAAATTTGAGAAAACACAGATGAAATTTGATTATTAAAAGCAGAGAAAAAAGATTTAAATTGCTAATTAGTGCCAGTGAGAGAAAAACAAGTCATCTTGTCTCAGGACAGAAATTATTTGAACAAACTTTTTTTTTTTTTTTTTTTATAGTAGACACTCATGTTTTATCTTTCTCTTTCTCACAGTCAATAAGCACAAACCCTGGATTGAGACGACATACCACGGGATTGTAACGGAAAATGATGACAAAGTACTTCTGGACCCCCCTCTAATTGCACTGGACAAGGATGCTCCCCTACGCTATGCAGGTGAGAGAGGAGGCTTAATGCTGCTGCTGTTGTTCTTTTCCTACCTCAGCTTCACTTGACTTGGAAATACTCTCCTCTCCTCTTTCACACTAAATAAAGGAGAAAGCACACTAATTACTCTGTACCAATAAAGCTTTGAGATTGTGTAACTGGATGGATGGAGAAAATCTGTTCATGAATGAATAATGTGAGTTTCATAGACATTTCAAGGTCATTGATATGTACGTTTAAACACATGCTGACTGTTTGCTAATGGGTTATTTATAAGCTGAACCAAGTATTCTTGAAATGGAAAACCAAAAAAAAAAAGACTTAACATGGAATTACAGCCTTAAATCTTTTCTCAGCATAATGCTTTGAGATCAGGAGAACTCTGATTCCTTTCTGTGATATAGGCTATATTTGAGACTATACTGTATGTGCACTTAAATGATTGATGGCTCAGTAGTGAATGAAGAAGTAACTTTTCTACCAGAAGTGCATGAAATGATCATTCAATATAGAGCAGACTTGTGTGAATCGATGGCAATCTGCACATTTTTATGAAAAACCTGTCAAAATGACATACAGAGGGCCTCCGTATCCACCTTTTGATATTCAGATCAAAATACTCTTTCATGTTCTTTTTTTTTTTTTCCTCCCAGTGGAGAGGCACAATTAGTGTGCTTTATGTACCGAGGCAGCATTAGCTCTGGGGCTTTTTAATCACACCAGGATTGACTTTGGCCAGGATTCAAAGCACCACAGCAGTGGAAATGATTTCCCACCATTTCACATCACATGAGTTGTGTGATCTTTTGTCTGCTACTCTGCTCACACTCAGCACTCTCAATCCACTTGATATGACCATTCTCATCTCAGATTACTAATCCTGTTTTAGCAAGTGAGGCTTTAACATCCACGTGCCTCTCAGAGGAGATGCCAAATGTAGTATTCTTCACAAAATTGTGCGAAATGTGATAGTTTACGAGAGCTGATTGGCCTGGCAGCACAAGGTCTTTTAAGGCGGACAACTTCAGCAAGAGGCCCATCATTTCTGGAGGACAGGGAATTTAATAATATTTCCGTTCTCTGCATGATGTTTGTCTCCTTTCACAGTAAATTAGTGTTGAATGCAGAGCTTGGTTCTTCCTCTTCTTTCAGTGGGGGCTCCTTTTTCGATGAGCAGGACTTTTGCAAATGGACTTTGTGTCCCTGTGAACTAGTTCTCAGGAGGCAGAGCAATCAGTCTGGCCTCACGTGGAAGCAGGGGTGACCAGCTCTGACGTGCCAGCCTCCTTCTAGTCTGTCCATCTGTGCCAACAATCCAATAGCCCAATCACAGGCTCTTAAGGTAGATCAGTGTGAATAGAGGAATGTTTAGCATGAACCCGGACCATGTTTTATGCATATCTGTGTGGTGAGTTCAGTCAGGGTGATCGGAGCTGAAATAGTTGAAAACAAACCTCTTGCGAAAATGAAATTGAGCTAAGTGTTCATGGATGACTGTGCTCCAAACCATAAGAGGAACACAAAGCACAAGGTTGTACACACCAGAACTGGGTTATTTGATTGATAGAGGAATAATAGACAAGGTGAGAGAAGAATTTATCCTTGTTCATGCAAAATAGGATTTGGAAATGGGTTTATCACATGCCACTGTATGTACGACATATTGATCTATTAGCCTTTAGATATTCTCAGAATATTATTCACTGTATTTAAATAGTACCAGCAGTTAAATGACCAGTTAGTGAGCCCATTGGAAAGCTAAGCAATTTTAAAGCCCTGGTGTGAGCTGGTCATTAGAGCTGTGGTGAACACAGAGGCCCACAGCTCCCACAGCATGACTGGCCCTGGACAGCAGCCCATAATGTGAAATCCATTTCTAATTGTTTAGTAGGTGAAAACACAATGACTAGGTCCAAACCACTGGAGGCCCTGATAGGGCTTTAAAACAGACAGCCAAGAAAAAAAGGACTTCATTCATCATTTTATTAATGTGCACTCCCAAGATTCCTTCTTCCTATCTTAAAGTATGTCTTTTAAATTATTATCAAACAAATCGAATTAATTAACCCATCAACTAGTTTCCAGAAAACATAAGTGCGATGTTTTGAGGAGCAAGATGAACTTGTTAAAGGACAGACTCTTCAGAATCTTAAAAATCCGCTATTGGCATTAAAGAGTGAAATTTCTCTTTGTTTTGATTGTATATTCCGTGACTTTTCCAGTAGTTGTTTCTTCTAAAAGGATTTGCCGAGCCATTAATAAAACTGCAAAGACTCTGACACAACCATCTTTTCTTACATGTTTTAATCCTTCTTGTCTTTCAACTGGCAGAAGACGTTTTGCTTGTGAAAGGTTCTGTAAGCTTATAGCGAGAGTATGTTTCCTTCCTGTCCTCCCTGTGTTTTCTCTGAGAATCTAACTCTTCTTTTAACTGATCTGGATTTATCTTCTCTCCCTTCCTTGTAGAGAGTTTTGAGGTGACCCTCACTGAAGAAGGTGATCTTGGGCTCTTTATTCTGCCTTGTGCTTAGTTGTTACTATTAACCCACTAACGCAAAAACAGCATCCACACTTTTACACAGAAACTCCCGCCATGTTCTGTAATCTCCCCATTTGGTTTTCTCGACTTTACGTTTTTCTCACCCTGAATATTTTGGAGTTCCAACAGCTGGATGAAAAGTGTGATGTGGGGCTGACTGTACTTAGAAATATCTGTGCATGAGACATCCATTGCAGTTTGCAGACCCTAACAGTTTTTCAGCTGTCACCAGGAAACAGAAAGAGTTCTCAGTCACTTAGCTTCCATTTTGTCCTATCCATTCCATTCAGTTAAAGACTATGGTAGGAAAAGCCAAATTTAAGATAATTTAATAAAAAAAAAAGGTAAAATCTAAAAGGACCCATAAGATGATTGCATAACCTCTTAACACTCCTGGCAATTGGAGCAGAAATTGACAATGGAATTGGTATTTAGAGAGTATGAACATTCTGAAACTGTGATCATCTTAAAGGCACCAACCATGTTCATTGTACCTCTCTGTGACCTATCGGATCTATACAGGTACAGTGACTCCTGTGGATTTTTCCAAAATTTAAATCTTCAATTGAAAGCTGCTGAGATTGTTAACTAATGCAAACTCTCTCTGCTGCAAAGTTTCTGTTGTTGCATCTTTGCCTCAGTGGATCTCTTGAGTTAATTCTTCGCCACTAATCTCTACCATTAGCATGGCTGCAGTTGTCATTTGATGTGGATGTCAAGCAAGTTGATATTTCTAACCCCAGTTCTCATCCAGTACTTTTTGTTTGAATACTGTTATTGTACTGGTTTAGTTCTCTATGATTTCATAATTTTATTTGGATTCATTTTGCAGTAGTTTTGGGTGAGAGGCAAAATTACACAGGAAGACTTTCTTTAACTATGAAAAAAAATATTATATTGGAGGTGTTGTCTGAGATTTTTTTTTTTTTCTTTCAGAGACTTTTTGGGGTTTTGATGGCTGAATTGGTGCTGGATCCCGTTATAACAATGCTGTCAATTGTAAAGAATTTTAATCTAATTTTTTTTCTTTTATTTATGTTAATTTTTTTTCTTTCATAAGATAGGTTGTAATTCATTACAGAGATAAATGATCTTCACTTCAAATACTGTTCTCTGTGTACTTACTATTTGGTTTCGGTTTCGTGACTTTGATTTATAATATCTTAAGTACTCCTGTGAAATGCCTGTCCACATCTTTTCGGTTTGTGCCTGCATGACTGGATGCAATGTTTTCAAGTGGCTTTGAAAAGACACTCTGTCTACTGATACTAAATGTCCCACACCCTCTCCCAACCCCCTCGCCCCCTCCTCCCAAACTACTCACCCATATGACAGTGCTTTTGGGCTTCCTCCACAGACACCACCCACCCCAATCTTCAACTCCCTGGCTCCCAAAAAACGTGGCTGATCTTTTCTTTTCTTTTTAATTTGCGTGAATTTTATGTTGGTTTTTTTTTGTTGTTGTTGTTTGTTTGGTTTTTTTTGCTTCAACATAATTGTTCAATTGAACAATACAATTTCACACCTATCATCAGTTATTCTGAGCAAGCTCTTTATTGACTCTTGACGTGTTCAGGTGAAATTTGCGGCTTCAGGATCCACGGGCAGAATGTCCCATTTGAGGCAGTGGTCCTGGACAAGTCCACTGGCGAGGGTGTCGTCCGAGCCAAGGACAAGCTTGACTGTGAGCTGCAGAAGGAGCACACCTTCACCATCCAAGCCTACGACTGTGGAGAGGGTCCTGATGGCGCCAACATGAAGAAATCCCACAAGTGAGTCGACCTCTGCCAGTTCCTAAGTACTGGTACCCAATCTGAACCCTTAGTTTTCCTCTGTCTTAACCAAATTCTTTTTAGTTTGACTTTAGTTAAAACAATCAGGGCAGTCAGTTCTGTTCAAAAAGTCTTTATATATTCACTTCACAACAAATTACAATGGAATAAATATTGATTGTTCATTAAACAAAGAATAATTAAGGGCACGTTCACACCTAACTTGTTTGGTGGGATTCATATGAAATCTGGTACATTTGCCCAATTGGTTTGTGATGTGAAAGCAAAGAGCAACCACAGGACTGTGAATGTAGATATGTGATGTGATTTTTTTTTTAACCATGAATTCAAAAACTTAATTTCCATTAAATCGTTGTGCTGTGACATCAGTGATGTCAGAGAGGTCCATGTAATTATCCGAAATCAGTTGGTAACTATGGTAACATGAATGAAAGGAGCTAGTTTTGTTTATTATCCTGAAAATATTCTTGGAAATTCTCTTTGTCTGACAGTTTCAACAGACACAACAAGACAGCAACAGCAACAATACAACAGCAATAAAGACAGACATCAGACAGTGTAGAGCTCCATAAACATATCCATAGCAACCACACAGTAACTATTCACCATAATTATACTCCACGAGACTCTTCTTTTTCATCCTGTTTCCACATGTCTGTCATTACTTATGACATATGTGCAGTTGCTCATAATCAGTAAATTCATTTTGCACACTTTGTGACCACCAGAGAAGATAAATAAACACATAAGCACAAAAACAGCATGACTTGCTAACAGTAATCAGAATTAGATTTTTCCACATGGGCCCATGAACCACTGATGATGAGTCACCAAAACGGCCAAATTGATAATTTTCCTGTTAGTCCATACGACTTCCTTACTGTTCTGCTATTGTTTGTGACGAGTCGTTGTGAACATGAAATGGACCAACTAGACCAAACTAGAGGTTTGAAAGCCACAGTTCTTATCCTTTAAACAGGGATCATCAAAATAATGGTCCTGTTCATACATTTTTTTTCACTGTGTGACAGTAGAATATTTTTCTTTGTTTAAAATATGTTTATTGACAGTGCCCAAACTTGAATTTTATCAGGGCCACTGTCCACATCCAAGTCAACGACATCAATGAGTATTCACCCGTGTTCAAGGAGAAGTCCTACAAAGCCACCGTTATCGAGGGAAAAAAATATGACAGCATCTTGAAGGTGGAGGCAGTCGACGCCGACTGCTCGTTCCAGTTTAGCCAAATCTGCAACTATGAGATCGTCACCCCTGATGTGCCCTTCACCATTGACAAAGATGGTAAGAACCTTCATATAGCAACCTTGGAAAAAGATGCAGTGCATGCCTAAGAACCATGATTTTTATTGACACACATTGCATTGATCTGTGTAAACACTGTGCCACAAAACTGTCACTGAAAATTCACAGCAGGTTGTTAGCTTGCAAGACGATGACAGTCTCCTTGAAATGTCACCCAGGTTGGTCAGTCATTCCTGTCCGGCTGTAGAATTATTTATCTTTGTGTCTTGTAACACAAAATTAAGATCCAGTGAAAAAAAGACATCAAATATCCAGGCTGAGCTGATATGATGCTGGCTCTGAAAAAAAAAGGACATAAGAACGGGTGATAATGTGCGGAGAACAGTCAGTGTGAGGATACATAATGTTGGTGACAGTATTCAACTGTGACAGATAATGTCTGTGTGTGAGGTGGAAATAAAAGAAACCGGAGAAGGCATCTGATCTCAGTGAAGCAAATTTCATAACTTTCCTTTAAAAACAATATCAGATTCTGTATACACATTAGCTTGGTAATGAAGTCTCAGTATAGCACCTCAACGAAAAAGATGTAAGTCAAAATATTACGATGTGGCTTAAGAGATGTCAATAAGTATATTGTGCATTTAGTTCAGCTCGACAGCGAATCACTTTTGGGCTTTTTGTGTGAAGATTTCTATTTGGCAGTAAATGTATTATATATTATGTTTTGTTGTGCTGCTTCTCAGCTGAAAAGGTTTTTATACCTGATTTCTGACTCAATTTTATTTCACTAAAGTTCCTAGCACAGCTGCAGCTTTGAAATTAAACAAAGCATGGCCCAGTTACTTATACTCTCTTGTTCCTACTTCGCTCAGGCTTCATCAAGAACACAGAGAAACTGAGCTACGGCAAAGAGCGCATGTATAAGCTGACTGTGACTGCCTACGACTGTGGAAAGAACCGTGCCTCCGAGGATGTGCTTGTCAAGATCAGCGTCAAACCCACCTGCAAACCCAGTTGGCAAGGTATCAGAGTGCTCACCTCTACTCGCTGTAGCTCTGCAACCATCTCTGGTTAGGTGTGTCTCTGTGTTGTACAAAAGCTATCCACCGATGCAGAGTCCACACGGGCTGTTGTCAAAAAGGTTATATAACTCCTTTAAGCCATAAGACCTTCTCTCATGTTTGAAAGAACTGAAGTACTTCTTAATGAGTAACTACTATTGACAACCCCCTGTATTGACTGCTCATCTGTTGTCTATGCTGTGCTGAAGGACATCTTTTCATTCCTTTCCCCTGTATCTTCCTCTTGCAGGGTTCAATAAGAGGATTGAATATGAGCCTGGCACAGGCAGCCTGGCCCTTTTCCCCAGCATGCACTTGGAGACCTGTGATGAGCCAATCACCTCCATCCGAGCCAGTATTGAACTGGAAACCAACCATATTGGGAAGGGCTGTGACCGTGACACTTACTCTGAGAAGTCGCTGCACAAGCTGTGCGGTAAGTAACTGCCCCTCTTGAAATGGTTTTTGTCAGTTGATGGAAGTCTAAATGCCCGATATAATTGCTTTTGTCTTCTTTGATCGTTTTTTTAAGGAGCCAGCTCCGGCACCGTGGAGCTCCTTCCTGCACCCAGCAGCTCCTCCAACTGGACAGTAGGGCTGCCCACCGATAATGGGCATGACAGTGACCAGGTGTTTGAGTTCAATGGTACCCAGGCCATCAAGGTCCCTGATGGCATGGTGAGCACCAGCATGAAGGAGCCCTTCACCATCTCTGTATGGATGAGACATGGCCCTGGGGCCCATGAGAAAGAGACCATCCTCTGCAACTCTGACAAGACAGGTAACACACCCCGAAAAGAGTAAAGCTGTTTGTAATCAAGATTTTAGCTGCAACTGGACTATGTCAAAGCTCAACTTTGACTTTTAGTTTGATTCTTGTATTTAAGTGAGTTTGAGTTTAATTTAGTTTACTAGTAGTCAACTAAAAACACATGAAAATGCGTTGATTACCAAGTCTTCTAATACAAAGGCTATTGCTACATGAGAACTACATTATGTTAAAGTTCTATTAAGTCATGTTTCTGATGCTGATAAAAGGGTTGTCTACATCAGTAATAGTTGTAAATACAGCTAAATGAAAGGCTTTTGCAGTTCAGAAACAAATGTTTGTTGTGTTTTTAGATTTAAAGTCAAACTGTGAGCATCTTTGTGAATATACCTTTTAGTCACACAGTCAAAAAATACTGAAAAAATACTTAAAACGTGTATCATACAAGTATTGTATAGTACCAGACATGCACTCAATTATCTGAAAACTTCAGCAACCAGTATTAAATTAAAATATCTGTTGTCAACTGAAGGAGTAAAAACCTGCATTTAACATCAATGTGCATACTCATTATTGCTGCACATATGGTGTCTGTAAATATGCTATCTGTATATCTAATTTAAAAAAACAAAACAAAAACAGTATTACTTCAGGGATCTGAAGGCTGATGACACATTTCACACACACTTCTTTTTATATTTTCTTTATCACCTCTGCTCAGTGCCTGTTGACCTTTCCTTTTTTGACACTAGTTGTAAATTTTGCATCTGGTCACAAGCTCCTTGATCTTATTGACCGTAAAGTTGGTGCCATGGCCAGTGGGGGGGTGGGGGGCAGTTCATCAGCTTTTGTCCAACTGCTTATATAAGAAGGATTACATCAGAACAGCTGCACCCCGGACAGGAAGCTCCCATACCCATGATTTCAGAACCATTCATGACCTCCGTTCAACACAGCGTGTGCTTCACAGAAACGTGAATGTGTGACATTCTGTTTGTTTCTTCCACATTATAGTCTTTACTTCTTATTGCTGAAAATACATTGTAAACACTAAAACATTGAAGCATTGACATTTCATTTTGAAGCATCAATGGGACCACAACATGGGTGAAAAAAATCATGTTCACTATCAAATTAATCTGTTAGTTATTTTTTGATAAATTGATTGTTCACTGAAATGCACATCATAACTCACCAGGTTGTCTGAAAATGTCGTACTTAGTCTGACGAGCCTCTTGAATAACCCAAACTATTTCTGTTATAAAAAAAGCAAGCAGACAGATCTTTCAAATATTTTTGAAGCTGGGTCCAGAATGAAAACTATTAATTAATTTTTCAAAATGAAAATTGAATTGACCTCCTGTTCGTGAAGTAATCGATTAAACATCACATACTAGACTCCAGTTAATTTTGCTTTAGCAGTGTGTTTGTTTCACCCAGTGCACGGATGTTAATATAGACCCGATTGTCCCTTAGTATGGATAATACATTGTAATTTTCCCAAATTATAATCAGACCTGAGTCCAGAATACTTTTCTTACTTTTTTTAAGAAACAGTTTTTGAGGTTTGTTAAAGGATGATAACTTCACAGCCCATTTAAATTATCTAGACCTATAACCTGGGTATCTCTAATTATAGCCCATTATATCATATGACAATTTATCTTAGAAATTTTTGCAATAGGCTAAGCCTGTTGATACATATTGAGAAAAGCACTGTAAATGTTTGAATCTTTTCAAGGATTTGTGGTTGGCACAGAGATTTAATTTGCAGATGAATCCTGGCTTTTTGAATTCTGTTGTTTTTTGATGGTTTCCTCCAAGAAAATAAACTATGGTTGAATTTCCAGATTAGAGAACAATACATATGGTAAGAGGAGTTGGTTGGGGAACTGATTACAAAAAGCATCTTCTCTGCCTCTGTGAGAACCTATTAAGGCATGCTGTAAGTAACAAGCACAATAATTATACTACCATAGGTCAAACAAGATTTAAGAACTTTCCTTCTATTATCTAACTGTGGCGTAGTTGCTTTTTTGCTTCTTATGGCCTCCAAAAATGCAGCAGTTGAATTCTAAAAATTCAAATAAATGTATTTTCAGTCTTGTTTTGGGGCACATGATTAAAAAGTATCACCACCTGTCCCCCAAATATTTTTAAAGTTTCAGGACCTGATCTCCTCTCTCATATTCCTCTTTGCAGAGATGAACAGACACCACTACTCACTCTACGTCCACAACTGCAGACTGATCCTCCTCCTCCGTCAGGATCCATCAGAGGCTGAGAACTACAAACCAGCAGAGTTTCACTGGAAACTTGACCAGGTCAGCCGCTTCTACTACCAAACTTTGTGCAAGTTAAGACAATCATAATCTGTGACAGCATGTTATTTAACTAAGAGTAGTTAGGGTAGTTAGATTGTACTGTAACTTCACAGTCTGGATTTCAGCGTTTCATTGCCTCTGTTGTGTTTTCCTCAGGTGTGTGACAAAGAGTGGCATCACTATGTGCTGAATGTGGAGTTCCCCACCATGTCTTTGTTTGTGGATGGGACTACCTTTGAGCCCTTCCTGGTTACAGAGGACTACCCACTGCATGCCACCAAGATTGAAACACAGCTCACTATTGGTGCCTGCTGGCAAGGTAAACCCTTAAAGAAATTTTTTGAAAGGATGCTGCAAAATCAAAAAAGTCATTATTCTCTTGTTTGACAAAACATTAATTTAAGAATAAGTCAGAAGCACAGACACATGGTCAAGAAAAGTGAATCCCTGTTACATATGTCTTATATTCTGCATCTGTAACATTTTGCTATTTTTGACAGTTAATTTGTAAGAAGATACTGTATTGCTGCCTGGTGATCTGTTATTCCTTTTGATGAGAGCTTGTGTAAAATATAACATGTCTGTTATTTTATTGTCAGACCACACAGTATTAACTCTCTCTTAAATTCTCAAATGCACCATGTCCTTGTATGTAGCATCTGAATCTCTCCTGCAGATCCTCAATCTTCCTCCCTGTCTCTCCCTGCTCTCTTGTTTCTGTCATTTACAGACAACTCAGGACATGACAATGACACTGAGACAGTCTCTGAGCCCACCTCAGGTTGCTCAAGTCTTTCCCTTACCTCAGATATGTCCATGTGTCCACAATGTCCCACGCTAACTGCATCCTCATACCATTTCGACTAGAATGATTCTTATACATTCTAGATAAAGAAAGATTTATTTTTTCATAACTGTTTGCAGCATGATGCAGAATGGATGAGACAGGTGTGATTTTTATGCTACCTGATTATTATTTGCATTTTCTTAATACTCCATTTATACGTTCTTCTCACTGCAGCAGTCAGGCAGTTGTTTTTCACAATAGCCTGATACAGAAGCAGAACAGAAATAGACATATAATGAGCACAAAACTGACCTGGCTGCTGCATTTTGGATGTGCAGGCTCTTCATTCAGGACATGACCTTGGGGTTAGAAGCAGTAGCTCCTCCATATCAGATAACACAGCTACAGCAGCACACAGACACACACACACACACACACACACGCATGCACACACTGTGCGACCTTGAGATGTGGAAGTCCAGGTTTGTTTCTGACTCTGCAGTGGCGCAGATTTGTGCTTATTATGGTTGAGCAGGAAGACTGACGAGATTGTTTCACATCTGATTTGGCAGGATTGATGCACCTCACAATACCGAAAATCTTGGTTATAATGAAATTTTAAGGCTTTAAATTTCAGATCATTTTTTTGTATTTTGAGCATTTTGCAGTCCTCAAGATGTTTCCATTGTAAAACAAGGTGACTAAAGTGGATTAATTTAATCACTATTTTAGATAATCCCTTCTTTGAGTTTTTTTTCTCTGTTGATGCCATTTTTTCCACAGTGAGGCAGTAGTTCACCCTGTTAATGCAGATGTTGCATGTGTCTACGGCTTGTATAAGGTCATCCATCATTCTCCTGTCTCGCTCTCTGGGCCTCAGGCCTTGTAAGGGCACTCATACTAACTTGCATGAACGCCATTCACGCCAGCTTTGCACATTGAGAGGGCATGCTTGAATCGCCAGCCCAGAAAAACTGAAGTCTGTGGAATGTACACTTGAGTAACTACTTTTTTTATGTGTGTACTACTGTTTTCTTCTCCGCATCTCTATCCTGACCTATCCAGGCGGAAATGCTCGAATGGCTCAGTTTTTCCGGGGGAACCTAGCGGGGCTGATGATCCGCTCTGGCAAACTGGAGAACAAGAAGGTGATCGACTGTTTGTACACCTGCAAGGAGGGCCTGGATGTGCAGCTGCCTGAGGAGGTGGCGTCAGCTGTCAAGGTGAGGAGGGCAAAGTGTTTAAGAGCAACAAAACACACTCAACCTCACTCAGGCTGGATCTGAGTATATTTGTGAATCAAGAACACGGTCTAACTTTGAGTTCCCAACCTTTTTTGGACTTGTGACCCTTCAAAGGGGAAGCAAAGTCTCCTCTCAGCTCCTTTCACAGGTTGCATTTTCGTTTGAATTGTGAGCAGTTGAAGAATTATTTGAACAATTTGTCAAGGCCTGAAGAAGTGTGGTGATCCAGTGTCTTACCATAAAAAATTAGAAACAACAAATTATTTTCTATCTTGTCAGTCATTTGGCGGTTCCTGGCCCCAAAGTTAGTATCTACTGCTCTGAGCGAAAAGGTATTTTTACATAAAATTAAAAAAAAAAAAACATGAAGGCAACATATATTGGCTACAAATAGACCATTTCAGAATAATAATGTCAGGTTCTCCAGGGCTGTGTGTACAAGTTTTTTGTATGTGACACATGGTAAATGATTTAAACTGGCTTGGCACTTGTTTTATTATTTGCTTAGTGTGACCCTGACAGCACACTCTAACCCATTTTGGGTTTAAATGAAAGCATGGCTTTAGGACACAAATGTCACCTTGTTTTCTTCTCTCAGGTGGAGTTCAACCCTAACCTGTCCTCTCTGACCGTGGAGGGCGACGACATCGATGCCTTTGACAAGGTCATGCAGCACATCTCCTACTTGAACTCCCGCCAGTTTCCGACCCCTGGCATCAGACACCTTCGAATCTCCACCACTGTCAAGTAAGTAGCAAAAGCCAAAAATACTTCACCACTTGTTATTATCTTCTCTGCTTGGTCTCTGTCGCGTCGTCTCATCCGTCAGTAATCAGCAGCCCAAGGTTCATCAGACAGGTTCTTTCTGCCTAATAGACATTCAGAGAGGGTTCGTGTTTCTGCTTTTATTAAAAGGATGGTTTGTTGAATTAAAATAGAGGTCAAGAGTTTTCTCTGATTTCCATAACAAAGAGAGAAAACGAGATGTTTTGGTGTTGAAGAATGACAGAAGAGCTGTATGATTCTGTATTTAATTTTCTATATGTTTTTGATGTAGATTTTTGATAAGAATGATGTGTTCAAAGGGTGAAATGTGAGAGACAAAACAGCAGTGCATTTACAGATGATGTATGAAAAGAATGTATTAAGACAGCTTTTTGCTGAGTCTCATCCAAGATCAGTTGCATTTAGTGTTGCAGTTTAATATTTGTTGTTGTTTGCATATGCAAATCTGCATCAACACTAAGTGATATAGGGTGGACTGAACAATTGAACCAAATGAATAATTTTCCTTATACCTACAATTTCTACATGTGAGGCCAACTTTCCAGCTGGTGGTGCCATTACATCTAAATGAATGTAGAGGAAGAACTGCAGTGAGCTTTTTATATGTAGAGATACACAACAGTTTGCAGTCACCCCTGAGTTCCTTGGCTCCTTCTCCTTACACACAGTTAGCAGTCCAGTTCACTCAAATTTATTCACTGTTATTTGTTATGTTATGTTATCAACCTGTAACAGTCATCTAAGTGTTATATCTTTCCTCAATCACCCTACCTAAGCTGGACATACATAATTAGATTATGAATGCAGTTCAAAATACCACTTTTGTCTTTAAAAGCAGAGGGAGAACCAGCAACTTCATCAAAAAATGCTAAAAGTATTCAAACTGAAATCTTCCCCCAGATGCTTCAATGAGGAGTCCTGCGTAACGGTGCCAGATGCTGAGGGTTATGTGATGGTACTGCAGCCCGAAGAACCGAAGATCAGCCTGAGCGGAATTGACCACTTCGCCCGCAGCGCTGCTGAATTCGAGAGCCAGGAAGGTGTGACGCTGTTCCCCGAGCTACGCATCGTGAGCACCATCACCCGCGAAGTAGAAGCCGACGCCGAATCTGAAGCTGCAGAAGGAGCTGATGATGACCCCACGGGTAAGAGAAATGCACACAACAGGCCTAAGTAACCCTTGATAATGTTAAAGGGAATTTGTAGCTATAGCTAACCCATTTTTTAGTGGACTACTTGTACTCTTCACTTAATAGCCTGTTCATCGTCTGAGTTATATACACTGACTTTATACTTTAATACTGCAATATATGTAATCTTACTTTTGAGCACAGTGAATAGACAGTTGATAGCTGTGTAGATATACATTAGTTGCTGTGGATTATGTATGGAGGACGAAGAGACAGAGCAAGAAGGAGGGAGCGAGAAAAGAGAAGTTGTTTACTACTTTATGGGAGGGGTCAGTGGACCAGCCATGCCATCTGTTAGGCCTATATATGAGCTAAGAGGAGGAAAGACGATAGACGTGCACTGAGGTTGACACAGATACAGGGACATACGATGTCCTGTGGTGAACAGCAGGCCATATGGGACAAAGAGCTTACAGAGATCTGCTGCTATTACCTGCATTACCCTGCCCCACCTTACACAACCAGCAAACAAGAGATAGATGTCTGTGTAGATGGTCAAGAATCACTTTTTAGGAGCTTCCACAGAATCAAAAGGTGAAAAATGAATGTGCTTGAAATAGTAATTTGTTTAATAAGCAGAATGGAGAAGACATGCTGCCTCAGGTGGGCTATTAAAATATAGTAAAATGAAATATTAAAAATACCTTTCAATTGTATATGCATTTCTGAGCTGTCTTCCAAATGTACAGAACTGTGTGAACTGTTATCGCTTATAAACTTCCAGTGCTGGTGTGTTAACACTTCAGAATGAACCCTAACAGCAAACTCGTACATTACAGACACAATGGACAATCATAAATTTGTGTAGAGCCCTACAACTTATCATTGTATTTTTTTCCCCCCAATATTCATTCAGTCCAAGAGACAGTGGTGTCAGAGGAGATCATGCACAACCTGGACACATGTGAAGTGACAGTGGTGGGAGACGAACTGGATGGGGAGCATGAGAGCCTGGAGGTGGACATGTCCCATCTGCAGCAGCGTGGTCTGGAGATGAGCTCTTCTAACCTGGGCCTTGTCATCACAGGTACAGAGCACAGAGCAGCTTTACATAGAAAGTAATCTGTATAAAGCTGAGTCTTCAGAAATAAACGAATAAGAAATATAATCTTTTATACTGTATGTGTGCAAGTATTTCAATTTTAGGAATTCAAACTGTGATATGAATTCAGTTACTTAGATCAAATCTACTGTCTGTCAGTGTAGTAGTCCATTGTAAGGAAACATTTCTAAATCATCTTAAATAACACACTTTTGTATTTCACAACATTACTATGTTGTCCTCTAGTATGGAGACATTTTCTGGTGATTAATGATCAGTTTTTTCTTTGACACAAGCTCCTCTCTGTGTGTTCCAGGTGTGAACACCATGGCCAACTATGAGCAGGTCCTGCACCTAATCCGTTACAAGAACTGGCACACCGAGGCTCTCTTTGACAGGAAATTCAAGCTGGTCTGCTCTGAGCTCAACGGTCGCTACATCAGCAATGACTTCAAGGTCGAGGTATGACTGACCATTTGTCAGTAATGTCACGTAACAGTGACGCACTCACAACGGAGGATTGCAAATCATGCCCTCGTGTCAGTGAAGCATTCTTGTTTCCCCTCACAGTACTTCAGCTTCATCTAAACTGGAGATCTGTTGACAAGTGTTTCAGACAGTTTAAATGTGTGTTTCTGTTTTTACTCTCAAGGTGAACGTAATCCACACAGCCAATCCCTTGGAGCATGTTAACAATGCCATGGTGCAGCCCAATTTCATTAACCCCGTCCATCATGCCTCTGTGGATCTGTCTGGTCACAACCTGGTCAACGCTCACCAGGCCTCAGGTACTGCAACATGGAAGCCATGTGAAATGTTAGGGTTCAAATACAATACAGAAAGTTTTTTTCTTTGTCCTTTTGATCTTACAAACCCAGACTGTGCCCGCTTTCTTCCACGTTGCATATAGCACATAGAAAGCCTTTCCGCTGATGCATATCTGTAGTCTTGTATAATCATCTCACCAAAGTAAAATAGCAGCAATTAGTAAGTTTGTTGAACTGGTCATCATATTAAAAGACGCAAAAAAAAAATAAAATTTATATTTCAGTTCCACTTCCACCAAACAAATTCTGGTGTAACACTGAATCTTACACATGTAGAGATTGTTGTTTTTCTTGCCTAAAAAAAAATTCTGGCATCGTGATATATATTTTACAATCACTTGCTGAATTGTGAATCAACTTGATCCTGTTTAACTTGACAGCAGCCTACTGAAACTCCCCCCTGTTAAAGTTAATACCAAACAACATAATCAAACCAGCCATCTGCTTCATTGTTGTGCTGTAGAAAAATAATTTGGCCTCTGATATGGCAAGTATTACTGCAGATGGATTACATCAGAAGTAGGGCATGTATGAAACGCTGGCTCTTTATCTGTTGTGTTTTTTTTTTTTTTTTTTTTACTGACACAAGTTTAGGGATTACACTTGAGTGCTGTCTGTGACATCTGTACGGGCGGTGCTCACAACCTTTTATTTCCCGGCTTCAATAATCTTCTAGGCTGTCAGGCTCACTAGGCCCGCTGCCAGACAAGAGAGGACTGTTCCTGCAAATACGGAGCACAGTGGAGCAGGTTGGCAGGAGACAGGCGGAGCTATTTAAGAAAGATGCACACCTAGAAGTGCCGAAAGCATTTATCTTCGGTTTACTAAGAGCCCATTAACATTGGTGCTGGTACACGATGAAGCTGAAGCCCTTGAAATGCCCTCACACAGACACGGAAGCAGTGTCTGTAACAGGGTTTTTATGTATGAATGTGCCCATGTACAAATTGAAAATAGTTTACGTCTAACCTGGCATTTTGCGTTTGTGTGTTTGTTTGCGTCTTTGCTTCCTCTCAGTGGTTCCCAGCGCTGCCACCATTGTCATTGTGGTGTGTGTTAGCTTCCTGGTGTTCATGATCATCCTGGGTGTGTTCCGCATCCGAGCTGCACACCAGCGAACCATGAGAGACCAGGAGAATGGCAAGGAGAACGAGATGGACTGGGATGACTCAGCTCTCACCATCACTGTCAACCCCATGGAGGTAAAAAAAAAAAAACAGAGTGTTTGCAGCAAGGTATTATTAGTGAACATTTTCTGCCGATTAACCAGTGAAAAGCTGTCTAACAGAATTTCACTACTCAACAAAATGTGGTCGCGTTGCAGCTCAGACACCTTGTTGCGACTGTGCCCTAGTTTTATCTTAGCTTTCATGATTGACAGTCCTGTGGGCATGGGGGAAAGACTTTGTTGTAGATATTTGTGGTGTTTCTCCTCGCTAATTGAAACAAAAGAATCATATTCAGATTAATTTTGTGCAGCCAGTTAGTCCCGTGGCGATTTTGAATTTTTTTTTTGTGCCCCAGCAAAGAAAGCAGTAACAATATTTTTGTCTTCATAACTTCTTGAATCATTGTGTTTGGATTGCAACTAATTTAATTAATGAGTTATACTAATCGACCCAGCAGCTAGCTTCTTTACTTAACAAACAACTTTTAACTTAAATGAATTGCTTTGAGTGTTCGGTTGTAGTACTTACAGCTGATAAAGTCTGTCATAGCACAAATTACAAAGTTGCGTTGCTGTAGAAAAGAGCATCAAATGCTTATTACCTGAGTAGTAGATTTGTTTGTTCAACCACAGGAAATGATGAACGGTTACTTGAAAACTGGAATAAACGATTTTTTTTTCTTGAACAGCGGTCAGTGAGCATCCAGAAAAGCTGGATGCTGAGCATTAGATCTTTTATTTCTCTTGTCCTTTTGGTATCATCAAGTGTGTGGTGTGTTTGCTGTGTGCAGTTAACTGACATCTTGTTACCAGATGCCCAGGTATCGAAGTTAAATTTTTAAAGCAGTTATGCTTTATTGCCATTGGGGCCAATCACTAGGACTGGTTGATATGGTTGAAATCATCACAATATTAAAGAGTATATTTTACAATATCGATATATATCATATATCATCAATGAAATCAAAACTGTGTACATTTGGGATGATAAATTATGATTATAGTACTGAGAAGTAAAGGTCTTAATGTGCCTTGCTGAGATCTGGTACTTTACAAGTTACTGCTGAAACTGGACGATGTGTCAGTCTGAAAGATGATGATCAGATTTGTTCAATGTACTGTCTGAATGATATAGAAAGGGAGTTCTGTTCTGTTATCCTTTTTTCCGGGAACTGTGCAATACTTTGTGTAGTAAGATAAAAACAGACATTGATTTTGTGAATATAGAGGACACACATATGAAACATTTTAACTTGGAGAAAGGTGAGAAATCAGAAAACAGCAGTTTGTGCAAGCTTGTAGCAGTTCTTTTCAGTATACAGTCCCTTTGGATTTTGTCCACAAAAACGTGTGATGTCTGACATTCCTTTGCTCTTTTGTTTTTGTACATGTGCTTTCACAGGATGCATGTTTTGTAAAATAGCAGTTTCTTCTAATCCCATTAGGGATGGGCCAGATGTTTGGCACGTCACAGCTTGATTAGACACATTAACTTCAACAACAGACATATGTAGAATAATTTTAATGATATGATCATATCATCATGACATGGAGAAAAAGCCCAGACACTAAGACAAGTTTAATGGCTCGAAATATCTTTATATAATCTTTTATTTGATTTAAAATAAAGCCTTAGAAAGCAGTTTAAATCACTAGAAATAAAAATTCTTGTATCAGAAAGTGACACTCCACAAACAACCCCTCTCCCCCTCTGTATCTAATGCAGACGTACGAGGACCAGCACAGCAGTGAGGAGGAGGAAGAAGAGGAGGATGAGAGCGAGGATGGA
Source organism: Xiphias gladius (assembly GCF_016859285.1). Lineage (NCBI taxonomy): Eukaryota > Metazoa > Chordata > Actinopteri > Istiophoriformes > Xiphiidae > Xiphias > Xiphias gladius. The sequence goes on along the minus strand of NC_053417.1, from coordinate 12,807,571 downwards.
GAGGAGGAAGATGACATCACGAGCGCTGAGTCAGAGAGTAGCGAAGATGAGGAGGGCGGGGAGCCGGAAGACCAGCAGGGGGCCAGCAGACAGCAACAGCTGGAGTGGGACGACTCCACCCTCACCTACTAAAACAGCATACACAGACACACACATCAACAAACACAGATGACACTCAACATAAGGTCTCTCTCGCTCTCTCTTTCTTTCTCTCTCTCTCTCTCTCTCTAACTCTCCCACACTCACACACTCACACACACACACACACACACACACACACGCATACACCACCAACTCACACCAACTCAGATCCTCATACTCACTGCTTCACACCCCCCTCCCTCACAGTTTCATGTCAAAGGAGCCATGATGTAAAAATATAAAAAACAAAAACAAAAATTCCCTTCGGCGTATATATGGTCAAGGTTTTCCTGTTGTTATCTTAGTGGTGGTACTCAGTGTAGTGTAATCATCACCAGATTGCTGATTTTTACTGTTTATTTTTTTATTTATTATATTTTAATTCCCAGGAAAACTTGGCCTACATTTGTTTTGAACTGTGTGAGGAAGCCAACCCTGCACTTTTTGTTTTCTCTGACGTAAGGCGTTCAAATGAAGAATAATTTTTTTCCCTGATGTATATTCTTGCTTAATGCTTTTAGATTTGTTTGCCTCTAAACTCACGTAAAGCTTTGACTTGAGTTTTTTTGACTTGTAGTCCACAGTGAAACAAAATGCTATTTTCTTTTCTTTTTCTTTTTGTTTTAGTGCATGAGGATAATTGACAAGTCATGTGTAGAGAAATGAATTGCTTTTTAAAGATTTTGTAAATATAAAGAAACCATGTAATTAGTCGATGTGTTAGTGAAGGCCTACTCAACAGGGTCCAATATCTAAAATGACGCAGTACGTAATGTAGAATATTTGTGTCACAGAGGCTGTAGCATGTTGCAAAATTTCCGCAAAAGCTGTTCCATCATGCTTGTACAAAAATTTCTGCTTCATGTTGAGAAACCCAGGACTGTTAAGCGGAGGTTTCCATGACAAAGTGGTGTCTATTTTGTCTTTTATTTTTTGCAAAGAGAAAAATAATTTCTTTTACTTTCTTGTAGGCAGGACTGGTCGATGGTTTCAGCTTCATACATGCTTTGCTTTGCTTGCACAGGTGGCAATGCTCTACTCCAGGCGTCACGTGTATTTCATTCCCAATAGATCTCACTGTTGTACAGAAGGGATTTTCTTTTCGTTCAAATTAATCATACTCAGAGAAATGCTAATGTACAAATCGACATTTTGTGTGGAAGGGTACAAACACCAGACCAGCAGGTTCTGTAGTTCTGTTAATCTTGAAATATGAAAAATATGAACATTTCTGCCAGTGTACTTGGACAAATAGAGAGATTTCCTCAGCAGCTTTAAAAAGTCTTTCGCCCATGTCCCAGTCGTGCTGTGCTGACAGAAGTAGGGAGGAAAAAACCCTTCAGACTACGGAAGAAGCAGATTTATGACAGACAGAGCTTCAGTGGTGTCTGGTTGAATAGTGCAGTTGCTGACATTGTTTTTGGGAAGAGAAGTGGAACGAAAGTACTTTTCAGGATTTCTCTGTTGCAACTTTAACTTCCATGGCACGGCTATTTAAGCTGAAATAATAACACATATATTAGATGCATTTTTAAACTGATTTCGTATTACAAAATAAGCTGTCTGCATTGTAGTTTATGGGATTACAACTGAAAGCATGACTGCATAATTTACAATAGGAGAACACTTTAAAAATGAATCATCATCTTGTTTGAATCTTTAAAATGAAATATTTTTTGCATTAGACCACTAGATTTTATTGTACATGAAACTGTACTGTAGAGTTGTTCTAAGATATGTGTTTACATTTGGTAAACTTATTTTCCTTCTGGTATTAGTATAAAGCCTATACAACTGATTGGGATCATGTGTCCAACCTTTGTCCTCTCAGACAGTAACTATTTAGTGTTTGTCTCATTTTTTTTTGGGTACCAAGTAAAATTTAAAAAATTTCCCAAACCTACATTAATAAAAGCAGATCAGATTTGGGGCATTGCAGTGAGCAGAATGTGGCATTATCAGAAACACATAAAAGGCTCTCATTGGAGACAGTTTCCAGGCTACTTTGGAGGATTTGAGTCGCACAGTTGTGTTTGACTTTTAAGTTCAATTAATTTATAAATTTTAGAGGTCTTTGGTGGAAATTTAGTGAACAGTCTCCCCTCCATGATAACTTGGACTTGTAAAAAGGAGGCCAGGTCTGAGCCGGCTGAGATGGGAGTGCCTTTTGCCTTTTTCGATCATAGTGAAATTAGCAGGTCTAACAAAAACACTAATCCATGCTCTTTTATTTGTAGCTTTTTTTTTCATTTGTATTTGTTTAGTGCTAGATTTCTTACAGAGCTGGGGATGACATTTTTCTTTGTTTGTTGTAACAATAGTCCACTGCTAGTTTTATTAAAAGTGACAAACATTTCACATAAATGTCAGGTGTCCATGTTGATGTGTAGAGGAAGTAGAACCATATTGTATCTTCTATAGATATTGTACTAAATCATATTGTACTAAATTATATTGACGGAATCCACCTTTAAAAAGATGCACAGTACGTAATGGGATTGCTTTGGCAGGATACATGGGTATACTGTTAATTGACCTATTTGTGTTTAGTGGAAGGTAATGTTGAACAGCGTCCTATTGCCTGAGTTGTTGAGGAATGATTCTGAGGGCAGCATGAAATTCACAAGAATATAAGCCTGTCGACTCTGAAATTCCCAGTTTCATCATGTCAAACACTTAATGTCCACATTTCATCTACAGTTTAAAGTACAATATCATGGGTCACTGATATGTGCACACTGGGTTATATGCTTTCTGATCAGCCCCTGAACTAAGTGTAAGTTGGTTGAATTGAATGTCACTGCCTAACAAGCTGAAATGCAGCCATATTGTAATAACACTAAGTGTAAGGGGAATTTACTTTGCATGAACCACGAGTTTGTGTACGTTCCATGTGGGGTTATGAGACTGGAGTGAGAAAGGAGACATGATACACTACTGATTCTCATACTGTCTGTTTCACACGTCCACAACACTCCAGATAAATATTTTTTTGTTTTTCTTTTAAAAATCTGCTCAAAATGGAGGGTGACTGTTTTTTGACTGGTTGGATGCTTCCTTTGTGCTTGTTGGAGCTGCTCTCACTTTTCTACCAATTGAAAGACAAATTGTAGTGAAGCTGATGCTTGCTCACAAACAAAATAAAAGGATGATGAGATGGGGTATAACTTCTGTCTGTTCCTGTTTTCCTTCAATCATTGCATGTACTCTAAGTCAATCACTAGTGTAAACACACAGTCCTGGTTGAAATTATTGGCACCCCTGAATTTTAAGTACAGAATTTAGAATATTGTTACAATATTTCATAAAATATCAAAATTTATTGAACAATATAGTAAAATAAAAAATTGACATACAATGTACACTGGACACAAGTATTGGCAACCTTTTGATGAATTGAAATTAGTTCCTCAAAAAAAAAAAAAAAACTCACCTGTGCTTAATTTTCAGTGTCCACATGACCTGAATTAACCAATGAATGATAGTTTTACTGCATAAAAAGGGACTTATTGTTTTCAGTTTCTTTTTGACATCGATGAGGACAAGAGAGTTGTCTGGGAGCATCAGAAATGCTATTATCAAAAAATATAACAAGTTACGAGCTGTTGAAATCCCTGTTTCAACAGCTCGTAACGTTATCAACAAGTTTCAGTCATAAATCTGTTAAAGACGCTCGCAGGACGTGGTGCTAAGAGGAAACTCAAGTCTGAAGGTTGATGCAGATTGTGGAAAAAAAACTACACGAGACATCTAAAGGGTTTCTGGCTGACCTGGAGTAATCTGGAGTGGTGGTTTGAGGCCCGCAGACTTAACCAAGTACGGCTCCATGGGCGAAAGCCAAGGAGGACACCAGTATTGAAAAAAAAAAAAAAAGGCAAGACTAATATTTGCAAAAACTTTTATAGATAAGCCAATGAAATCAGAAGATTACCAAGGCATTTTAGAGCAAAATTTGTTACCCAGTGTCAGAAAACTAGGTTTCAGGCAAAGGTCTTGGGTCTTTCAGCAGGACGACCCAAAGCCCACCTCCATCAGCACAAAATAATGGTTGAAAAGGAGAAGATGGACTGTATCCAACTCCAAGAAGAGTTGAATCGAGGGCAACTGGACTTGCCCTCAATTGCCCAACAAAGTCCAGTTTCCATCTGCCATTGCAAAAAGGATTCCTGCAAACTTAAAAGGGCTTGAATGCATAGCAGTGGAAGAGTGGCAGAAACTACCAGCAGACAACTGCAAGCGGCTTCTAGATGGCCACAAAAATGTTTAGAGGCTGCCATTGTTGCCAAAGGTCCTGCAACCAAATATTAGTGAAAGGTGCCATAATTGTGTCTGGAGTACATTTTGTGTTTTGTATTATTTCACTATTGTGCAAATTGTTTTTTTTTCTCCAGGTTCAGTAACCTTGGACACAGAATTGGTTAATTAGCATTTATTTCTAAAGATACTCTGGATTATGTTTTCGCATGCCAGTAAATTTGACCAGGACTGTAGTGTTGTTGGTACACGCCCTGAGTAGTGCCTCTGAAAGTGTTTTAAATCCTGGGCATTAGTGTCCTCTGGTGGTGAAAATAAAATTCTTTGAAGCCCAAAAGTAAAAAGTGCAACAGAATTTCACTGGTAAAAAAAATCAAAATCAAATCACATACAAGCATAAACAACATTTGCAACTAATTTTTTCTCACATTTAAAGTAATAAGGCCTAAAAGCTGAATATCAATTAAGTGTAACAGGATTTCACAGGTAAAACAATGATGCTATAAACACTGTTGAGTTGTTAAGGTCTAAATAGTTTCAACCAGTCAAACCTGAAGATGAAATATAATGCAACACAGCACTTGATAAATGCCAATTTAAAACTACAGCTGTCGACTGAAGAACAGTTTGAAATGCTTGATAATTAATGACTACACAGAGGGTAGACAAAATAATGGAGACACCTGACAATATACAGTATAAATATACAGAACCTAACAAAGAACCTTACAAATCCTATTCCTTAGTAGGAAATGTATTCTCCAATGTGTGCTAAACTCTGTGTAATGACATATTGTACTCTTTTATTTTCAAGATGATCCTCTCGTAATTTTAGAGATTTAAAAAAAAGGGAAAATCTACCTCATTCTTACCCCTCTAGAGTGCTCTCGAGATGTTGGAAGGGTTTTTACTTTACCTTTGTAATTTTTGCAGTGTGAGGACACTGAACAACAATGCAGGCTGCATCTGGCACTGCAACGTGGCCTGATGTTCCTTGACTGTTAAATAACCACAAACTCTATTCATTAGAGTGAATAACTCTCATGAGATGGCTGCTGAAACCATCACAGGACCCCCCACGATGTTTAACAGATGGCAACAAATCCACTGAGTGGATTTCCTGTCACATTACAGCCAGACTGGTCCGAAACTGATCATATTTTTATGTTCTTAATACTAAATTTGGAAATGCAGTTTACAAATGGCAATTCAATTTAGGAGGCTTATAAAGTCAATATTTTTTGAGACAGACTGGTCAGAAAATCTGGAGTATGGGCCTTAATTGTGTTTACTAACTACTCTGCTATGTTTCCATCTATTCCTGTGATGAGAGCTGTGACTTGTTACCACCGTCCCACTTTGTCAATATCATATTTTGCATGTGTTTTCACATTTTTCGAGTCATTCAACAATTTGAAACCTTTTTGTGGCTAACGTACCTGTGATTAAAGTACCGACTATCTGGATGCATTTACTGCTCGACTGCTTTGAAAATTTATAGTGAATGATGTGATTATGAGAATCTCTAGGCTGACAAACTGTTGGATACTGTCAAATTGTCCTATATGCATACTCCATGTAATGTCATTTCATTACTTCGAAGTTGTGTTTCATGTGGTACTTCTGTTGTTTTATGCAAAGCCCTGTACACAGCACAGTTTAGTTAAAATAACATTAAATCTTGAGTATTTGCAGCACTCACACAGGAAATCAACATCTTAAAAATACCACTGTTGAATTTTCAGGTTTTAAGACAGACAGACACAGCAACCCAATATAGCACAATTCCCAACAGAATATTTCTCGTGAACTTCCTCGATTATCATATACATTCATGCACGTCTTCATATTAAACAAATCATATACTCGTACCTATAATACAATATTACACTTATCTGGATAGATAAAAGACATTTACAAAAGTGGAGGGGTATAAAACAATACTGTTAAAAAGTGTTAGCGTCCACAGCAACACCTAGAAGTGCACTGATTATTTACACAATCAACGATCAATTGACACGTTTGTTTCTCGGTAATAACAAAGACACAGAGTTAAAATTAACATTTTGTAGAATTACTACGCTTTGGTTTTCACACCAGAGCTAGCTAAAGCCATAATTTTGTCTTCGGACCCTGAAAAAGAAAGCAAAACAAGATAAACGTCAATGTTCATCCAATGATTTGTGTAATTAAACATTTCTGTGAAGTCCCGTTTCTTTTTTCTCACCTAGGTTTGCAGTCACTTTTTCAAACTGGCTCAGGGTAGCTGTAGCATTTTCAGTGAGAAAAGTCTCATCCTCTGTAGTAAGCTGTCAGACCAGACAGAAAAAAAAAAATGTGTCGTTAATTTTAAGCTCTGATCAGGCAATAATAACATGTTTTAAATGTTACAGCTTCCTCTGAAAGGAAATTTAGCCTGTTGTTTCAACTGGTCTGTCAGCCTTGTGACACCTAAATGACTAAAAGAAGTCAGTGCAGCTTTAAGAGTTCACGTGGACTGACGAACGCCAGCCCGTGAATCATCCATGAACCCATGGAAAGATGTTGCATCTGTGGCGTGAGCATTCCTCACCTTCTCTCCCAGTTTCCTCAAGGCTGTGAGGATTTCCATTTTCTGCTGCATGTACACGTCCTGCGACAGTTTCCCCACCATGACATCTCGGTCCATCTGCGCAGAATGTCACACAGCAGTGGGACAATTTTCAGGCCAAGCAATGCACAGTTAAACACTCAGCTATGACCGAGCGGTTGAGTTAATTCTACAGCAGTGTGCGTAAACAAAAACAAAAATCATATTCTAAATATTGCAGTGCAAACCTCTGCTAGTCTGGTTCTCAGCTGTCCTGGCTGCTTCTTGGCAAAAAGTCGGATCACCTCTGGGGTTTTGAATGCTTGGCTGATGGCAGCCTGGATTGCCTGATGATGACAAAGACATCAGAATTTAAAATCACTGTTTATACCAGATCATTTGAAGTTACTTTTTCTATAAGCTATAACCACTCTAAGTTGCCCTTAATACACAGTAATTGCAGACTATCCATGGATTGTCCATACCAGCTGCATCCCACTGAGTTCATCCACAAGTGTCATGTCTCCTGTCATGATCTTCTTCAGAGAGTCACTGAATTCACTCAGCTGTTCCAAGGTTTCTTTCTTTGTCTCCTCGTACTCTTCCTCATCCAGTTCTTCTCTGGAATAAACAAAGAAAGGATGAGAAACTTAAGAGGCACATGAGAAGATACTAAGAAGCCTTTATAGTATTTTCTGGCATAGATCACATCATCACTTGCCAGCTATAACATGCCTCTTTTTTTCCCCCACTCATTCAGTCAAGAGACTTTAACTACACCTGCATTCCTCCAGGTCCTGAAGCTGCTGCATCAGTCTGTCGAGCTGCTCTTCCATGTTTTGCCTCAGTTTTCCAGTTTCCGATTTCCCGCGAGAAGCCATCCTCCTTAATGAAATGCTATTTCCAACCTAAGGCGAACGCAGAAAACAGAGAATAAGAGAGGAATCAGACACTGGTCGTGATGGGAATTATCGCCCAAGTTTGCCACCAGACAACGTCAACGTCAACCTAGCATGCTATCTGTAGACCGTCTTCATGACCTACGAATGGCGTTGCTGGAGCTAAGAAAAACTGTTCTACATGTAGCTAGACACTTACTATATTGACAAACTGTGGATGAATGTATTTGCCTGAAGCTCAGACCGCGCTGTTTTGACAGTGAAATTTGTTTAGTTAGCTGAATGGCTAGCTAGCACGCTAAAAGAAAACATCTCACCGGACTCCTTGTGCAAACAGTTGTAAATTAGCCTTGCGATAAGTTAAGTGTTGGTATCAGCTTGGCGAATGTACCACAAAAGTAACTAAAGCACTGAATTTGATCTCCGTACACACTAGCTACAGTTACACGATATTTAGTGTTTTGTCGAGGCGTTTGTGATTGTGAACGTAGCTCAGGAGCGTGGGTGCGGCTGCTGTCTGCCTGCTCGATCCCAACCAATCAGCTGTAATGTCGTCCATAACGTCCGTACTCGAGGAAGCAGGTGACATTACCGAGCCGCTTGCCACCGCTGGTTCTCGCCGCTAGTTCGAAGTGTAGTGGCATTATTTTACTCTGTGCTAGAAAGCGCCTTCTTTGTTGTCCAAGCTCCGTTCTGGGTTCATGCGTTGACCGCTGAAAGGTCCTGTACGTTCATCTTTCGTTGCCTGGTTACAGATGAAGCTAACTTTCGCTGCGGTTTATAATTAAATGACGGTGCTAACGTTAAGCGAAGCTAACAGACCATGTCATAGAGTTTTTATTTTCTTAACTTTTTGTGATTCATTCTGGTACACACATACAGAGCTTACCCCAACAAAGGTCAGAGAACCAACTAGGTTTTTGACATGTGACCCTCGTCAACAGTTAACTTACTAAAGTCTTTGTTTTTCTCACCATATCTGTTGTAGTGTAAACCCAGCTCCAGTATGAGGCATGGAGGCTCACGATTCAAACACGGTGGTCCTGCTGGCCTGCGGCTCCTTCAACCCCATCACCAACATGCACCTGAGGATGTTTGAACTGGCTCGAGATCATCTGGAAGACACAGGTTGAGTGAAATGAAAATGAGATATTTTCGAGTGATGCTCCTTTTCCTCCTCTGCTTCTTCTTTTTAAAGTGTCGGTCTACCCAAATTACAAGAAAAAAACCAAAACACTTTCTCACCTACCACTAATGACATCTAGCCAGCCAGATAGTCTGGATTTCATTCGACCCGGTTTGGAGATATTCCTCTCTTCGATTTCCACCCCCACCCCCAACACACTTGAGATGAATTGAATTTTGTTTCAGGTGGTCATAGCACTGAAAAATCACTTTTTAAGAAAATCAGCAACACGACCCCGGACAAACCACAGACCTCCACCGAAGCATCTCTCAGTGCTGTGAGCACTAAAAATGAAATTCAGTTCACCCCCACCGTGTTGGACTGGAGGGAGAAATCAGAAATCAGGGAGGCTAATATTTCAAAACCTGGGCAAAACTATCAGCATGTTTAGTTACCACAAAGTGGAGGAAAAAAAAACAGATTAAAAAAAAAAAAAGAATTAACACGACAAGTGTAAGAGTTTAAAAAACTCCCAAAAGGAGTGGATGTGGCTCAAGAGGTAGAGCAGGTTGCTGGTGGTTTAATCCTTGTGCCAAAATCTCCTTGGGAAGGACACTGAACCCCTAAAGGTAGCTTGCTGCCATCTGTGTGTGAGTGTTTGTTTGAATGGGTGAAAGTGAGGCAAATGTGTTTTGGTTAAAAGTGCTATATAAATGCAGTCCAAATACCAAATATCCCATATAGAAATTCTGCATTCATAATTTTAGTAAAGTAAAAGTACAGAATGGCACCTGTCACAGTTATTTATTATATATATTATATTAGTAGATTGGTATTACTGATTCATAAAAGTGTATGAAGATTTTAAGATTGTAGCTGGTCAAGGTGGAGCATTAACTACTTTACGTGCAGATGGGTGGTTAACAATGTATCCTATTTTACAAACTGATCTAAAATCTACTACAGACAGATGTAAAATCTTAATCTGAAACGTTGCTGGCAACTATAGCTGTAAACCATACAAAGTGGAGTAAACAGTACAATAATTCCCTTGCATCTACTGTGCTTTTGCTTTTAATCACCTGTTTAATCACACTCCCTCCCTTGTGTCTAAGGTCAGTACAGGGTGGTGAAAGGCATCATCTCTCCAGTGGGTGATGGCTATAAGAAGAAGGGTTTGATTGACGCCTACCACCGTATGCAGATGGCCAGATTGGCCACAGAGAACTCAGACTGGATCACAGTGGATCCCTGGGAGAGCTCGCAGCCTGAGTGGGTGGAGACGGCTAAAGTTGTTCGGTAAGTTGATATTTCTTATGTCTTGTTAGTGGCAGTCCCTGTGCTTGCTACAGGCTAGGCTAGTAATGTGTTTGTCTTGAGTTGTTATTACACGTGCACAGAAATCTGCTAAAGACTCTAAGGCCCTATCTGTAAGAGCTTTTGGTATCCTTAATCAGATGTTGTTTGCTTGCTGTTTTCCTCTAATTCTTCTTCGTCAGTCATGACACCTCAAGCCACCTCAAGCCACCAATTCATCAAATCTCTTAACAGAACAGCTGTAGATGATAATGACAGTTAAACCAGGCATCGTTGTAACTCTTGTATCATGACTTCTGTGCTGTTCATACATAGAGTGCAAAATGCTTGCAGTCACAGTGTAAATTTTTCAATTATTTTAAAAGAGAAAATGCCATCTTTGCATTCTATACCAATAGAAATGGAAGAATCTGGTTCTAAATCCATTATCAAACATATATTTAATGGTTAAGGCATTAAACCAAACTCCAGACCTGGTATGTTACATTATTGCTCATTAATAAATAAATTACAATCTCATATATATACTGTATCATTAATTAATGATAAATAATGTATGTATATATATTTGATAAGCCTGAGGTGAAGAAAATGTGACACTGTTGAGTTTTTAAAAAATAAACTTATGAAATAAATAAACAAATAAACAATGGACATATTTAGTGCAAAGCACCATCACAAAAATGACCTTTTACTCCAGAGTTAAAGGACAATCATCTACTTAAACTCTAATCCAGTGTATCTAAGTGTATTGGCTGGATAATTATTGATGTATTGCCAATATGACTAATATTTCCTGTGTGGGAAACTGTATGCAATGCAGTTAGCCCTACACAACCCCCCCCTCCCTCTTTAATTTCTGATGGGTCAAAAATCTGATCTTTTGATGTTACATTAATTTCTTCTGTATTCCCCTAGGCATCACTATGAGAAACTGCTTGCAGCACAGCAGAACAGCGATGAAGTGGACAGGGTCAAGTACACCAAAAAGAGACGCATAGAGGAGAATTATTTTGGAAGTTCATCTCATCAAAAAAGGAGAGGTAGGTCATGTGTGCCTATGTACAATATTGTGTAACTTAAATATTGTTTGCTCAGTCCTCTTTTACTCTCCCCCCTTTTACAGTCCCTGATTCCAGACTGGCAGCAAGTTTCATCCTGCTTCCATTGTATCCATGTTTTACTGTATTCTGCTTAACTTAATAACAGGAGACAATAGTTTACAGATGTGGATACTCGGGGTGTGTTCTTGTGTGGTGGGTGACACCCAATCACAGCACCTACGGTAAAGACATACAGGGTGTAAGACAGTGAGAGATGAACCTCCAGTGGTGAAAGAAAGAAAAAGAAATTAAGCATGCAGCAATGACACAGATAGAACATAACGTCCGTTTACTACTTGGTTTTACAAAATTCTTCACAGTAGTGACAAGAATTTTTGACTGTGGATCTCCAGCATGTGGCTGCACTGCACAGGAGCAGAAGTGCATGCTGTGCCATGTATTCATGTGCCATTAGTCAATGACTCATGAAGAAATAAGATGTTAATAAGTCATAACTATTATTGACACTTATTTACAGTATGTTTTTCAGAGTCTGCAGAGCAATGATTGATTGCAAAACTGTAAATAACTTGACTCTCGCAGAAGAGGATTCCCAGCATTGCCTTCTAACAGAGAACACTAACCTCCATTATAACTAAACATTTAGATGAGACAGGCCACATCTGTAACATCTCTTTTTAAATCATTCTTGTATAAAAAAGCTTTTATAAATAGTTAATGTTGCTTATGATTTTGGCTTTCCATTTTTGAATTTTAATATTCTCTTCTCTGTCTGGCCTCAATTTTTAAGCTCCTATGTTTGATGATCTCAATGTTTTTATTTAAATTTGCCTTTGCTTTTATAGTTTTCTACTCTACTCCACCCTTTCTTTTACCTTTTCCCTTTGTTAAGAAAAACTAAATACAAATAAGGTTTGTTTATTGATTGATTGCTGTTTCCTCTGTGCCCAGATGGGCCTCATCTAATGTTGCTGTGTGGGGCTGATGTACTGGAGTCCTTTGGGATCCCCAATCTGTGGAAGCAGGAGGATATCGCTGAGATTGTAGGCTGCTACGGTTTGGTTTGCATCACCCGCAGTGGCAGCGACCCCCACAAGTTCATCCACCAATCAGACATGCTGTGGAAGTATCGCAAAAACATCCACGTGGTCCACGAGTGGGTGACCAACGAGGTCTCAGCCACTCATGTGCGCCGGGCACTTTGCCGAGGTCGGAGCGTCAGGTACCTTCTGCCAGACACTGTGGTTCACTACATTGTAGAGCACGACCTCTACAGTGCAGAGAGCGAGCAGAGAAATTCCGATGTGGTTCTAGCACCCCTTCAGAGATACACGGGTGCCTCCTCCAGCTGAGGAATTTGCTGCTGCTGAGCTGTGTGCACCAACTGCTGTGGGTTTACTGTGAATTTAAAACAAATCAGACACAAAACTTATGCTTCCACCAGTGCAAGTGCTTCTTTTAAGAGGATAAGCCTTCCTAGATTTTCCTGATTGAATTGATTTAGTGACAGTTACACTTTTTGCTATAAATTAGCTTGTGTCTGTGGAAAAGTACACAAGTCAAAAACAGAATAACTGAGCAGCAGTTTAACTGGCTTGGAGGTCATTTTAATGTCATATAAATCTGGTGTGTGTTTATTGAACTAGGGATTCACAACTTTGCGTGAAACAGCCTACATACATTACGTTTGGAGTTACAAGAAATATGATCAGGAACAAATTTATTTTAAATCTTTTTACTTGCTTTACCACAATTTTTTTCCGACACGTTTCATTATACTCTTCTCAACTCATTGCATGTTTTTTACCTAGAGCAGAATATTTTGATGCACTCCCTCAGGCAAAAGTTAAAAGCAGGCAATATGCTTTAAAATCTTTACCTAGTGCTGCAGATTTGGAAATGAATGTGTGATTTGTATTCACAGCAAATTAAATAAACATCCCTCTTTGTTTTCCACCTTGCAAGCTTTTCATTGCTGTTACGATGCTATTGTCACACAGATAAGAAACTCCTAACATCCTCAGTTAGGAAGCCCCAAATTGACACCTTTGCTGTTTGATTAAAATGCCACTTGTCAGGGGGGTTAACTTATCTTTCAGGTAATCATCACTGACACAAGATAACAACTGAAATTACAAACCACAACCAACTAAAGACTCACTGTGATAGCAGTGTGTTGAAATGAAAGCATAACTGATTACATCACATTAGTATTAAAGTTAGTGCCTAATTAATTCACTTTTACTGTTGGAGTAATGGTATTAGATTACATCAAAAACCTGAGTATACTATTCTGATTTAAAAGGTCCAATGGAAAGTAACTGGGTTAAGACTTTGGTTGATTCTCATTACATCACAGCCATGTTTATCCTTTTAAACAGTTCATTAATGTCTGTGTCAGGTGCCTATGACATGAAGAGTCTTAGCTGGAAAACAACCTAAGCAAGGTTTTTCCTGCGTAAAATTATGAGCAGTTGACCTGCTCGCTGCTAAATTGAAGTCATGAGAAGAAAAACCACCTTAATGTTTGGACAAGCTCAAAATGGAGTTGCATCAGTACCTTCCGTGCTGCATACCAGAGTAACCACCAATGTCAATAATATTGTTCACTTAGTAAAGAAGGATGTGGTGTTCATAAAAACGGCAGGTGTTTATCCTGAGTTCGCTTTGAAGCCAGAAGATGTTTATTCCACAGTTAAGATTTGCACAATTGGGAAAAAAAAGGACTAGCCCCCAAAAAAAACACATTGGGAAATAATTATCATTTGAGTTAAAATAAGAATATTAAGTGCTTCAGTAAGTTACTTGTTCATAGCCGTGGGAATGAAGGATTTTTTTGTTTTCTTTTTTTTTTAGGGATAAAATTTATTGCAGAAAGCCTTTGAGTTGCTATATTTACACCGTGCATGCACATCTATGTACTGTTTCTTGTAATATGATGGGATAAAGAAAGAAACTACTTTACAGGAAAGAATCATAATTAACCTCAGTAGAAACAACCTCTCTCCAAAACTGCGGGTGCAATGAATCTGTGACTCCTAGTGAAAGTTTAAGAATTTATTTTTCAGTAAACTGCACATCGGGACAAGTCAGTCACATCTGGCGTTCCCTTCAACACCCTGGCACTGACGTGAGCCCCACCCTCATGCTCACGTGGTCCTCAAGTGACAGCGAATGAGGTTAAGGGCACACCTACCTTTATACCTCCGGGCCTCTCACAAAACAGCAGTGTCTCAGCCTCTTTTCAGAGCTCCTCATCAGCCCAGCAGCTTGAGGATCACATTTTATTTACACACACTCACACACACACATCTCAGAAGGAGGAAAAAAAAGGTCATCAAAATGCCTGCCAGCCTCTGTGGTACATGGGACATCATCAGCAATGTCAACTTTGAGGGCTACATGATTGCACTGGGTAAGTCTTTAAAGCATGTTGTTTTAGTCAAACATAATTTTCTGATACTAAACCTGTATTGAAAGACTTGAGATATTTGCATTTCTGTCTGTCAATAATTGTATAGACAGACAGACGGACAGATATAATTGTACCTATTTCTAATTGTGCTGTAAAATGCATGCAGATATAAAATTTTACATCAGTGAATAGAGCACTGGAAGTGAAATGCATTGCCACCGCGGCGATAACAAACATTTGGCTGTGCTATCGTTTCAGTGTTATTTATGGTATGCATGGGAATATGTGAGGGAGGGAAATTGTTTGTCTCTCAATATTTACTCTGTACATTCAGGTAAAACACCTTCTGTCATTCCAGGCATCAGCCCTTACTTACGAAAGATTGCTCTGAAGCTGAAGCTGAGGAAGGTGATTGAGCAGCAGGGGGACCAGTACATCATCAAAACAGCCAGCACCTTCCGAAACTACACCATCTCCTTCAGAGTGGGCCAGGAGTTTGAGGAGTTTACCCAGGGACTTGACAACATACATGTCAAGGTGAGGATGAATGGGAGAGTTGTGTGTTGAAAGTGATAATAAGCATAATGATTGCAGGTGGTTTGTAGATCATGTGATGTGTTTTACCTTTTATTTGGGCTACTAAAACTGTTCTGTGATGTGATTTGCGCTCTGTCCCCTTCTCTGACATCTGTGCAGTCACTGGTGACATGGGAGGGGAATAAACTGGTGTGTGAACAGATTGGAGAGAAGAAGAACCGGGGTTGGGCTCACTGGATGGAAGACGGCAAGCTACATCTGGTAAGAATATGAATACGGGCTATTAATCATATTTGTTCCAAATCATGCACAAAACTAAAACTGACTAACTTTCCCACATTTATATGTCTGTGCTATTTAATGACATTGTATTTATTTGATATTTCTGTGACCCATTATCCTCAGGAGATGTACTGTGAAGGAGCGGTCTGCAAGCAGGTTTTTAAGAAGAATGTGACTGAGTGAAGAAGAACGAAAGTTTTATTTCAGGAGAAGTTACTCTGTGATGAACGTCAAAGTTTGTTGGATCCACCACTCTAAACCCTGAACAACAAAACTGCCGTAAATGTTCAGTTTGTGGTATTTTCTCTATACTGTTGCGTCAATGCTCATTTCAGGTGAAACCATCTGTCCTTTCAGGGTATGATTGTGCACCAGTAGATGGCATCACTGCATTACTTTTGTCACATACAGGTCTACACTGGTTTTTAGCTTGTTGCTGCTGGCTTAAAATGAAAAATTTTTAAAAATACTGAGCATCAAGTATGTTTATGGCTCCTTTCAGCTGGCTGAAAAAAAGCTTGCCTCTCCAGGCTCTCTTTAGTGCTAACTTTTTGTTTCTTTCAAATGTCTTCTGTCCAATAAGACAAATTTGAGGCACCTTTTCTTTGCACTGGCTTTTATTATCAATCTTAACATTTGGTTGAGCTATTTGTAAAATTGAAAACACTCATTCACGCAGATACATCTATACCCAGTGTACAATTTAAAAAAAAAAAAAAAAAGTGAGGCACCAGGTTGTTTGGAATACAGTTTTGTTTCATGTGAATTTTGTGTAATAAAATGGATTTTGAAAGAAATCTGAAGTGGCATCTTTTCTTATTCAGTCATTTTTAAAATCATTCTATCTTCAGTAATTAAACTAACTTATTTTTCCTGATTGTTTGCTATCGGTTCTCTCAATCATAGAACTGGCCTGTGTCATCATTCATCCCACATGTAATGATGAGGCAAGAACTGTAATTAATAAATTTGTCATATAATAAAATGATATGTTGTGCAGTAACTCATCTGCCATGTAGAGCTTCTGGCACTAACCTCCCAGCACCACGAAAGAGTCCAATAAAGCCTCTTGTAATCACCTTGTGCCCCACTGACTGTTCATGCACATTTAATTTAATCAATAACTATAGGATGTGTTGTTTATTCTTTTAAGGGAGCATAAGAAACCTGAATATTCTTAACTTAGAGCAGCTCGCTGGTAGTCAGTCAATTAGCATTGCAAACCATTAGACTGAAACTAGCAAAATACGCATATATAACAAGTGAAATATTAAACGTGTATGTGCAACACGGTGAAGCCTTGTTTGCGCACGCCTCCTTCTGTGGGCTCTTAAGTCACGTGACGATATCTAGAACCAAAATGGCCGCTATTGTATTTTGACGTATAATAGCTAGCTACTTTTCTTTTTGTTTCATTCTTGGTAGAAAACAAACAAACCAGAGGCTTTTTGGGGGAACTGTATCTTGCCACCCTCCGTATACTGGTGTCCTAGTTTTTATCTTGAAGACAATCAAGACTGACACATATTCGTTGAACGAGTTAGACTATGCATATTTAGTTCTAATATAGGCTAGCTAGCTGGCTCTGGCTGGCACACAGTAAAGCAGTTGATAGTGAAATAGCTAGTTAACTTAGCTGCGATGGAGGAATTGAGCGCAGATGAGGTAAGGTGACAATGAAAAAATGCTCAAAATTAAAAGCGTGGCTCTATTTTACTAACATAACAATTTACACTTAGTTTTGCAAAGTCTTTCCTTTCCCTCGGGCTTCAAGTCAAATGGTGTTGCTACTAGCCGACATGCTATTAGAGCTAACTCAGCGGCTAGCTCAGTCTAAATTGAAGAAATGCATTCGCGAAAGAAATCGCACGTTTCTCAACACCATAACACACAAGTACGTGTCAGCCAACCCAGCACGTAAGGTGCTTATTTACGATAGACAGTTAATATAACGAAGTGAACGAACTTGAAGCTGAATGTGGATGTTGGTGTCACCGTTGCTAGTACGCTAATTTATTTTAGCCAGAGGAGCTCAATGCTAACTAGCTAACGTAATACTAGAGGCTGTGTACAAGCTGGCCCGTGGATAACATTGTTTTCGTGTAAATAACTATTTTTTTATAAACATACTAAATCATTTTCCTCCTTGCAGATGTCTTCATTGTGTTTTATTTTTACAGATTAGGTCACATTTTGCTTGTTGGTTTGATTTGGCATATCTCCTTGCGGTAAGCTAGCTTGACAGTTGCTAATGTTGTTTTGCTAACAGTCAAAAATTAGCCCGTGAGACGACTCAGCATAAAAAAAACACACCGGGCCACCATTGTGCAATCAACTGTGGGCCGACTATGTGGTCACTGAGCAGTACCCCTTGAATTGCACACAGTCTTTTATAAAGTATTCTCTCTTTGCAACCTTATACCCGTATTTAGCTACTCGATCAACTCGCAACCGAGTATGCAGTTGATTTACTGTAGTTGTTAAGGTCTTTGGATGAGTTGTGACGATCAGTGCCCACATCTGACTTTGTTCGTAATGTAGATTGTGTTGTATCTGTTCGATAAGGCCTGTCTTTCAAATTTAAGACCATGTTACTCCAAAAGCGGTGAATGAAAACTGATCAGTGCTTTAATTGTGTGTCTTTTGTTTGGGGGCTATTAATCAAATATTGAAAATTAACATCACATTGCGTTTCTTATTTTCCAAAGGCTAACTGTGCCAGTCATTTATCCTTAAAAAATATGGCTAATCATTAAATTTAATATATGTATATAGTATTGATAAAATGCAAGCTCATAATAGGCTGTACCTAGTACTTTGAGTGAATGTGTAAATCTGCTGGTATATTCATTAAAGATTCGCAGAAGGCGACTGGCGCGACTGGCAGGGGGACAGACTTCACAGCCCAATACCCCTCTCAGCACACCCCTGACATCCCCACAGAGAGAGACTCCACCCGGACCCCTTCATGGACCCTCAGGCGCCCCACCCCAGCCCCTTCCACCAGCTGCCTCCCAATCATTGGGGCTCAGTGTCCACAATGGTACCCCTGCCACATCCCCTATGGGCACCTCTGGTAAGAACTTAATATGATCTACAGGTCTTGGGATGTATTAGTCCAGTTTGTCATAATTACTGTTATTGCAGGCAATACTAGTTGCTTTGCCTGATTGTCACCACAGAGTTGTTGTTAACCTATTGTGTTATCTATAGTCTAACCCCATCATCCTACTCAAATTGTCCTGTAATACTTGGTCTCTGAGGCTTGGAAGTTAAATTGCCTTGGTTGTTTGAGTCTGAGCATAACACTGAAAGGGACCTTTTATATCTGTGATGTTGATATTTAAAGAGCACAAGAACCAGTCCTAAATCCTGAATGAGATCAATACAAGCAGCAGTAGATTTTTACAATGCCCCTGTGTAATACCAGGTGTAGGCCCTGCTGTACAAAGTGAGAATTGATGCTTTCACTCGTGCGCTGCTCTAGAAAATGCACTAGCCATGTATAGATGCAGTGACAGTTTCCTGCAATTGTTTGTTGGTATGCATAGAATTGGTGGTGGTGTTGCTATACAAAGGTACCTTTTTAGGGCTTTTAGGGCCACTGCCGCTTTTCATAATAGGTTAAAATTTGGGATTTTCTTTGTTGCAGTTAAGCAAACCTACACTGCATGTCATTGTGTTTGTTATGAATATTCTAATTGACACAACCAGGGTACATAGTGTTTATTTGACTCAACAGTTGGTAATGATATGATTGTTGTGCATCCAGGAGAGAGTTGTTAATTCCAGGCCTTCATCCACAGTAAGATCCTGGGTGTTAATCTGCTTTCTCTCTACGTGTTTGAAGTAATTAGGGCTTGT
Organism: Xiphias gladius; assembly: GCF_016859285.1. Classification (NCBI taxonomy): domain Eukaryota; kingdom Metazoa; phylum Chordata; class Actinopteri; order Istiophoriformes; family Xiphiidae; genus Xiphias; species Xiphias gladius. The sequence goes on along the minus strand of NC_053417.1, from coordinate 12,788,103 downwards.
AATGGTATGGCACACCATGTTGTTCCAATAGGTGGTCAGTTTGCTTTAATAACAAGAACAATAATTATAACTACAGACAAGAAAGTCTATTAAAAATGCAAAACCATACTGTACAAGACTAAAAGAGAGGCATCATAATAGGATAACATAAAATTAAAAACCAGGAAAAACATGACAGAATAAAATCCAACAAAGCATAAGAAAAAACAAAGAAATGTATTACAGCCATAACATTTTAAGAGGAGTACAAAAATGATAGTCTTTATCAACCTTTTCTCCTTTTCGAGCAGTCTAGACTTCTAGAAAAAACAGAAAATGCAAACAAACTTGAAACTTGCCATCCAACTTGAAGCCATGCCTACAATATAAGCCCTATTCCAGTAACAAAAGGAAAACTGCTTATTTAAGACTTTAATCAAAATGTTATGATACACCTGCGTCCTTTTTGTGCTTCAAAGGTGCTCTGTTATAATGTTTTGCTTTTGCAGGGGTTGCATATGGTAGTCAGAGCAGCGAGGGTGTCAGTTCCCTGTCCAGCTCCCCCTCAAACAGCCTTGAGACCCAGTCCCAGAGTTTGTCCCGATCGCAGAGCATGGACATTGACACTGCCTCCTGTGATAAGAGGTAAGAGTTTTTCTGCTGGCATATTGTATGACACTATTCAAAGGCTTTATAAGCCCCATGAAATGACAATGTAAAACAATACTCTACTTAAAATCTATTTCTTGATTATCAAATACTTCTCTCTTGTGGGCTTGGAAGGTTGGTGTGTGTGTGTTTTTTAAATTCCTGTTTCACACCAAAAAAACAATAATGGTACAGTTATTCAAAAAATTACCTCATTAATGCAATGAATCTCTGTATCTTTCAATATAAAGTTGTAACCATATTGACTTGAACATTATAGTAAAAAAATATACAGTTTTATTTATCACATGCTTTACAAGATCTGGTAATTAAGCTTGTTGTAAAAGAGATGAGACTAATGTGACACTTCACATGGAACATTGAGGCTTGATTGTGAGCATGGTCTGCTTAGGGATGAAGAGATTTACAAAGCACAGTGCCTCTCTGTTTTATTCCAGCATGTCCCAGGTGGATGTGGACTCAGGGATAGAGAACATGGAGGTGGAGGACAGCGATCGGAGAGAGAAGAGGAATTTGACTGAAAAGGTAAACAGCAGCAGAGAACATTACTCAAACAGGAGAGTCTTTCATCTTTTATTCCTTTGCCTACTCGACTTTGTTCATGTCAATCTTGAGTTTTTAAATGAGTAAAAATAAAAGCAGTCTTTGGGTATTTACAGGACTTTCCATTGACTCTCATTCTTAGTTTCACACTCATGTATTTCAGTTCACTGATACATACCTGTGTCTTGATAGACCAGAGAGGGATCATGAGATAATGAGTATCATGAGAATCAAAGTAATGAGAGTCCTTTTGACGTTTACACTGTGAATGGCTCTAGAGTGTGATCAAACCTTTGCTGATGTCTCTATTTCTGCACCTCAGGAAACCTCTTCAAACTCAGATGTCTCTGAAGAACAGGCTCTGCAGCTCATCTCTAAGATCCTCCGCGTATCGTGGAAGGAGCAGGATAGAGATGTCATCTTTCTCCCTTCTCTGGCTGCAGAGTTCCACCAGAATCCTAAAGATGGTATGTGACTGAATAGCGTCTTTATCTCTGTCACCATAGCAAGCTGATCGGCCGTGCCCTCTGTGAAAAGGGAATGTTTTATTTTAAAACTGATAGATTCCTGTATATTATATATTCCTGTAACTTGACTGTTTGATTTTATTTATTTTTATTATTATTTTTTTCCCCCTGTAGCATACTCTGACTTCAAAGACCTGATCGGACAGATCCTGATGGAAGTCTTAATGATGTCCACCCAGTCACGTGTCCACAACCCCTTTGCCAGCTTGACCGCCACCTCTCAGCCAATTGCAGCAGCCAAATCTCCCGACCATCGTCTGACGCTGGTGCAGCCCTCCAGCCTAGGTGGCAGTCCCATGGGCCCTAGTGCAGGGTCCTTTGGAGCCAGCTCTCTGTCTAGGCAAGTACCTTGACTCAGTATTATGAGCTCTGACCAATCAAGGCACTGGATTGGTTGTAATAAACACTTGTCTTTGGAAGTGGTTAATGGTTGGAAGCTGCCATGTGTATTTTTTCCCTAGTCTTTATGGTTTTGCTTTGATGATTATTTGTTTTTGTTTGTTTTTTTTTAAAGACATTTTTGCCTGATTATTTTTGCCAATGATCGTCTTATCGATGTTGTCCACAGTCTGTATGGGTGTGGTAGTCCTCACCCAATGGCTTTGGATGCGGCAAAGAGGACTTCTCCGTCTCTCCCCACCCCTACTACACCTTCTGCACCTTCTACACCCTCTACCCCACAATTCATTGTTCCGCCCAGCCCACCCGTTACTGCTACTCCAAGACACCCCCTCAACCCACCATCTGCCCCCATGCCCATCTCCCAACGCTATCGGCCTTACTCTGTCGCCTCTCCCTGGGGGGCTCCTTCCCCATCTAGCTCGGGTCACAGAGGATTGGGTATCTTTGGACCCACTCCTAGCTCTGCAGGGCCCTCTGTCCCTCCCAACACCCCAGTTCCTGTGCCACCACCCAGCCCCCAGTCCCTCTCTTTGAGCTCACCTAGGGCTCGCAACCTACCCTCCTCTACACCACCTCTCATGGTGCCCCCTTCTCTCAGATCAAATACCCGACAGACCGCCTTTGGATCCAGGATCCCACCGTCTAGGTATCTCATCTGAAATTTGCGTATCAGTGTGTGATGCGCATGCCAGCAAATATACTAAAACCTTTTTGTGAACCACCAGACACTCTCTTTTAACTAAATCTTAGGCCAGATCCCTTTTGCTGTATATATTGATCCTTATATTAAGTTTCATGTAGTCAGTTCTCATCAACACAAGCTTATAATAATCTCAATTGAGTAACCTTTAGACTGCTCGTCTAAAAGTCAATGCACAACCTGATATTTTAGCATATCTATGTTTAAATCATAAGTTAAGATAAATAGATAATTCCAGCAGCAGTTGTAAAATATGTATAAAGAATCGGCCATTATAACATTAAAAGTATGTAACAGTATGTTGTCTGTTTAAAAATGCCCAAATGGTGATTACGATCTGGGGAATTAAAAATAAATATAATCAAACATTTTAAACTCCATAATATTTCAAACACATTACATGAAATTTAACAAAATTCTAATATATGGAGTGTTCACACAATTAACAGGCATTCTGGTTTCTTTATTTGCAGTATTGAGACTGCTTGTTGATAACGTATAAAATTTAAAAAATCTAACCCTTGTGCAAAGAACTAATCTTGCTTTAAAACTCTCAAGCAAATAAGATGGGCTCAACGCCTATTTGCATTGGCTTGCTCAACACAAGTTGTATGAGAGATAATGATACTCAGTTCAGTTATCTGTTGAAAAGATGTTCTGACAGTATATAAAAGCTGCAGACACAATGGCATTAATGAACATTTAAAAAACGGCAAGCATCCAACTTTCCAGCATCCTTTGCTCCCTTCTTCTTTCTTTTTTTCTCTTGACCTGTTACTGTTCCACATCTGTCTTCATGTTTTTTCAATTGCCTTCTGTCTCCTTGTGCTTGCACAACATCCTCATTTCTTCCATTCTTTCCCTTACTCCTCCTGTCTCTACCTCATCATGTTAGCCCCTTGTCGTTCCTGTTCTTTGCCCTATCTGACATGTCTCAGGACAGCAGTGACGAAGATTCTGAGGAGGAGGAGGATTTTGCGCGGGTTCAGTTTGGGTCCAGGTACACCGCTGCACGGTGTGTGCTAATGTGTGTATGCTTGCTCAGTGATGGGCCCACTGCATGTTCCAAAGGGCTCAGGAGGCTTACGACTAACGGTGCACAAACACACCAGGGGAGAGTTGTGAAAAATAAATTGACGGATGCCTAGCCATCTTTGAGAGCGCTTTACTTGTTTTGGTCATCAGAAGTTTAGTCGTAAGGTCTAGTAACTATTAACTTTTGATGTATAATGTGATGGTAAGTAATAAATACAGTATCAACAGAAGAAGATTAAAGTAGTTAATATGCTGTAAACCGCTGCAGGATGGAGAAATGTGTGAGAAATTATCCTGTATTCCATGAAACATTTCTCAGCCTATTTATTTCACATTTATCAGGTAAAGTTGATCGAATTTCATTTTTAATCTGTATGAATATCTGCAGTACACTTTAATGTACAAGATAATCTTGCACATCCCAGATAAATGATCCTCAACCCTGAAAGAGCATGTAAACTTACAGGGAAAATTTACAATACACTTTAATTTAGTATATCTTTTGATTTAGTATAGCATGAGGCTGTCAGGTATATGGCTAGTAGACCAGAATTGTGTGTTTAGGAATTTTCTGAATGGGCTAGATGTCAAAAAGGAAAGTCTTATTTCCTGCTCTTGGGCATTTCTACTGCTGCTTAGTTAAGTGTTTAGGTGAAGCTAGATTGTCTTCACAACAGCAAAAACAAAGGCTTTAATTAAAAGTTTTAGTGTAACTTGCATCTCATCTTTCTTCAGAATAAATGAATAGTTACATCGTTATTTAAGTTATTTATCAGTTTAATCTGTTGTGTTCATTTCATTATTAGCTTCAGGAATAGTTGTAACCCAGGGCAGCGGCGATATTCCGGCATTGCCTGTGTCCAATGGACAAATAGCAAGGTTCATTTTATTACCTCCTAAGGTTCATCGTGCTTTGAAGCAGCTCACGTGTACAGGTTTTGTGGTTACAGCTGACAACTAACAGCAATTTAAGCTTATGACACCACATTTGTCAGTTAAATGTGACAAGCTGAATCATAATATTGGCTTCAAAGACTTGAATATTTAATATTATGCAAACTCTTTCTTTTCTTTTTTTCTTTTCAAGAGCCCAGTACTGAGATTATGTAATGCTGTCACTAATGCCTTACAGTTTGTTTCTTTCAGGACCCTTGAGAATGAGTTTGTGCTTGTTAACCATACAGACATTATAATGTTTGATGCAGTACATCTCTCTGTGCTGTGATGTTTTCTTTTACTTAAAAAGCCCCTATCTCTCCTTGTTTCTGTGTTTACCTTCCTGTTTTCAGTCTTGGTGCATGTGGAGGAGGGATGTCCTGCGATTCACCCAGTGACCGCTTCACCATTGAAGCATGCAAAGAGACAGAGATGCTGAACTACCTCATTGAGCGTTTTGACAGTGTTGGCATGGAGGAGAGGAAAGCTCCCAAGGTAGCTGGCTGTTTGCAAGACAAAGAAATGTCTCAACCAGGTTTTTGTTTAGGAGATTGACGCTTACAAATATCATAAGAAGAAAACCCTTCAAGTGATTCTACCAAAGCATTAAGATTGTGATTTCATTTTTAGCCCGATAACCCTTCTGATAATAACGACTGATATTTCAGTTCACTTTTTAGCTTATTCACCATGTCTAAATTGGTTACAGAATGTCCTGAGGAAAGAAGAACAGTCTGTACTTCCGAGACTAGCTGCAGGCCAGTTGGTCTGGAAATGAGCGGAGGTTTTGCTCCTCAAAGAACACTGTGATTCAACAGAGTCTGGAGAGTTTCTGTGAAATTGTCAGCATACATTTTTATCACACCTCTAACCGTTTTCTCTCTTCTCGTCTCTTTTCTGTTTCACCCTCAGATGTGCAGCCAACCAAATGTCAGCCAGCTTCTCAGCAACATTCGCTCTCAGTGTATTTCTCATGTTGCTCTGGTCCTGCAAGGCACCATGACCCAGCCTCGGTAAGCAAGCAAGCAAGCAGCACACTGTGATAATCTTGGAAATATTTTTCTTATCCGTTATTATTTTGTTGTATATTCTGTTGCTCTTCCTTTCTGAGTTTCCATAGCAACTACTCTTTCACCTTGCCCACAGACACATTATTTATTTTCACTACAGTGCTTCTGTCTGCTTTCTACATATAGAAGCCCTCTCCAGCAGTCTCTGCTGGTACCTTATATGCTGTGTCGGAACCTTCCATATGGCTTTATTCAGGAGCTGGCACGCATTACCCACCAGGAGGAAGAAGTGTTCAGACAGGTGGGAAGCACGTCCATCCATTTTTGATACATGTTTATACTAATTCAGGGTCACTTTTTTTAAGCTGAAACCTATAGCAGCATACAGCGGCTCAGGAAGACACCACAAACGCACTCATTATGTCCTATGCACCAAGGGAACTACATGTACTCATGTTTATTCTGATTTTAAAAAATAAATAAGTCTGTGTCTAGAGGTAAGAATAAACCTATGAGGTAGTCGTTCATTGTACATTAATGTAATTGGAGTGATACATGGTTTATGTCTGTCACTCTAAAACACCTTCACAGTGATGAAGAAATTGCAGTAATTCAGGCAAATGTGCAATCCCCCACAACTTGATGGTGTGCTGCGATTTCAAAATTTCTCTTAGCACTAATGCATGACATGTTTACTATTGCTTGTGTGACGTTATTTTTCAGATCTTCATTCCCATCCTCCATGGGCTGGCTCTTGCAGTTAAAGAATGTTCTTTTGACAGTGACAACTTTAAATTCCCCCTCATGGTAAGGAGATGTTGTCCTGGTCTGATCTATACTATGGTACCAGGCAGGATATGCGACTTAATGAAGTTATAGTTACAGGGGATATCCAGTACAGCAGGGCTTAATGAGCCTGTCAGACAACCTGTCTACTTGACAGATAGACAGCTCCCGATGTATAGTATGTGTACTGTATGTGTGCAAACATCCTTAAATATACATACAATGGTGTTCCCATTGTGCTGCTTCTCCTCTTGGTATTACAATGGTTTTCTTGAAAATCTTGTCTAGAAATTTTGAGTAAAGCTGTAGCTGCTACTCACCAATTCATGCTAACATACACAATAATAAAAGTACCATAATCTGATTTGGGACATCTGTGATTATGGTGCATTTAGGTAATTCCTTTTCAAGAACATTATTTTCATTTGAGTATTATAAATTTGTTGTGGGCTGATTGTCAGAGAATGCAGTTGGTGGTGAATTGTTTATTACAAATGTAGCAACTAGTAATCTCAAACTTAAAATTGTAAAATATATCAAAGTCACACAAAAAATACATAATGTTACCTGATCGATCTGTAAACAAAACGCGACTTTGAAATATATCTCCATTAAAGATTTGCATCATCTTTCATTTCTACAGGCATTAGCTGAGCTTTGTGAAATCAAGTTTGGAAAGACTCACCCAGTGTGCAATTTGGTGAGTATACTGAAGTATTACTTAAGCTTAATTATGGCATTTATGTGTTCAACATTAATTCAATGCTCAAATTATTTAGTTCATGCATTTCTTCAATTTTGTCACCAAACACTTCCACCCTTCAAGTATTTCCTTGAAATGTGAATTTTATTTTTGAAAGTCTGGCTATTGTTTTCCTTGTTTTATACCTTCCTCATACCAACATGCCCAGTTGACATCAGCACGTAAAAAGATGTTGGGATTATTTTCTTCATGACAATACGACGTCTTCCTGCTTCACAGATGAAGGGCAAGACAAAATCCCCTGTAAATGGAAAAGGATATGACTATGCTTGACAATCTTTGAGATCAGAATTCTTTGAGTTTATATTAAGATCACTTAGTTTCCAGTTAACTCTGTGGTAATGGATAAATGTTAATTAGTTAACTCCATCACATTTATTTCAAGCCACATTTAGACGTTTAGCTTCTCTAACTGAGTTAAACTGAGTGAGCAGATAGGAATATTTTATTCAGTTCATTGTATTCCATGGTTGTTCGCTTTCACAGGTACCAACCTTTTGGTTATGGGATCGTTACTAGCACCACTAGACAATAAAATGTGTTAAATATCTGTGACTTGACAACACACACAAACCTGTGGACTCGTATGTAATATGCTCCTCTGTCATGGCTCCTCTGTGCAGGTAACGTCGCTCCCTCTATGGTGTCCCAAACCTCTTAGCCCTGGTTGTGGCAGAGAGATCCAGAGACTGTCCTACCTGGGAGCCTTCTTCAGCCTCTCTGTGTTTGCTGAGGATGATGTGAGATGTCTATTCAGTTAAATGAGTAACTGCAAATTGCCTACAATCTGGCACTATTGAATGTATACTCATTCTTTAAATTCCTGCCAAAAGCTGAGAAGTGTCTGAGAATGCAATTATTGCAATTATACTGAAGAAACAAAACTTGCAACCAGGAAAGTTGTTTGACGTGCAGATCATTTTTAATGTTTCTGTGTGTGTCTTTTCCTTTAGACCAAAGTAGGAGACAAATATTTCTCAGGCCCAGCCATCACCATGGAGAACACGAGAGTTGTCAGCCAGTCATTGCAGCACTACCTGGAGTCAGCAAGGGTGAGTCTCCACTTTAATATTTTTATTTAATAGCTTTTGTATTCTTTGTATCAAAAGAGAACAATGTGTTTAAGCTTAATGTCATCTTTTTCAGGGTGACCTGTTCAAAGTTCTCCATAATATCCTACTAAATGGAGAGACACGCGAGTTAGCTCTTAATTACATGGCAGCTTTAGTCAACTACAATGTGAAAAAAGCCCAGATGCAGGTGAGTTGTAAAAGTCATTCATTTAAACAAATGTTTTTAGGGTTACCAAACTTGCACATTGAGAAAAACAGTAGTGTAAAAACATATTCACTTTTACACCATGGCCTTATTATAAAAAAGGATTTTCACACAACTTGATTTATCATGAAACATAGAAAACTAGGGGGTCAAGAAAAGTTTTTAGAGAGTGAGTGCATGCATTTTTATTTTTTAGTATAAGCTCTGGTTTAGTTTTGTGCCACCTGAAGGTTAGATTTTTTTCTGAATTCAAATTTTAACAGGTGTATACCCCTGTTCTGTGATACACAATGCTATGGACATGTTTGGCATTGTTATAACCTAACCTTAAGTATGTTAACCATTTGAAATTATCTTTAGAAAATGAAATCTATTGTTATTGTTGTTGTAATTATTATTTAAAAATCTAAAATATAGAGATTTGTACAGTTCTTGGCACACCAGAGAATGACAAGAGTTCAGTTCATTTTTAAGAAGTTTGTAATTTAAATTTGAAATGTGAATGCATGAAAAATTGAGTATGCACCAATATACACCCATTGTGTCATCCGGACTTGTCAGTGAAAAATGTAGGAGGCACATTTCACTTTTTTGCTGACTTGTTCTCATTCAGTTTGTGTATATATACCTAATTTGTTCTTCCTCCCAGACTGATGACAAGCTGGTGTCTACAGACGGTTTCATGCTCAACTTCTTATGGGTGCTGCAACAGCTGAGCATGAAGATCAAGCTGGAGACAGTGGACCCTTATTACATTTTCCATCCACGCTGTCGTCTTGTTGTCAGCCTAGAGGAAACGCGTCTAAAGGCCACTATGGAGGAGCTCAAGAGCTGGCTGACGGAACTGCGTAAGTTGACATAAATGACAATACATGGATACATGATTGTGAGAGCTATAGGTAACATAATGTTTTAGAAGAAATGTTTTGTTCTTCAAATTAGAAGTGAGTAATTGGTACTATGCTTTGGTATTTCAGTAAAGCAGGTTGACTACATGGTTCATAAACTGCTGCCATTTTGAGAAATCTGTTAATTGCACATAGGGGATCCATTTAGCACATTTATCAGTTCTCGATGATTCATCAGTTTGTCAGATTTTTTTTCTTTCCACAAGTAATTGACTTAATTTGAGATGAATCATACTTGTTTCAGTATTCCTTCTGCTTTATGTGGAATCATCTACAAAATAACAGCAGCTACACATGCTGTATTGTATACAATTCATGTCACACGTTATGATTTGAAATAATAATAATTTTTTTTTTTTTTTTTAAAAACTTGGAAACATGACATAGTGTGGCATGATACACTAACACGATGGTAAAGGTAGTAAAGCTGATTTTTAACTGTAAAGAAATGGCAGATTGGTTCTGACTGATGGTGTTATGTGTTTCTGTACTGGAAATAATTAACATTATTTGCTCACACAAACAGATGAAGACCTCACCAAGTTCTCAGAACCCAAGTTCCCCACTGAGTGTTTCTTCTTTACGCTGCACACCCACCATTTGTCCATCCTGCCTGGCTGCAGGCGTTACATCCGTAGGTTGCGAGCCATCCGTGAACTGAATAGGTACGCACACACACACACACACACACGCACAGGTATTCAAGCATGCTTAGTCTATGTGGGTTAATTTTGGTGTGTTAACCCTGTTAGGACTGTAGAGGAGCTGAAGAACAGTGAAAGCCAATGGAAAGATTCTCCCCTGGCCAGTCGACACAGGGAGATGCTCAAGCGATGCAAAACCCAGCTCAAGGTCAGTTTAACATCCTTATAGATGCACCCACCGTCTTCCATCCATTTACCGGTTAAACCTTGAATATTGATTTAAAGGGATATGCAAATACTCATCCCTCAGTTCACTGTAACTAGACATTACAGGAGTTGTACCCAGAACTATCCTTAAACGTTGAAACGTGCAGGATTATATAACGGAGCATACTTACAGAGATTTGATCCTTATCACGTGTGACTTTGTCCTGTTAGAAACTGGTGCGAGCCAAAGCTTGTGCTGATGTGGGCCTTCTGGATGAGAACCTGCTCCGCAGATGTCTGCAGTTCTACAGTACAGTCATTCAGCTCATTCTCCGCATGGTGGACCCTTCCTACCCCAAGTGAGTTTCCCTGCCACTGACAGGCCATGTTTCTCATTGATGTGATATTGATGTAAAGGGAACAGATGTGGCAACACACAAAGGGACTTTTTTTTTTTCCCCAATCTTTTTGATATCTGTCATGCTTTGTTTCAGTTCAGAGTAAACTTTTAAAAAAAGTATGTGATTTTCATGTTTTATTTCTTCATCCCTTATGCAGCATTACCCTGCCACTGAATCCTGAGATTCCCAAAAGCTTTGCTGCTCTCCCCGAGTTCTACATTGAAGATGTGGCCGAGTTTCTGCTTTTTGTCGTGCAGTAAGTTCATAGTTCAGCCTTGGTCAACCATTTCTGAGCAATGAATTGTGGATGGCAGTAATACAATGTTGATACTGTATCATATTTGTACAAAAGAAAGGAAAATATGAGAAAAATATAGATATAAAACGTACAACACAAATTAATACATTTATCAATACACAATATGTGATGTATCAGTCACAAAAATCTGTCTACTGCATACAGAAGCCAAAGCCAGGAGTGAATAATAGGCATTTTTTCTCTCCTGCTTGTTTAATCCCTTCCTCCACCTTACCCTCCTCCTGTGGTCCAGGTATTCTCCCCAGGTTTTATATGAGCCGTGCGTCCAGGACATTGTCACCTTCTTGGTAGTGTTCATCTGCAGCCAGAACTACATCAGGAACCCCTACCTTATTGCCAAGTTGGTGGAGGTGCTGTTTGTCACCAACCCAGCTGTACAGCCTCGTACTCAGCGATTTTCTGAAATGATGGAGAACCACCCGTTGTCCATCAAACAGCTAGTCCCCGCCCTGATGAAGTTCTACACTGGTGAGTACTACATATACTGTAGTCCTAAACTGTCGTTGTACTGAATGGGATCTAGTGTGGATTGTATTCTGCAAAAGGGAATCATAAAGTAGTTCATAGTCCTTATGTAGCTGACAGATACGCATTTCTTTCTTGACTGTAAGATCCTTTTCTTTTTCATTACAAAACTGTCTCTGGTCAGATGTGGAGCATACCGGCGCCACCAGCGAGTTCTATGATAAGTTCACTATACGGTACCATATCAGCACTATTTTCAAGAGTCTCTGGCAGAATATTGCCCACCATGGCACCTTCATGGAGGAGTTCAAGTGAGTGTGCCTTTGATTAACTGTTTTGGTCAAGGAAAAATTTAGTTTTGGGCAAGTGGCTGTCTCATTTTGATCAATTCCAACCTAACCGGCTCTTTCATCTTCCTTTTGTTCTTACTCCCCTCTAGCTCTGGCAAGCAGTTTGTGCGCTACATCAACATGCTGATTAATGACACCACCTTCTTGTTAGACGAGAGCCTTGAGTCCCTGAAGCGTATCCACGAAGTTCAAGAAGAGATGAAGAACAAGGAGCACTGGGAGCAGCTACCTAGGGTCAGTGCTCAGCCTTCAAAGGTCTTACATTTATGTAACAGGTGTTACAATTTTACAAGCAGAAGAATTACTATTGAGCTTAATTTTTTTTTTTTTTAGCAATACAAACAGAATGTAAGCAATAAAAAGCAGTTTTAAATCCCAATGCTAATGCCATGTGTTATAGAATAGACTGGAGAGATGTTAACTTGCAAGCGTTCACTTCATCAAAACGTTTGTTTGATTAGTGTTGGACATGTGAGGATTAAAATACTGTGAATTGACAGTATAACACCATATCCATTAAAACTGGATGTAATTACACTGAATGACAGACTTTTGCTGAGGCATTCATATTTGTTGTGTTTTCAGGTACTTAAGTAATATTAAGTGCCCAAATGTGTATATCAGAGATATCAGAATAATCTGGATATTGACATGACCATAATTTACAAGTCGGAAACTCCAAATTATGATAACTCTGATATCACCTTAATGCAGCATTAACCTCCAAAATAAAGAGATAAAAAGTGAACCAGTAAAGACAACATACTGACAAAGGCTACAGGGGATATTGTGAGCTGAAGCATATTGTCACCTTAACTCACCACATTGATACTTGTGCTGAGATTTTTGAATTTAGTGGACAGCTGTTTGAAGAAACAGTGTTTTCCTGCCAACTTTCAGGAGCAGCAGCAGAGCCGCCAGTCCCAGCTGACTCAGGATGAGCGGGTGTCTCGCTCCTATCTGGCCTTGGCCACAGAGACGGTTGAAATGTTCCACATCCTCACCAAGCAGGTCCAGAAGCCTTTCCTCAGGCCTGTGAGTGTCGCTGCCCCCAGATGGACATTTTGTAAAATGGTCACACTTGCACATGACGTATTCTAGGCTCTATGATGAGAAATGCATTGTCATTTATACAATAACAGTTAATGTAAAGGCAACATTATCTGCCTGGACTGGACATTTTGACCCAGATAAGCTATTCTAAACAGTGCCTTCCTCTTCACACAGGAGCTGGGGCCTCGTTTAGCTGCCATGCTGAACTTTAACCTACAGCAGCTCTGTGGGCCCAAGTGTCGAGACCTGAAGGTGGAGAACCCCGAGAAGTATGGCTTTGAGCCCAAGAAGCTCTTAGACCAGCTGACGGACATCTACCTGCAGCTAGACTGTGCCCGCTTTGCTAAAGCAATTGCAGACGACCAGGTTGGCACTGATGGAGATAAAGTTCACAGTTAATCCCAAATATAGAATTTTAGAATACATGCTGACTCAAATGATAAAACACGAGTGGGACGTTGTTATGATGATACTGGTCATGAGAAAAGGCTACAGGCAATTTAGATCATTACAGTCACGGTCGTATTGCCTTTAAGACATCAGTATGAAAGCTCTGTTGTGCTCAGTGAACATTATAGTGTTCCACCCAATTCATCACAGCCACTAGTCAGAGGTCACCCGACTGATCATGAGTACCCACTTCTCCCCAAATAATGCAGGCAGGAAGCAGTTAGATAGTAAGTACTGTTGACTAGTTTGTTTTAATGTGTCAAGTGAAAAGTTTGATACATTCACTGTAACATGATGTGTTTATGTGGTACTGTGTCTGATGGAGTCAAGTCAGTTTTCACAAATCACAAATTTGCCTAAATGGCTTTTACAATCGCTACAGCGAACGACGCCCTCTGTCCTTGAATCAGGAGAAGAAAAACCGTCTTGTTTAGTGCTACGAATAATTGACTAAACACGAGGAAATATTATTTTCCATTCTGTGTTAATATTATTGGGTCTAAGCACCACAGACATCCACTTGAATGGACATTTTTGGTTTAAACTTTAACTGGCAAAGTAACATTTAAATATTGACTGTAGGCAGTTGACAATGTGAGATTTGTTTATGGAGAATACCTTTAATGATACAGTTCTAGCGGTATGCCAGTTAATTTTCTAATTTTCCACTATTGTAGTTTATATTGTAATGTTGGGAGTGTATATCATAGAAGTTATACATGAGGGAACCCAGCTCTTCCTTTTCTTGCTTGCTTTTCTCAGGCTATCTCACTGTGACAGCCTACGAAAAAGCGTGCAGACATAACTGACATAACATCTTGAATGTGACAGTAACACACAGTTAACGTACTGAACAATCGCATCAACTGAAAGACGCTCTTTTCCTGCTGCTCCCTAATGAATTTTCCCCGTCATTTGTTTCTGTGCAGCGGTCGTACAGCCGTGAGCTCTTTGAAGAAGTGATCTCAAAAATGAGGAAGGCTGGAATTAAGTCCTCCATCGCCATTGAAAAATTCAAACTGTTGTCGGAGAAGGTGGAGGAAATAGTCGCCAAGAACTCCCAGTCTGAAATGGACTACAGCGATGCACCTGACGAGTTCAAAGGTGTGTGTCTGTTAGCCCACGATGTTTTTAAGCATTATACTCAATTTTCTGTACAGTCCCCAATATTAGAGTCCCAGACCTACTTAGAAAACGAGTTTGCTCATCTCAGAATTATAAAAAGATTAATGCCTTGTTGAAATTCACAATAATTTCTCATGATGTATTAGTTGAATATCCACAATGAAAACTCAAAGGGCCTAGCTATCACATTGCTCTGTTTCCAGCAGCGTCATACCAACATCTTTAAAGACAGTTTTTAAATGAATTAGTAATGTTAAATTTAAAAAATATATATATATTTTTTTTTTTTGCTGTGTGTGTGGTTACTTTAGCCACATCTAGCAAGTCACTGAATCTTTGGACCCAAGTAGATAGTCACTTAGCTTAGAATCCTGGTGTGACCTCTGGTCAGTCAGTGCAGACGGACAGGATCTTCAAGAGCCTCTGTTGCTGTTAAGTTCCAGACATTTGCAGGGGATTTTGTAGCTCATAGAGGTCATATAGACAGCTTAGAGCAGGGCTATCATATAACCACAGACTTAATATAATCTAGTAAGGGAACGTGGCCCACATACCTCCTTTGATTCCCAGATATGCCGGCCAACCCACCACAGTTGATGGGAGTGTGCCATACAGGAGGCTTGAGTATCAACTTTCTATGTGGTTAAAATCTCCCATGCCAGGTTTTATTTTTGTAATGCACAGGTCCTACTGTAACGACCTTGTGACATTTCAGCATAGGGCGAACCTTACTGAATGCTTATTGAATATTTATTGGATAATTTCTTAACAGGTGTTTTGTTAGGTGCACCAATATTGCTGTGATAGAAAACACACTTTTTTCAGCAGTTGGTTGTGCATGACATGTGTTTGACATGCCATACATGTTAGTCATAGAATTTTTTTTATTTTTTATTTTTTAGCATTTTTCTTGAAGAAAAGTGTTTTAATTTAGTTTGTTTTATTTATTTATTTATTTATTTATTTATTTATTTTAACTGTAAGTATTTACTCTTAATTCAGAGACAATAGCAAAAGCCAGAGGGTAGATCAGCTAGCAGAAGCCCCTGTTCAGATCTATACACAATTTTTGAATAGTAACCCCTCTCCGAACACAGGTTGCAGCCTGTTGAGCAGGCTATGATGTTTCTTTTGCCTCTTTAAAGAAAGAAAAAGGAAAATGAGATATAATAACAATATGACAATAGCATTCACTGTGATAAAAGAGAGGTGCCAGTTCTGCTGCTGGTAAAACTCAATTTCTGTGCAGCACAGAAGCATAAAACCAGGATAGTCAGTCAAAAGTTGTTGGTTATTGTTTTGGGAGTGTTTGTGTCTTAAATCTGTGTAAAATGTACATGTAACTATGTTATGACAGACCCTCTGATGGACACACTGATGACTGACCCTGTGATCCTGCCTTCGGGGAACATCATGGACCGTTCCACCATCCTACGCCATCTGCTCAACTCCCCCACTGATCCCTTCAATAGGCAGCCACTCACAGAGAGCATGCTGGAATCAGGTAACCCTACCATGATGCATTATGACCAGTAATTACATGTAAAGCTCTTCTGTTCAAGGTAGGCGAGAGCAAGTGCAAAAGTCTATTTCTTATAAGAAACAGCAAAGCAAATGTTGGATTGTGAACGTCAGTTTCTTAGCTGCTCCTCACAATCTGTTTTTAATTCTACAGTCCCTGAGCTGAAGGAGAGGATCCATGCCTGGATGAGAGAGAAGCAGGGTGGTCGGCCTGTCTAAGGATCACATGTTGCCAGCGTCTGGCCTGCTAACCATCATTAAGGGATCTGTCCAAATCGCCTGAATTCAGTGTCACTACTACCAATGAGAACAAAAAACATTTTGAATGGGGGGGGACGGGGAGGAGACCTGATTTGAATTTTTTTTTATTTGCATTTACCCTTTCTGTCTCAAACCATTATCATGGTTCTAAAAACAAAACATAATAAAGTTAAGACTTTTAAGTTTTTTCTCATGAGTTTGTGTATATATATATCAAAATATATACATATATTTAACAAAAGTTAGTTAATGCATTATGATGCCGCAAGAATAAGTTTCCACCAACAGTTTTACCAGCGAGGCGCATACATTCACTTCATTGATCGTTTTCCTTTAGTGTTCTCAATTTGTAATACTGTGTATGTTGGCTTCATTAAAGACCTATAATTAGACTGGCACTTAGTGGAGCGCATACCTTCCGCCAAGGCGAAAATACCCTATCTCGCCATGTTAAGGAAAGTGATTTTTAAAAAAAAAAAAAAAAAAAAAGGGAAAAAATAGATTCCTGAATCAGCCCCTTTAACTGGAGCCGCACCAAAATTTAACAGGTTCTACCCTGGGTTCTTCCCTCAGCCCTGGGCTCTTCCCTTCCCTCAGGCTGAGTTTTCATTATGAAGACTGTGGCAATGATCAACGTGAGTCCACACAATATATGCTGGTGTCCCAGAGCTAACACATGCACAGTTTATACTTATAGAAGAAGTTCAGAACATGGAATATCTATTAAGGATGTAGCTGAAAGTAAACTAATCCTAATGTTAGCTTCCTTTTGAGTACAGTAGGAAGATGAGCAGTGGTTTACCAAAATACACTCTGATCAGTTGTTCCTTTTAGTCACGTTTTCCCTGCTGACTTCAATAAACTGAATTTGTGCGTGCATGGCCTCAAGTCCAGAACCTCCTAAGCGCCTCATGGACAAATAACCCTCTTTTAGGTGTAGTGAAAGGACCATGAGAGAATGTAGCATGACCACCAGAAACACCATCGTAGGAGCACACCATTAAAAGTCTGTTCTGGAGAGCCACTGATATCTCACCTCAAGATGGTCTCTTTCAAATGGCACTGTACCTAACTTGACCTTGCTGACCTTAACTGTACAGGAAATGATTTCCTTTAACCACATACCTGTTTTGGAAGCTAGGATTTTGAACTGAAATAAATGATGATGCACATTATTTCACAACTCGTCACTGTTTTTTTTCCTCAGCTTGATACTTTAGTGGTTTAGTGGTTTTTTTCTTTTAAGTTTGACATTATAAAAAGACAGATGCAACATAACACAAAATGTCACATTATACAAATTGTAAAACTTCTCTAATATTTATGTAGAGAGTAAACGTGAAGCAAGCAAGTGACTAGGTGAGATATTGACAAATACCATAAATACCAAAATTATCAATAAAATCACTCAAACAGCAACAATTCCTTGCAAATTTTAATTTGGATGGTAAACTTAGACTCCTAAGTTTCTCATAAGCCAAAAATATTGTGGTGGTTGCCGATTTAACTTTTTCTTTATTTTTTTTTAAAAGATAACTTCAAAATAACAAAATCTGTTTTTTTTTTTTTTTTTGGGAAGGTGATTTCCCAAATGCATAAGCTTAGTCATTCTTCCAATGTGACTGTTATAAACTAATGGATTGAGTTTGGCCACAGTTCCAATTTCATTGGCAAGACTTAAACGGTGTATGATATAGGGTAAACTGGAGCAGTTTATCCTGAAAAACAAAAATTACCCCTTAGTCACTCCTGAAGGTGCTCACATTTGTTGCATGCCAGGAAAAACCTAAGTGCAAAAACTATATTTAACATGAACTAAATGAAACTGAATTGTGTCAAACAAAAAAAATTTGCAGAAAATGTAGTTATTGTTGTGGTTTTCATTTATACGATTCAAAATAAATCTTCTGGCATATCTGCAAGTAAAATAGGCCTTATGGCGCGTATGTGGGCAAATACATTTTTTAATTTAGAACAGAATAGTAGATATTGTGAAGTTAATGAGATAGCGTTTTTTTTTTTTTTTCTGAGGCACTGAGACGTGACAAGCTCCACTTCTCGCTAGACGGCGCTCTTTGCGGTGACCCTGGGTGTTGCGGTGACAGCGGTGCGGGGAGCGGTGGGTAGAAATCCTGCAGTGTGGCGTCACGGTCGTAAAAAAAAGAAAAAAAAGAAATAGAGAGAGAGAGAGAGCGAGTGAGACCCCGCCCATTCCCTCTCCCTTCCGACTTTTAGGATTACCATTGGATCTGCAACGCATTAGTCACCGGCGTCTCTTCGTCCATTGGCCCCTCAGGCTGTCGGTCAGCGTGGCCGAGAGGGAGTTGACGTAATCTCTTCGGTGAATCAAGGCAATCTATCAATTCTTCTCTTCGCCTGTGTGCGTTTAGACGTCCGCCTTTTTTATCTCCACAGGAAAATAAACTCGTCAGGAATTCAGTGGTCGCAATCACAGCTCCATCCGGCGGAGGATACCGCTATAATGGGTGTTTTTCACGAAAGTGGACTTTATAACAGTTTTCGTGCTCGCAGATTCTGATTAAAAAAAAAAAAAAACACATTTTGACGCTGCTAGCTAACGTTAGTTCCCGCACGGTCCTGTGGTGTCGGTTTTATCTTGGTGAGACTGCAAACGTGAGTAAAAATGTTCAAATAATTTACTTATATTTTTTAAGTCTTGTAGTGAACGAGGTTGTTATCACAGATTTATTTCAGGCAGTTGTTGGTGGCTGGTGAGCGGTAGTCTTTTTAGCTAACGTTAGTTAAAGACGTGTAAGTGTCTGGCAGTGTGTTTGAACTGTTACATAGACCTGGTTCTGTTAACAGTTTTATTTTCTTATTTAATTTGCAAAGTATATAACATTACTTGTTTAAGAGCACAGTATTTGTGTATGGTTGGATAGTCAAATCCGTCAAACAGACACTGGAGGTTAATTAGTTCCGTCTCGTAACGTTAGATGATACTTAAGTCACAACCGTCAACATGGGTTAGCGCTAGCTTACAGTAAAAAAAATAAAAAATTAACAGGTACCATAAGAAACATTCCACCCATCAGGATTTAATTTTACGTTTCCTATACCCTCCCATGCAAGGTACACCAGGAACAATATGTCGAGTCCGTGCTGCTAAAATAAGCATGCAACTCCTCCCTGCACTGCTCCACTACATACATACAGCAGCGGAGGATTAGCCTACTTCCTAACATCGGCGAATTTATTTTTCTAAAAACGAAGATTTAAGCTCTTTGTCTGCACAGAATGGACACTGTTGGATGCAGCAGAGAGGCCCAGCTCACTGTCCCACTGTAGCCCACACCATATAGGGTAGATAGAATTTCATGGGCGTATGCTTTAGCAAGTATGGCTGACTGCAAGGACATGGAAAAACATGAGATACTTGGTCTGTGTAGTCACGGTGCGCGGGAGGTATAGCTTAAATCTACTGTAAACATATTGCAAAGTTGTGTTGTTATAAAAAATAAGTTATGCTCTTTTGTTAGCCCATTTGTTATATGCAATATTATTATTATTATTATTATTATTATTATTATTATTATTATTATTATTTGGCCAAAGCGTATTTCTCACCTACTGGGGATTTATAAATTAATTGCATCATCTTGCAGCCCTTCTTTGACTGTTTGATCGGCTGCTGTTTACATATTATTAAAGCGCTTCAGTGGATTTGGTCGGCCATATTTGTTGTACACTGGAAATTGGGAGGGGAGGCAGTGGACTTTAACTGTGTTTCATTTACATTTTTTTTAGTTTAGCAGTTTATATTCTTTAAACGAGGATACATACAGATTCTTGCCTCATTTATTTAATACAAGATGTTCTTTTTAAAAAGCAGATGCAAACATCTCTCTCTACTGTGTTTCCTTTAGGAGGTACAAGTAATCTTACTGGGGTAGAGTCCTAAACAACAAACATGTCTGGGGCTTCAGTAAAAGTCGCTGTCCGAGTTCGGCCCTTCAACTCCAGGGAGATGAGCAAGGAGTCAAAATGTATCATTCAGATGCAAGGCAACACTACAAGTAAGTCGACCACTGGCATGCACACAACAACCCAACTTTATTTATGCAGGCCTTTCAGCTAAGGGGAGTTTGGTATATCACAAATACAGCCGCCTGGTCTTCCTTCAGGGGTCTTAGCAGAGAACAGTTGAATGAGCAAACTGAATAGTGGACAGTTGGGGACAAACAGCTTGAAAGAGAATAAAAGGCTTACAGAGTGAAATTCCTCCTCCTCTGAAGGGGCCTGCATGCCTGAGGAGTCTCTGTGTGTGAGAAACGCTGAGTTGGTTCATACTGGGAGATCCAGGGGTCACCACACAGCCAGGCTTGCTAACACCCCCGGTTCATCAAGACTTTATCACACAGTTGGTGTTTTAGAATGGATATTCATGCTGCTTTGTAGTTTATGATTGTGTTATCTCATAGTGTACACAAACAGTTTGTGAAGAGGTTGTAGAGGCAGAAAAAGTGTTATGGCCAGAAGTTAATCATTTACAAAATTCACTGCTTTTTATTTTGCTGTAAGTTTCAAAAAAACTGAAGTGATTGGATTAAATTTACAAAGGCCCACTGACATTAGGTAAAAATGAATGTAGTCTCTCAAACTATGCAGTATCATAAGTTTTGTGTCCCCCTTGACAAAATATTGTTGGGATCAGTGTTTAAGATGTTGTATAGATGTACTTAATGTGCTTTTGGTGTCGTGCTTCAGTCAACCATGCTTTTTAAACATGTGCAGGATGTGTGAAAATATGGCTGCAAAATTCCTTAAAATTGATCATGGAAGGATTAATGTTTTCAAGTAAACTAGACAGTGAAATCTGCTGTTGTCACTCTAAATATGTTTAAGTTCAAAGTAATTGTAATTATTTGATAATTATGCACATTGAATTAACCATTTCATAGCTTTCCATGAAAATATTAAACTTAATTGTGTAAATCAGTGATGAAATGCCTCTTTGCTGCTGTTATTGTGGAATCTATGAAAGGATAGGCAATAGCAGAGAAAGATGAGAAAACCTGAATGTGGTTTGTAGTCTTGTGATTCAATCTGCTTACTTGTGACTGTGAGTCATCAGGTACTGTGAAGTGCTACCTGCCTCCTTACTCATGCCTGTGCTTTATGGCCCATTTCAGCTTGCAGATGAACACAGTCTCCCTGTCATTAGCATGGAAACATTTAATGACCCAATAACAGGACAGAATGTGACGGCAGAAACCCTTTCTGCCAGCAGGCTGTCTTATTTGCCTCGAGTTTTGTCTGTCAGACTTATTGGGCACATTAGACTAAGCCTATATGAATCTCCCATAAGATCAAGTGTCCCTAGCAGTTATGGCTCACTTGCCCTTTATCTCTCATACTCTACCAAAGAGAAGCTTTGTGTCAAATCCCCAGTACTTTTACTCCATATCCCTGGGTTTTCATTATGCCAATGTCACTTGGAGGTGCTGGAGGGTGACTCGTGGTTTGTAGCAGAACTGCAGTGGAATATGCAGTGTTTTTGGGGGGTTAGTGAGTGAGTGTGTGAGCAAGGGAGAGGAGGAGGCTGCAGTACTGCCTACTCTACCTCCTATCACATGGGCAGATTGCAGAGCAGAAAGGGAGGCTGGCAGGTGGCCATACTCTCTCTGTTTATCAGGACTTCATTGCAGATGGTATGCTGGGAATGCTGTCTTATTAGGATCCTGAGAGGTTGAATGGTAACTAGTGGCTCAAACGTGCACACTTTCATACAATGCATGCAGTTGAGGTTATCTGACATGCAGTGTGAAAATCTGACAGTTCTGCAGCTGTGCTTGACTGGATTTCCTCATACTGTATGTAACTTACATTTTTAGTCTAAAAAAATTCAACATTGGTTTGTTTGGGAGGTCAAGAGGTATTTTACACAACGTTTCAATGGATGTTCACACTTATTATGATATCTATGATAACAGCAAGTAACGATAAAATTATTACCTCCACCAAGGAAGATATGTTTTCACCCGTTTCTGTTTGTTTGTGTATTTCCCAGCAGGAATACACAAAAAGTACAGAACCGATTTGCACCTGGGTGGAGGCATGGGGCTTGGGCCAGGGAAGAACCCTTTAAATTTTGGGGTAGATCTGGATCATTTACTATGAATTTGAATTTCTTTCTCTGAAGTCTGGTGTATGATGTTTGACATTGCCATTTGCACTCCCTGAGTGTCATTCTAGTTTGGTACTTGAATTTTATAAAATTTCTCATGTATTTTACAAATTAAGTTTCTTTGATTTTGACAAGTTAGTGTTTTCTGTCACACAGTGATGCTGTGTGATTGTTTTTCATGACCAACAGATGTGTGTAAATCCGTAATTCTGTCAGTAATATTATTAAACTACATCATCCAAAACAGATGGACATGTTTATTTTGCCTCTATCAAAGGCAGTGTATCTACGACTCATTACAACTTCATGTGGTACTCCTCATAAAAATCTGTCTTTTGACAATCAAATACTCACCAATAGGCTTGAAAGGTGGTTGTAAGATATTTGTAATTTGCTTGGTTTTTATTCAGCTCAAATTCATAATTGTAATAACGGATTCCTATTGTGACAATTTTTCACAACAGAAAAGAAGTATTAAAACATCCATAGAAACTTCTCAAAACACTAATGCAGCAAAATCCACTCAGTTTTTAAAAAGTCTGTATTTAGTTTGTCATACTTTTGCCAAAATAAGGTTCAATACATTGCTTTAATCAGAATTAACAATGCGATAGTGCTTGCCCAACATAATACACGCATAAGTCTGTTTATATTGGGGGTTTGTAGTGATGGCTAACATTTAAATTGGACTGAAAGCTGCCTGACAGAAATGGGATATTTTATGGGAGTGCTTGGTCAGCTTGCAAGGTGTTTGGCAGATGTTTGGATGAAGCCGTGGCACTGCCCTTATTGTTGTGACTTGCTCAAGGGCATATTTGTCTGTCTGTGTGCATGTGTCAACAACACAGAGAAAGAGAGAGCTCGGGGGCAAGGGCAGGATATGCTGTCTCCCCCTCTCTCTCTCCTTTTCACCATGCATGGGGGGTTGTCAAGGATAGGGTGCAGGCAGAGGGGCAGCAAATTGATTATCCAGTGTGCAGGAAATATGTCCAAGGCCTCTGCAGGCAGGCTGGAAACAAGAAAGGCCTCTTCCAGTGGAAGCTCTTAAAAATACCATAGCTAATGAAATTATAAAGGGGTGATGCGATGGGCTGTGCATTAGTTAGTGCTTGTGCTCCAAACGTTGAATAACTCCAGGACACCCAAAGCCTGTCTTCATTAAAGCCCTGATGTTGTCTCCACATCGGTCTTTAGTTATGTAACCCACGTGTTATGTTCCTCCTCAGCCATCTATGGCCATATAATGTATAAATGGCCAAAGATGGTGGAAAGATCTTGCACAGTGCACAAACAGAAGCAGATCCTCTGTTATGTTAGAGCATTATATTAGCTTTAGTGGAACAAAACTGCCTATAGATAGATAGATAGATAGATTATTTCCCACATGATCATTTCTTTCCTTCATTGGAGATGTGCAATGTCAGGAATGGTATTTGTAATGCCTATCAAAAGCCATCCACATTTTCAAGTGCAGGATGTTACACAACCCCCCCAATGCTAGGAGTAAACTAATTGTCAAATTGTTAGAACAAACAGAAGGTCACTATATCAATCAAACCTTCACCTTTCAGATACAATTCTGCTGAGTCTCCTCTCAGTACAGGCTAAGTGGATGGTGAATTTACAAAAAACCTACAGGCAGGAATTATCTGAGCTCCAGTGTCAGTTACACATAAGAAGAGGCAATCAGCACAGCAGAAATGACAATGAACCCATCTCATACGGATGAATTGTGGTCAATGAGGAGAGAGCTGGTAGGACAAGTGGGGAGTAAGATGGGGAGCATGGGTTTGAATGAGGGATGATCATCCTACTGCTGAACCCTCTGCAGACGGGGCCAATTGACCTGATTAGGACCAGTAATCCGCTGGTTTGCCTGAGGTCGCCACGCCCTGCTGCTGTAATCCCTGTGACCCTTGTAGGTGTACACATACCCACATAGAACTGCTCAGGGTGTTACATTCCTCATCGTCTCACCCTGAGATTGTTTTTTAGCGACACACATTTGCCCACATGCACTACTTAAAAGAGCAGACTCACACATTCCAGACTGACCTCCTAATGAGGAGGGAGGACAGGCAGATGTCTGTGTCTGTTATCAGCTCATGCTGTGTTACAGGACTTTCAGGCCAGAGGCACATGCATGTCATGCAGCTCAGCCAGTTTTCAATACAGCTGTATAACAGAAAGTGAATTACATTGTGTTGCAATTTTGCAATGTTTTATTTACACAAAATTTAAATTATTTTCTGTTACGAGCAGGTGGAAGTTCTGTAAAACTTATTCATAATAATAACCAGGAAGAGACAGTAATCATAAGAGTCACGGTGTGAGGAAGTGTATCTCATGCACCTATCACCGTCATACCTCTCTATGTGATCGTCTTCTATGCTGGGTAGTCAAAGCAACAGTATCGGTTTTCTTCTGCTGCAAAGACATCTTCAGTGAATGAATAAAAGCTTCTCACATTCTCCATAGACTTTTGTTTTTCATACCGTTCTCTTCTTTGCTTTGGCTCATGATTTTCTTCCTTGCATATATGCACTTGTACCCTCCTAAGGTTTTCTTCTCAGTTCTGCAAGTTGTTGTGTGATGTTGAGGTAGTTATTGAAACTGAATAGTAGACAGTTCTTAGGATGGAGAAAATGTTCATGTTGAACAGATCAAGGTGTATGTCTGGATCAATGCTGACTTTGCCACAATGATTAATTTGAATCACAAGTCTCACTATCAGATTTTTTATGATGACTATATCCTCTTATCAGAACTTCTTAATTATTGAAATCTTCTCTGAGTGAGACAGGCATAAAATGGGCATTAAGATCTACTGCGAAATTCTGTTAATGCAACCAATATTATATTTACTGAGTGTTAAAATCAAATGGCATCATTACAGTTTACATTGCACACTAAAAAGTGGCAAAGAGCCATGGTGGGCTTTCCTGTCAGCACTGAATCCTTTTTCACGAATAAGTGTTTTGGAATGAGTAAGAAACCACAACATGGCACTGCACATCAGGGATGGGCGGAATGCTGGAGTGCACAAGATGTGGCAGAGGTCAAAAGGGGAAAGTGATAAATGCCTTCTCTTACTAAATTGAGGTTTCAGCTTTGTAGCTAATCAAGCCACTCGTGGAGTTTTTACTCCACTACTTATGTTGACTCTTCATCACCACCGATTCCCCCCCGTGTGCCCATATTTAGAAATTAGAAAATATGGGATATTAGAGGAGAGGCAGGGAACGCAGCTGACTTAAGAGGGGGAGGGGGCATGTAAACGCAGCCCTAGCAGCAGAGAGAGTGAAAGGCGTGTACGAGCACTATGCACGTGTAGGACAGCGTGATGTGGCATCACATATACTCGCCTGGCTAGAGATGATGGGATTTCAGTCCTAATGATGGAGGCTGAGAAATGCATTATATTCTTGCAGTTATGCTAAAAGAATATTAAAAACTATAATATATGCAGCCGTGGATGGATAGACATCATCTTGGAGTTTGTGCCTCCACTGCAAAAAATATCTTGCCTTTTCTTCTCATTAAAAAAAACAACAACATAAAAACGCCCACCAATGGCATGAGATAATTTTGTTAATTTTGAATGTGGTTTCACTTGTTTCAGGAATTTTCTAGAGGTAAGTGTCACTATCTTTAAATAAAGATAATAGGGCAAATGAGTCTTAGTAGCAGATCATCAGAAATACAGAAAATAGGAAATGGTAAAATAATTCAGGACTCAATCCTAAATTAAATATCTAGTTCAGGTTTTTTTTTTTTTTGCAGACAAACAAGATATTGATGCTCTTAGGGAGCTGTTGCTAGAGGGCTCTGCCTCAATTGGCTGCTGCTCTGCAGACCAAACAAATCCATTAATATTCCTAATATAACCAGAAATAAAAAGCCAAATACCTGCCCTCCCTCACATAACAAGGTGGAACAACACAATGCTAACAGACAAATGCTAAAATGTGTCCTAGTTTTACAGCAGTGCCCAAACAGTTCAAAGTGTTACAGATTGAGTGTACAACAAAATGGTCACTAGCTGATTTTGTGCATAGAGGACAGGGAATTAGGAGTGTGTGCATCACTGCCCATTCATCGTTTTTGTGTATGTGGACAGGATAATAAGAAAATGATGAGAAATGTTATCGAAATAAAATAAAATTGAAAAGGATTGTTTATATAAGTTGCAGCTCTAGTTGAAAGGTGTGTCTTATAAACATAACCAGTGGTTTTTTTACTTGACTTTTTAAATCGCTTTGTGCTCACAGTAGCCCACATCCATTGCCATCCATCTCTGACTTGATGATGAAAGCAGAAAATGGTGTGTTTGTTCTAATGTTATGGCACTCCCGGCTTGCTTCACTTACCTACTCTTTGGTTCATTGCCTGAGTTGGGTGAAATGGCTGGACTTTCCCACATTCAAGAGAGTGAATGTGTTTTTTCAGTTTTTGTGCCCTCACTGACACAGCTCTCTTTCCAGACTGTATTGTTTGGTTTCCTCCCACAGTCTGAGGGCTGAATTCAGAGGCAAACTGGAGAGCTTTGCAGTCCAGGCACGGGTATCTTGGTGGTGGTCATGATGCTCACTTTGTATTATTCATGAGTAAGAAGTGAGGGGGCTTGGCAGTATATTATATTTGATACCTTAATTAATAAGATGGCTGAGCTGACTCTTTATCTGGTTGGCAACCAGAATCCTCTGTCTCTCCAAAATGGAGTTGTCTCATGCCACTGTTTGAATACTGTGGAGCAAACTGAGATCAATAGTATACACACATTGCGTGTGTACACACACACACACACACATACACAGAGATACACACAGTTTCACGTGTCATTTCTGTCCTCCACAGAGAAAACGCTGGATAAAAGGTGTTCGTCATCTGACATTAGCTTAAGGCTTCAGTCAGTGGTTATCCTTAATGTTTACTGGCTTCAAAGAACATGTCAAACCTGTAATGCTGCTTGTTTTATCTTTTTTTTTTTTTTTTTTTTTTAAATTTTATTTTATAGACGGGGATTTGAAAAAAAGATGTGAGATTTTCACAGATCCATGTGCCAGGGTTGTGTTCATGATGTCACAATGCTTACATAAAGCCAGAAAGCATTTAAAGTGAGTCTTCAATCTCTGAGCAGAGGCTAGTTGAGGAAATCCAGGTCACTGCTCTGTAAAATGGGCGCCTTTTGTGAGCAGTGAATGTAAGGGGCTCTGTATTTCCCTTGTGTGTATAGCATAGTCTACACTGTTGTCAACACAGCCATTCTGCCTAGATCTTACGATGATCTGTATGCTGTTTTGAGACAAATCTGAGACTGTCTTTAATCATAATTCAAGGTTTCAAACAAATTTGGAACTGTTTTGAAAAGAACACAATAATATTATAATGCAAATCTAGTGTTTTATAGTCTGTCATTATGGCTCTCACTTCTCTATATATTTAATGAGAGCCATCAATGGTTAATATCTGGAAAGCTTTCAAGAACAAGGCACAGATTTTAAAGTCATAGATTTTTGGAGGTGGAGAGGTTGTACTACTGTTCCTACAGTATTCTGATATTTTATGGTGTCTTATTTGTGTGAATACTATTAATTGAGTATTACTATTACCCATAATATTATTACTATTACCCAACCAAAGTTGAGCTGAGAAGAAAAATGAATTCCACATTGTGATACCAAATGTTTAGACACCCCCAAGATATAAACTGTAGAAGAAATCTTTAATACTTTACAGTTTTTCTTTCTCAATGAATCACATGCAGACCCACTTCCCTAAAGTTCATTGTGGAAAGGTTGACACAGGCAAGTTTGAATTGTTAATACATTAAGTGCTTTTTTTAACTGGAAAATACCAGAATCGCCTAAACTGTGGAGGTACTACTATAGCTTTCCATGACACAGGATGTGTTGGGAAAGACCTCTAACCCTTGCGGCAGCACCTGCAAAGAGGAGAATATCCTCTGTGGTCCTGAACTATGAGAAGCAAATTGCCTCTTTGAGCTTTCAAAACAGCTGAAAACTCTGACTGAGGATCCTATATCATTTTGTTAATGTTAACATTTAGGTGCAAACAAATATGTTCATTTGACAAGTCGGTGGGTGTGTCCAGAATTTGGTTAGATACATGGGGCAATACACTTGCATGCCATTGGGTTGTAATTTAGATATTTATTGTTATCTCAGCTCTGATTTCATGCCAGTTCTATGTGCCTTGTGGGTTTAACCCCCCATGTCATCACCTGAGAGGCTGCCTGATATCCCTCTCTCTTTGTTGTAGTTCTCTGTTTGTTTTAGCTTCTGAATGGAGTCCTGCTGGCTTAGCATGTTTTCTCTGTCCGGTGGCTTCTAGAAGCCTCTCTTTAGTCTCTGTTATAATGGACTCAGTGAGTCTGTGTGAGCTGCTAATATCAAAAGGCACTCGCAGCCCTGGCTAGCTATCAGTGTACGGGCTGGGAGCAGTGTATGGTTTGGCTATGACTTGGGCGGAAAGGTTGAGCGGCTGAAATCTGTCCATTCCTTCCTGTCACTGACAGTCTGTCGGCATGTGAAGCACTAGCTGCCATCTGCTGCTGTATAAATAGACAGACGTCAGAGCTGGAACAGCTGGCGCATAGGCCAGGACTGCGCCCTTTCCCACTGCTTTCTATCCAGACAGGCAACAAAACCCACGGACATTTTAATTTATGAATTTTTTTACTTTTACTTTTTGGCATGAAGTTGGTAAAAAGTAAACAACGCTTGATAAAAGAATTCTGAACGAACCTGTGATTTTCAGTTTACGTGTTTACACTCATTTTTCAGCTTTCTGTTGATTTCTGATTTCTTAAATTTCTTGTTAACAGGAAACCCAGTTTCCTTTCTTTAGACAATGAATTAAGAGAAATCTTTATACCAAACGTGTATATGCATGATAAGAAAAAATAGTGTAAAAAAAAAAAAAAATAACACTGTACTGTAACTCCAAATACTCTGGAAAAAATCCTCAAAAATATGATAGGTGGTATGAATTAAACCTGGTTTCTGGAGTGCACGTAAACACAGTTGGTATATTCATTTCAAATATCTCTTAAGGTGTAATTTTCTTTTCACAACAATATTAAAACAAACATGTATTTTTCAGTGTAGTCTAATTGTTTTAATGCACAGTTAACATTCAGCTGACTCCAGTCAGTTTCCAACAAAAACATTTAAAACGTTCAAAATCGTTTTGTTTTTTTTTATGAATATGGTGGTCCCTTTTTCCAAAACGAGGGGGGGGGTAAGGCAGTGTGAAAAGGGTCATTGTGATAGAGGGGACTGGGCACATAAAGCCTTGTCATAACAGATTACCTAATGTGTTTTACAGGGTCTGTTGTCAACTGCAATACCCTTCATTCAGTGCATTGTTCTGGTGTCTTCCTGCTTTTTTTCCCCTCTCCTCTTACCCAGTAGGAAGAGAAAAATTACGTGATCAGCCTTCTGAGTAGAAACTGAGGATTTATTAGTACGAACTAAGTGCCTTCCTTTACAGTTTCAGTAATTACTCTGATGTAGAAGCTCATATGATAACTGCTTGCTGTTGACATTAACAGAGAGTAAGTTGTAGTTTGTCTGAGTCGGTGACGATGATATGGATTCTGGTCTGAAGGGTCACGTCTCCTCAACAGAGGAGTATTGCTGTGTGGATATTTTTTAATTAAAGGCCACAAGGCATCTCCCTGACCAGACATGAAAGTGCACTGTATCCAAGGGTGTAATCAAGATACCACATGTTGGTTTCTGTTTTGGATATGTTAGTGTTGTGGCTGTGACAAGCTCAGCTGTTTGTTAAATGTGCACAGTAGTGCTCAGCCACTACTTTTAGACTGCAGTTTTGAGCTACGTCCAGTGACAACTCTGTCACCTGTGCCGCAGCCCTGGCAACCAAGCCATCACACACTCATCTGAAGACACTGAATACAACACACAGAGCATTTCTCTGGCCACCTAAGATTGTGCCTCATCCACTCTTTCGTAGTGTTGTCACAATGCCAAAATTATGATTTCTATACGATACCTGCCTAAGTATCTCAATACCAATACTGAATCGATACCATGGTAAAAACCTAAAACTGGGTGGTTGCTGATTCTGCTGGCATCTTTTTGTATGTCTGTGGGGCGGTAAATTATGCTAATGTTTCAATACATTAATATTTCAGTTATCATTAATACCCTATGTAGATTGTAATTTACTTTTGAGAGAGCCTGTTCTCATTAATTGTCATTTTTGGCTAGACTGCAACAGCGGCGCCAGGCCTATAAACGTGAGGGAGTGATAAAGTTAGATGATTGGCCAGCCGAATGCCGCGTGACTGAGTGCTGACATTACACCACTGGTTGGCCGGGCTAGTGTTGGAGTTTCCCCATTGGCTGTTGCTCTTTCAAAATGAATTGGCACAAACGGTTTCTATTGTGTCATCATGGTGGCATTTACAGCCAGTGTTGCCAACTTGGCGCCTTTGTCTCTACATTTAGAGACTTTTCACACCCCTGTCGTGAGTTTTCTTCAAAAAAAAAAACCCTAGCGACAAATCTAGCAACTTTTTTGACAAATCTTAGCTACTTTCCGTAGAAAAAAGTTGACAGTATTGCCCCGCAAGCGCGAGGTCAGGCTTTCTCTCGGCAGGTAAACCTCTCTATGCATCTCATTCAATTTACCACACAGCAGCTGACACAGACATGAATGAGCTTCTAACTTTCTCTCTGAGTGATCATTTTACGGGTAAATGTAGCCTAAATCACAGCCCAGCCGCTTTCTTTACCTTATGTGTAGGCTGATTGTGTCAGACATCATCGCGGTTGTAAAATCAGTATTTCAGCAGTGCAGAGCAGCAGCTTGGAAATGGCTTGGAAGTGACTGCTGGTTAACATGTAGTCCTAATGGTCCGTGTCTCAGTCACTATTTCATACTTGTTCCGTTGTTCCGACAACAGAAACAGAAAAACAAATAATGAGAACAGCTTTATTGGGAATTTAGCTGTATTAAATTACTGTATATGTGAGCGCATACAGTAGGAGAGAAGCAAACGGATAAAGGCGGTCAAGCCTTAGACTAGGTTTTAACCTTTTCTTATTAAATCTAATTTGACTAAATAGAAAACTAGAAAATGCGCACAGTAGAGCGCATACCTCCGCCAAGGAGGTGTATTGAGTCATTTGTGTTCAGTCTGCTTTAGTGCACTGCCGTAGTGTACAGCCTAATAATCCTGGGTTTGAGCTTCATCACCATGTAATTTATTTTTTATTTTATTTTATTTTAATACATTTTATATGTGTGTGTGTGTGTGTGTGTGTGTGTGTGTGTGTGTGTGTGTGTGTGTGTGTGTGTGTGTGTGTGTGTGTGTGTGTGTGTGTGTGTGTGTATGTATGTAACTGTATTATTGTAAAAAATTAGATCAAGGTCATAGCGTATTAAAGCTTTTACATGGTATGCAGTAATCTGATGTCCCCTATACTTGAGTTTATGTGATTTCTTTGATTGTTAACTTTATATTTGCAACCAGATTTCACTTATTAAACAGCGTTTAATCACCCTCATTTGGCTTATTAGTGGTCTTGGGTATGATGTAATAACGTTATCTATCACATTCGCTGACCTGACGGTCTTTGAATTCTATGAACAGGTCGGCATATCTTTTGGCAAGATGCTTTGCCAAGTTGGACGTGTTGGCTCCCTTGGTCTGCGTAATTTTTAAACATCTTTTACAGACGGACTTTGTGGTGTCCGTGGGCTTGCCCTGACTGCCGGCTATGTAAGCGTAATAATGCCATATTTTGCTTTGTGTGTCTGCTTTGACAACAAGCTGTTAACAGTTGGCAAGAGCACTTGTATTTGCGGTCATGCCTCTCGTTTTGTCACCAAGAAAGCTGTAGTGTGCATATGAGAGAGAAAAAAAAAAACAATTGGCACGCCCACTTTTCCTGGAAGCAGAGCGCTGCACACACACACTGCCCTGCTGTTGCACATCAGTGTAACTCTACTCATAGAAAATTTTGGTCTTATTAAAACACTACCATTCCTATAGTAGCAGTACTAATAAAATGTGGTATAGGACTGTTTTTCACGGCAGGGTATTGCAATACCTTTCTAGTATCAGTGTAATGTGCAACACTACTCCTATTTAAGACTGAGCATCTACATTAGCGTTAATGTGGCAATTTTGAAATCATCCGATAATGTCAGCAGCTGCTTTGCCTTCCCACTAATGCACAAACTGATGCAGTTGTAGTGTTGTATAAAATTACACGGTATTTGAGCTGTAATGGTATCAGTTTCTGTCATGACATGGTGATATGACAGGGCACTGCAATGGTTAGGTGGTTAGCTACCTGCATAACTCAACACATTTGATTATTTTAATGAAATTATTTTTAATAATGTGGTGAATTATAATCTCTCAGAATTGATTCGTACTATATCAGACTGCAACTATTAATTATTAATTATTAATTAATTAACAGAAATACTATGAAGCTGAGTTTTATGTGTCATGTGCATTTAAATTGCTCACAACATTTTCTGAAACTACTTGCCTGTCTCTGTCAGCTGCCCCAAAATTTTGGAATTTGGCAGTAATTTAATATTTCTTAATATCATCTTTCCATATAGGTATGTTGTGACTAAATTATCATATGGTCCCGTTATTCCATATGCAGTTAGTCAGGTGCAGATGGTTGGGGCCGTTTGGTGCTGCTGGTGCAGCATTTTGTAGAAAATGGCAGTCCTCTGATTGAATTAATGAAATAGTAGTCTTCAGAAGTCAAGCATTACATCACACTGCTGCCCATATACATACAGTCCCCAGGGAAGCTATTAAAATTGGTCAGTCTCACTGAAATACACTCATGGTAATTACAATTCTGCACAGATATTATTTCTCTGAATGCCTGGGTTCCCATAGCAGTTTATCCAATTGTTTTCTTTTATATTTACCTCTGTCAAGGAGGTTATGTTTTTACCTGTGTCTGTTTGTTTATCAGCAGGAATACCCAAAAAGTACTGAACTGATTTGCACTGAACATGGGATGGGGCATGGGCGAGGGAAGAACTCATTTCATTTTGGGGCAGATCCCGATCATCTACTATGAAATTTGCAATCTGGTGTGTGTTGTTTGACATTGGCCTTGGCGGAGGTCTACACTCTCTGAGTGCCAATCTAGTTCACATATGCATTTATTTAGTGACCTTATCCCCTTCCTGTGATCCCGCATAGGCATCGATCAATTTGAACTGACAGCTAGCAGGTTCTTAGAGGGTTACTGGAAGAGAGACTGAAATTTTCAGCCATTTTAGACCCTGCTTGCCTGCTAGTCTCAGGTGAATGGGGGCTAGCTTTTAGTTTTCATCTGGTGCTCAGAGACCTCCTAACAACCTAGTTACAGAGGGGTGTCTTTGCTTACCTTGCCGGATTATAGGCCCCATGTTGAACACTGGAGTATAAAATGTCTACCGGCTACAACCAGCTGAGTGATGTTCTTTTGATAGACGGATGTGGTTAGTTTACTGGTGTTCACCCTGCCTTGAAATGGAGAGCTCCTGTGGAGTGACAGCGTTCTATCAGTCCTATATTCTTGGTAACAGGAACTGAAAATGCAGAGCTTTAGCATTTTGGGGGGGGGGCGACATTTGAATTGCTCTCATATGCCATGCAGCAGCTTGTGTCTGTTCACTGAGCATGGGTGTCTGACTACATTTCTCTGTCGTAGTCCCCCACACAGATTTACATGTCGTGTCATGTCAGATGGTTTATTGGTGCTTTTATTGCCTTTTATTGGACAGTTGATGGTGAAGAGGCAGACAGGAAACAGGGTGGGTGTGGGATGGAGTGGGGGGTCTGTCAGAATCAAACCGTGGACATTGTGGCTATGTGGCATTTGTTGTTGACATTCGGCAGCCGGGGCACTCCTACTGTTAAATTTCCGACCTTGGGCTTGCAGACCTTCAGCTTAGCGTTTCCTGAAATGCAGCCAATTAATGCGTACCTTCTGTGTCGCCAAGAGCACTACCTTAATTCTCAAAAGGTTTTTTTAAATGAAAAACTTTTTGTCATTTATGCGTCATTACAATACTCTTACTATACTATTTCATTAATATTTTCCATTTACAACGCATTAAAAAGGTTGTTGTCTAGTAAAAGTTGTTTCTGGTATTGCTTAAAGAGGCTGACATAATAAGTAGCTTAATGTCTTAGTTACAAATCCTAAAGCTTTTCACACTTTGCCTTTTTGTATGTTTCAGGATTTTTAGAGGATTAGAATCCTAAAATCAGTTTGTTGAATAGTTTATATATCTATAATTTTCTACAGAGCACTGAAAGGGAATACTTGAGGCGAGAGAGAACAGAACGCAGTGTGCCGCATCCTCCCCTCCTGTGCTAAGTTGAGGTTGTTATGGCAACCAGAATCTGGACCTATACCTGTTGCCATGGTTGAGAAAGACAGAGTGATGACGTTGTTTATTAAGCAGCAGAATGTGTCTGCCATTTTAAGTCCAGGATGTGAAGCTGGTGGGAATATTTACTATAATTGGAAAGCAGAGGAATTCCTCATTGAAATCTGGTTGTTCGTCTATTACTATCAATGCATCAGTGTTCACATAGATTCTGTTTGTATGTGTGATCTACAGGTGCAAGTGTAGAAAGTGAACTTAGTGAATGATGTTCAGTTGAGACAAAGTAAGTTAATCGTTTTGGAATATATATAGGGCCCTCGTGTCTGATTGATATAATCTCAGATGGCAGAAATAAAATCACTTCAGCCTGCGTCTTTAATACGTAAATGCAACAATTTGGCAGATGTGTGATGACAAAGTAGTGGGATATACCTTGAGAGTTCATGTGACATTCTTTGAATGCAAAGTACAAGTATATATGAATTAGACTTCACACACGTAACCATTGCCATCCCTGTGCCTTACTTGGAGATGTAACAATGGTTACAACTCTGTGTGGTAGCTTGTGCATCCTTGCCTTCAATATACTTTTATAGTCTCTTACGTTAGAGACTCTTATGACGCACTGAAAGGACGACATGAGTGAAGCAGCTATCTGTGCCGAGAGCAATGGAGTGGGCAAACGAATGAGACAATCATGCCACGTCGTGAGCATGATTCACCTTCAGGAGTTGAGCAGTCTCCCACTAACGGCTACCGTGTAGTTGTGCTGTGCCTAGATATGTTTTTTCAGTATAACATCCACCTGTGTCTGACGAGAGCTCATGACCAAACAGAGCAAATTGTGGGACTCAGATTAGGAAGCCCACATCATGTTTTTCTAGAACCTAGCTGTGATTCTCAATAAGGTCAGTTTGTCAGAGTCTGCTTGCCTGTCATGGGCATCCCACTGCCCAAATGCCTCACATGTGGCACTATCTCATCATCTTTCTGTTTTTACTGCTAAGTTGCCTCATTGACACTGAATCATAGCTCAGGCTGCCCCTTCATTAATAGCCACTGTAGATTGTTCCAGGAAAGGGGAATGGGGCACTGGTAACGTAAATCCCCCTTCTTTTCTCCATGTCCTGGCTCCAGTTCCCCTTTGGAGGCAGGTCAAAGGTGAAATTAGGCTTTATATAGCCACCTGTCTTGCTGTATCCTCTTCCAGTGCCCAGTATGAAAGCTGCTGCTCCGCCTGTGCACCTTAAACTGTTCGAAGATAGTCGGGGATCCAAACACATTAATTGTTTTTACCTGTGCTAGGCTGTAGCTACCTGAGCTTCAGTACAATGACAATAGCTATAATCATCACACATTTAGCATGAAGCAGTTAGTGTTCCTGTGTCTGAGGACACGGTGTGTTTTTCCTTCAGCATGTGACCCATGGAGGGTGATATGCAATCCCTGTCTCTCCACATCTCGTGCATTATTGACAAGTGTGCTGAAGTCCTCTCAATGCATAAGGCACTCTGCCTGGGACATCCTGATGCAAAAGCCTCTCAACCACCCTCATGTTGAGGAGGCATACCTGGCTTTTTTTTGCCCACTAGCCAAGTATAGAATTTGCATGAAATAAAGCTAATTACTACTTTGTGGCTCACACTGAAGATTTGCCTAGAAAGAGGGGAAATGCTATAAATACAGACTATACTGTTCTTACAAAGATGCAGATTGCACAGTTTTCATTTCACCCTGCCTTACGTTTCTACTGT